>NW_025999798.1:2947500-3267500 GCF_019419815.1 Pyrus x bretschneideri | reverse complement strand
AGATCATACATCGAGTTGGCGGTGTGGTTTATCTTTTCCGTGGGAGAAACTATAGCTATACAAATCGCCCGCAATACCCACTGATGCTATGGAAACCAGCTGCTCCAGTCTACCCAAAACTTATCCAAGAAGCTCCAGAAGGGTTGACAAAAGATGAAGCAGACGTGTTTCGGAAGAAAGGGAAAAGGCTTTTGCCAATATGTAAATTAGGTACAGGTCCCTACGAATTGTACTGCTCGTTTCATATAAGGTTGTGTTGCTGACTTTAGTCTGCTGTTTTTATCTTGTTTCAAGTAACTTGAGCCATAAGCTGTGAAGCAAGGCTTTTTAAATATCATGACATAGTTTATTTATGGTTTGCTATTCTGAAGCGGTGCAAACTTGATTCTTCTATGCCAGTGGTTTTTGTATTCTTTTAACTTTGAAGCGTTACACCCTTGATCTGTATTAGATGGTTTGAATTGGCTTATCTTTTTCACTGGTGGCAAGCAGCTAAAAATCTAAATCATGGTTTGCAGCTATTAAGTTTGATAATTAACTGTCACTTTGTCTTAGGATTAAGATTAGTTGATGAACAATGAACACTTGATTTTTATAACTTAGATGACTATTTCAGACTATTTCTATGTTTATTCCAAATTGCAGCCAAAAATGGAGTATACATTACGTTGGTGAGAGATGTTAGGCATGCTTTTGAAGGAAGTCCCTTAGTAAAGATTGACTGTACAGGGATGCATGCAAGTGACTACAAAAAGCTAGGTGCTAAGCTTAAGGTTTGTACGCTGCTTCTTTTTCTATTCCTCTTCATCCAGTGTCATTTAGCGTGTTCCTGTACAAAGGCATGTAAGAAACGATAACCTTTTCAAGGTTGTACATAAGCATTGGCCTTTTTCTGTAGTTATATTTTGTTCCTTGATTTCAAAACCTTTCGGAGTTACTTATTTCTATGGATGGGAATTGCTTTGTATAAGTGCCAGATAGCATTTTGAAAAATTGCTTGATGGTATTTAGATACTGCAAAGAGTTACCTAATCATTGTCTAACATTATCCCAGTTTTCTAACCCTCTTAATCTCCACTTGTTTACAGGAATTGGTTCCGTGCGTGCTACTTTCTTTTGATGATGAACAGATATTGATGTGGAGGGGTTCAAATTGGATATCAATGCATCAATCAGCACCTTCGCCTTCAGAACCAGATGATTTTGATATTCTATTATCAACAGAAAGAGGTATGAGTTACATTGCACACGCATGATTATTTTTAAGACCAATTTAGAAATTACTGACCGCAGAATTAAAAGATAACAAAACCATGTTTCAGGAAATTAAAAGATGATTTTGAAATTCTTTATCCAGTTTATATTCTCCTACATTGATTATGTTGGCTGTTAACTGTTAAAAATCAAAGAAAAAATTTAATTAAGCGATTTAAGATGATTTCGGAAAGGCATGCACATCATGTGGGGCCTTCTGTAATCAGCGTCCTAATGCCAGGCCTAATAATTAGAAAAGGCAAGTCGGGATATTTTAGAGCGTCATTTGTACCCAAGTTCAAGGAAGCTTCTGTTGTTTTTCCAATTCTAGTTAAAAGTTAGTTGATATTAGACTTGTGGCTACTAGAGTTGAGTAGACATCCATCGATTGGACTAGCTTTACAAAGTGGAGAAGGCAGGCATGATTGCAACCTGTTTGTTGGTAAAGTTCATACCAGTTACTGGCAAGAGAAGCAATATCCTAGAAATTGCGTTCTTGAGTCCTAAGTTTTGTTGAACATTGATGTGGACAAAGTCTCTACAGTGTATTATTCCGTATACATTGTTTTGTTTCTCTCTCAGTAATAATGCAATAGGAATTCAATTTAATTCGTGAAGCAGTGATTTTCTTCTGTGATTCTAGGCTGTAATGCGTGATTCATTTTATAACGATCCATTTTATAACGCTCCATCTGACTTCGTTTACATTCTGATTATGCTTTTTCAGGCAAGGAAGATGATAAACCTTGCAAGCCTGATGCCAAAACAGTGATAACAAGCCCAAAAATGATGTCTCTTTGGAAACGCTCAATCGACTCAAACAAAGCACTGCTTCTGGATGAGCTTGACCTTGATCCTGACGCACTCTTGAAGAAGGTCGAGGAATTCGACAGTGTTTCGCAGGCGACAGAGCACTCCTATCCGGCGCTGATTGTGTCGAGCGAAGACGGTTCCGGCAGCTCGGTTCAAGTGTTTGAAGAAGACCAAAGGGACCCTTATAGCGAATACGACGACTATATTGACAATGATTACGATAATGAGAGTGATGATGATGAATTTTATGAGAGTGATTCAATCCCCATGGGATCATTACCTGTCGATGTAATAGCAGAGAAACTGGACCATGATTAATTTCGATAAAATCTGGCAAAGGAAGCCTGTGGTTTATAGTTTCCACATTGTTACTTTTTAGTCCTGTTGTAGCGTTTATTTTACCAGCCACCCACATTCTGCAAATATCCGTTAAGATTTGTCTTAGCCGTTCAGATCTTACAACTATCCCGTTGGATCTGTTCCATAACAACCGACAAGTTGTCGTGCTGCTCCGATCTCCTAAAGTAAGGATTGGATAGCCACTCGTACGTTGGGAAAATGCTTGGAAGTTTAAATTACATTTTGTTCCTTCAAATTTAGTTGTAATTTTAACTTCACATCTCATTTTTAAAACATTACAATGTCATAGATAAATTCATGTTTTGATGACGACGTCATATATCCGTTCTTATTAAATGATGGTGTGCTAACGACAGGTCTGTTTCATTTTTGGTTGAAAAACGAGGCTAAATGTTAGTAGGCCAAACAAAATTATTTCAAAAATAAATCTAAACTCGAACATTCCAAATATTTACCACTCGAAATTATTTTGAATGGTGTACTTGTTTCAGGAAAATTGGAACGTAGCACCACCAAATCCCTCGCAATTTTAAATAAAGAATAAAAAACAAAAGAAATAAAGAATACATATCCGATAGCTGATTGTGGACCGGAAGAGGTAAAGTTGATTCTGTCTTCTCTTCCATTTTCTGATTGTTCTCCGGTCCAATCCAATCCCATCCGATCCAGTCCTCCACGCCAACTGCAGCATTCACACACACACAAATGGAAAAAAGTTGAAATCTTCCAAACACCCTCCATTTGCTCTCTCTCTCTCTCTCTCTCTCTCCGAGACAATTGGGAGAAGAAAAAAGAGAAGCAAAGAATCCATCTTTTTTTTAACCTTCGGGAAATTCACCAGCGAAGGCGGACAGGCCTCTCCTTTTGGGAGGAACCAACGTTTGTTATTCTCGTTTTGATGTGATCGCGAGTTGACGACATTTTTGCGAGAAACCCCACTTTAAAGTAAAGAATCTCTCCTCTTCCGCTCCTGAATTTAACCTTGAAAAAGCTCCTGTTATTAATTTGTTTTCTTCTGCATTTGTACTTGGATTATGATCCCTTCCCACTGTAGTTTTTGGGGTTCCATAATTTGTGCTTTACACATCTGTCGAATCGTTATTTGATTTGTACGATGGTTTTTTTACAACGAACTAACCGCGCAACTGATTTTATTTCTTCCCCGAACATTTGAAACTGTTGTTTTTGTTTTGTTAACATTTGACATGTTAACTGTTTTACACAGTTTTTGTCACAAAAATTTGCAGGGTTGTTCTGGTTTCTACCATTTTCTCTTTTATGTTTTTGCAATTTCTGTGACAAATTTGAATACAAATTAGATAACATAATTGGTGGGGCAAGTACGTGTGAAACTTACGAGCTATGAGTTTCTTCACAGGATCATCGAACCATACTTGGCAACCCGTCATGACTGCGGATACAACTGATGCGAGTTATTGGTTGAATTGGAGGTTTCTCATTTGTGCAATATGGATCTTATCTACTATGGTTGTAGCCTCAGTTCTTATATGGAAATATGAAGGTTTCAAAAAATCGAGAACGGGCAGGAGAGCAGTGGATCAGCGAGAAACGGTAGGGACTTTGTACGAGGATGAAGCCTGGAAGACGTGTCTTAAAGGAATACATCCCGCGTGGTTACTTGCTTATAGAATAATTGCTTTTGTTGTGATGTTGGGGTTGATAGTTGCTAATGTTGCTCTTGATGGAGCCGGCATCTTTTACTTCTATACGCAGTAAGCTATCTTATTTATTTGTATTTTTCATGTTCGTGATCTTAGAAACCACTCTTTGAGGAGCGGATGCGCACAAATTTGAAGCTTATTGTGTTAATTGTATATGCGCAACACTCTATATGCTGATGTACTCTATTGGCCTATTGTGCTTAACAGGTGGACGTTTGTTTTGGTCACATTGTATTTCGGGGTATGTATTTAAATCGTCTTGAGCATACCTGCATTTACATTGTAGTAAAGTACTTGAAATATAATATGTACTTTGCTTTTGTACCTTCAACCGCTCAGTTCAATCTTACCACTCAAAGATGCTCATTAGGATTGATGAAATATGAGAGTCATTATGCTTTGGTTTCCTTGAATCACATTAGCCCGAGTTTTAATATGTTCTGAACATCATTTTATAGTATGGATCTTTAGTCTCGCTTCGTGGAATTTATAAGCATCGCAATAGAATTGGTGAGGATGAAGAGCGAGGCGCTTATGTTGCTCCAACACTGGGGGAGAATGGCAATACGTCCAATAGATCTAAAAGTCTTACTCATGAAGAATATCATGGCCGCAAAGGTGCAGGTGCACGCGAATACATCTTTCAAATTATTTATCAGGTAGGTTTTCTCCAACAAGTGGCTGCAGTTCTGGTTAATAAATTTGGACTTGGATTCTTCCAGGTTAGGTAAAATCTGAGCTTCTGTTATCTCAACCAGGTTGTTTCCTTCTCTTTGTTCATGTGTATAGATGTGTGGAGGTGCTGTCGCTATCACTGATTGCATATTTTGGCTTGTTCTGTATCCATTTCTAACATCCAAAGACTACAAACTGAATTTTGTAAGTACGAGGCTGCTAATTTCATTGACATTAAGGTTTCTTATATACCACCCTTACAGTGGAAGCAGTCAAAATTGTTTGTCTTCTTATAGTTTGTAACTAGAGTTGAGTTGCTGTTTTCCAGTAGTGAACCGCTTTTGTTTGACGTGTCTTCCTCTTCATTCAACTGCAGATGATGGTCATAATGCACTCAATCAATGCCCCTTTCCTCCTTGGTGAGGCATTTTTGAATAACATGGTATGTTTGGTTCCTTGTTCGTTTTGACAGCATTTTCTATTCTTTTTTCATGATTAAAGCTTAAAAACTTCTCTCTTCTTCCTCCTTTCAGCGGTTTCCATTGTTTCGAATCGCATATTTTGTGCTGTGGACGGGAGTATTCGTGATTTTTCAGTGGATATTCCATGCTTGCAAATCCATGTGGTAAAACTACATGTCAAATTACTTTTGTTTGAGATTGAAGAAACTTAACTGTAGCTCATAAACATGATAACTTCGATACAGGTGGCCTTATCCATTTCTCGACCTGTCATCCTCGTATGCTCCCTTATGGTATGTTTTTCTAACCTCGACAAACAAATATTGCAGAAACTGGACTGCATGTACATTGCGCCTTATCATTGTCGTCAACCTTGCAGGTATCTTGGGGTTGGATTGATGCATCTCCCATGCTACGGCGTCTTTGCTCTAATTATTAGGATAAAGAACTTGCTGTTGTCAAGAGCATTTCCGGAGTCTAATCAGAACGAGAGATGAGGAAGCGGATGAGAACCGTGTTTGTAAATTCGAGGCTACATGGTGCCAAGACGGCACCACAGATTAATGATTTTTTTGGCCTGGATAAAGGATAAATTTTGGTGGTTCAGGCTTCCATTTGTAATTAGCTGCACTAGATGATTGTTCTTCTGAAGCAGCTATGGCATTTAGACTTGCACATAACAACGTTATGATTGATTTTTCAATGATTCGGTGTAAAATTTCAATTACGATTTTCTAGTTTCTGCCGTGCATCGTTTCTCCGAGAAGTTTGTAACAGGCCACACCTGGGACGGATTGGTATGGAACGAAGGCTATCGTTTCTCCGTCGGGCTAACATATGATCCTTATACATGCACATGAAAGCTCAACCACGATACACCTTCCAGTCCTTGCATAAACTCATGCTTCATCAAACAAATTCACCTGCAGATCACCAAGAGCCGCGCAGACAATGCTGCATTGCTCAAGTTACGGCCCGGACAATCGTTGTCCATGGCATCAACTTTCATTTGATATCTGAAGAGCCTTGCCACAATGTAGTGGCCTCACTCTCATCAAGGAGAGGAGAGCAGAGCAACTTGTATGAAACAAGTTCAGCACCGCGTGATATCCCGGTCCACTATTCATGCCAAATGGAGAGAGAAAAATAACCGAGAGAAAAATAACCTTACATACAAGTCGTCCTCATCAAGAGGTTACAATCTACTAGCAGAGGACCAAGTACCAGCATCAATCCTGCACCTATATCGAATGGTGCGAGGATTTGGTTTCGGTAATAAGCAGAATGCAGTTGCACATTTAAATGTAGATAAATGAAACAGATACTGCAATCTCAAATTATTATGCAGCTTGAATTTGCATATCAGCTTCAAATTACAAACTTGTTTCCAGAAAAATGAAACTCAAACCCTTCTTCATTTCAGGGTCACTGTCATTTAATTCAATACAAACATTCAAATTACAACTAGTGTAATTGCAATCAGAGAACAAAGTTTATCATTGCAGCTAACAAGAAAATTTCCCTATCTTTTCATCTCAAATCAAAGCCAATCTTCAGTACCTGTGTTCCAACTTCTCCTGCTCCTGGTAATACTGTACATACCTGCAAATCCCACCAAATCAAAACCCAAATCATCTACTAATCCACCCAAATCTTCACAATCCCCAAATCAGACCAGTCCCAAACCCAACATGTTGACCATAAATTCCAACAATTCACCAAAAATACTTGCGACCCACTTCAAAAACCGTTACAATTGGGCACTAATGTCATCAATTACTGATTTAGAAACATAATCGGAAAACCCTAATCCTAATTTTTTAGATCGAAGACTTACGAGTAGGTGGCGACGAGAGGAGTGAGGAGGAGGGTGGCGCTGAGCCAGTTCTCGGAGACCTTGTGGTGGATCTTGCCGGTGAGATCCTTCCAGAGGCCGGGCATCACCTTCTGCTGAAACGGCGACAGCGCGTACACCACTGCTCTCATCTTCACCGGAATCTTCCCCATTTCTTCTTCTCAAATTGCTTCACTTCAATGACTTGTCGTCTGTTTGGTCTGAGCTCCTCCGATATAAAGTCCACCGCAATCACACGACGAAACACTCGATGTCGTTTTTGTTTCCGTCTCGTCCGAACTGACGAAATTTAACTGAGTAGGTTGTTTGACAGGCTATACATATATGTACCTAAGCCTTAGTTTCGTTACGAATAAGATCTTCCCACTATGATTTTCAAACGAGGATTTACAAGCGAGGACTGACACGTTGACATGATTTACAAACGAGAACTTACGAACGAGGACTGACATGTTACGAAAGTGGACTGACATCTTACGAATTGATGAAATTTAACTGAGTAGGTTGTCTGACAAGCTACACATATATGTACCTAAGCATTCGTTTCGTTACGAATAAGATATTCCCACTATGATTTTCGAACGAGGATTTACGAGCAAGGACTGACACTTTGACATGATTTACGAACGAGGACTAACGTTACGAAAGTGGACTGACACCCATATCATATTTATTATATAGATCTCTATCCCATCTTGTCTGCACACCTACATACACTTTTACCTGATTTACACACACACACACACACATATATATATATATATTTACCATGTATGTTTCCTGCTCACACATATAATCCACAATGCTAGGCTACACACCTAGTCGGCACATCTAATCTGCACACCTATATATACATATATCAATACACACACACACACACACACACCGACACACTTGATTCTCTCACTCTCTCTCTTTGTAAATATATTTATAAAAAGAGAGTTTAGTCGGTACCACTAGCAGTCGTGCATTAGAGAGACCATATTTGTCTTCATCGTTTTTTTTTTTTTTTTTTTTACCTATTCAATCTCAGATTTTCAATCTTGGATGGGTCTTTGCCCATTCGATCTTGGGTTTTCTTTTCCCACTCGATCTTAGATTCTCGATCTTGATTGCGTCTCTGCCCATCCGATCTTGGGTTTTCTTTCCCCACTCGATCTTATGTTTTCGATCTTGATTCGATCCTCATCCCTTGGTTTAAGGTTTGAATGAAATGCAACTTTATTTATCAAACAATAGGGAGATGTTAACATACATCCAAGGATACACCCTTCGACATGGAAGGAAGACAAAAAGGGATTTACCTTTCAACATTGCTGGAAACAAAAATTTAAACACAGTAAACATAAACACGAAAAGCTAAATGTGGTACTTTCTCAAATGAATTGCATTATATGGGCGCGGCACATACTGACCTGTTTCAACGTGCCTGAGTTTATAAGTTCTTTTTCCGAAGGCTTCGGTCACCTCGTATGGTCATTCCCATATGTGTCCAAGCTTCCCTGCATTCAAATCTTTTGTGTTTTCCATGACCTTTCTTAATACCCATTCTCCTACCCTGAATCTTTTCAACTTGACCTGTTTGTTGAAGTAAGCAGCAACTTGGTTCTGGTAGTTCGCAAGTTGTAGTGCAGCGATTTCTCTTTGTTCCTCAACTAAGTCGTGGGTTTCAAGATTGGCACAGTAGTGCCCACTGGAGATGCAGCAATAGTGGATGTGGCCTGCTTTGATTGGATAAGTTCCTCTTCCTCTAGTCTGATAATTCCATCAGCTCGAGCCATCACCTCCCTCATGTCTAATGGTGGAATTTCGATTAACGACCTACGCATCTTTGTTCCAGCAACACCCTTCTCGGAATGCCAAAGACGCAGTGTGAGAATCACATTCTTCTAGGGTGGACATTTCTTTCGTGAACCTAGTCACATAGCTTTTGAGGCTTTCGCCAACATTTTGTTTAGTGCTAAACAAGATCGTAACATCTTTTCTTGGCCTCCGATTGCAAACATATTGAGATATGAATGCCTCACATAGCTCTGTAAAACTTTCGATAGACCTCAGTTTCAGTTGTCTAAACCAAGTTAAAGATGATCCCGAAAGACTTGAGGGGAACAACTTGCACAGAAGGGCCTCGTTGTCTCCTTCGAGCGCATTCTGCTGTTGGAAGTGGTAAATATGCTCAACAAGATCAATCGTGCCTTCAAACAACCTGAACTTTAGTTGGGTGAACTTGGCAGGTTTTTTAGCTTTCAGGATGTCCTCCATGAATGGTGATTTGCGGATTCCTTTGGCCGTTTCTAAAGCAAGTTCTGCTGGGGTTTGTAACTTGTATCCCTTCACAATCTTCTCAATTTGTTCTCGCAAATCAACATCTTTTACTTTTTTCGATCCTTTCCCCATGTGATCCTCTTTGCCATGATTTTTCATCACCTTAATACAGTTGCTGGATGGCGCACTACTAGAGCTGCCCTCCTTATCTTTCTCTTCTGCACACTGTCTCTTAATGCCGGCCACATTTTCCGCTGCGTTTCTTGCTTCAGCCTTCTTCAATGCCTCATTGGCTATCTTTTTTGTTTCACGTAATTCCCTTATTAGCCTTCTAAATTGTTCCATGGCAAGAATGGGTTCATTACCATGGGATTGAGACCTCGTATGTACCGATCAAGTCCCTGCATCTTCGGAGGCATTCAGAACTTCTTGTGCGGATCCAATCATGTTTGTAACTCGATTTTGTTTTTTTTCCCATAGACGGCGCCAACTGTTGGAGAGAGATTTCTCACAAGAACACAGATTCGTTGACCGCAATTCTCACGTTCGCCAAATCTTTCGCTAGAGATGCCCCTGAATAGTCTTTTTTTGTAGCTTGCCCGGGTGGTACCTGCAAGAGATACTCCAACGCTCAAGTTAATCGATTGATTTTCTATTCTCTGGATTTTCTCAGGTTTTGATTACGTACCTTGTCCTTTGGCTCCTCTCCCTATTGATAGGATTGCATGCTTAAGGATCAAGCACCATGCCCAATCCTCATTCCCACTTCTTCAGTGGTCATCTGTCATATGACTGCATGCTTTGGGAACAAGTGCCACGACCTGTCACCCTCTCCCACTTCTCCTCCGTAGTGGGGTAGTTATCTAAGCACGTTCCCTTGTGTCCGTATATTTCTTGTGGGCTTTTTACCTTGCACAACACTTTCCCCTTGGATGATTGGTAGTGGCCCATGAGTTGAAACCAGATTTTATCCTCCCACAACATCTTTACGTGACAAAGGGCTTAAGTGCTTGCAAAAAAAAAAAAAGCATATGTCATCTTTATGTGACAACCACGATCATTGTTGTTAGAGTCTGATTTGTGTCGTTTTCATCATCTTCTTTCTCAGATTTAAACTTCAAACCTTTCATTTTTTTTCTTCTTTCCTTCCATTGGTCTCAAACTAGAGTCATTCTTAAAGCTCACAAGCAATCCTGATGGATGAAATTAAGTAAAAAGGTCAGATTGTGGCCTGATCTTTTGGAAAAACCTTGAAAATCATAAGCATAATACCAAGCTTTTATGAGTAAAAAGAAATCTCAGGATGGGTTGGGACCATCCTAATCCATTCATGGCTTCACCTCTGTTTAACATAAAAAATTCATCAATTACACGACAGCCGCTAAGTATTTAAAAAGCACACAATTACACGTTCGACACGTGACATCTTTAGATCAATCTATACGTAAATTGACACCTTCAAGGTGTCTACGTGCAGCTATAGCTCATGGACATGAAAGCTTTGGTTGCGTGTGAATGGCTTGACCGAATTTTTACGATACTATGGGCTTGCAGAGTGGTCGATTTGGTTAGGTTTATTAATACATGTGTTGTTTGATGTAAATTAAATAATGGGTTCATGGCAGAACACTTATATGGACCCAAGTATCATTTGATGTAATTAAAGTATATGACGTGTCCCACCGCCCTGTAGGCATTATTATACGGGGGATGAGGAAGACTACCATGGCATTTTCGTAAAAGACTGACCAACAAATGGCTATTTAATTAGCCTCCAGCAAGCAAAGTTAAAGCTTAAAGGCCGAAGAAAGAAGCAGAAGCCAAAGCCGGCTTTTGCTTTCTTCAGTTTGCGGACGGCATTTTCCTTCTCCAAACTCTCCACGGACTCGAGAGCTCCGTCCTGAATTTCCAAGGTTTGCTTTCATCCGACTCTGAATATATATTTCTTTAGTCCCTTTGTCTTTTAAATTCTGGATTTTTCTCTGTTTTTTGTAATGAAATTCTAATCGGTCAACTGATAATTCCAAGGCTTAATTCCCATTTTTGGCTGTAAAAGCACGCATTTTTCGTTATATTCAAGTAAAAAAAAAATGGTGTTTGATGCTTAAATTACTAGTAAACTAGCCTGATTATCTCAGAATCTTTGATGGGATGCCTTATTTGACCAAAAAGATTGTACCTTTATCGAAAACGAAGGTTGGGGTTTTGAAAATTTTGAATTTTGTGTTTTGACAGCGGAGTTTATTGAAGATTGGGAATTGTATTCGGGTGCAGAGTGAGGAAATGGGATCAGAAGGACCAAAGAGTGTTGTTGTTCATGTGAGCGGGTTCAAGAAGTTCCAGGGGGTTGCTGAGAATCCCACAGAGACTATAGTTGGCAATCTGAGGGTGTTTGTTGAGAAGAGAGGGTTGCCTGCTGGTCTTAAACTTGGCAGCTGTGATGTTCTTGAAACAGCAGGAGACGGTGCGCGCGCTGCTCTTTACAAGGCCATGGAATCGGGGATTTCGGCAACCGATTCTAAGAGCAATGAACAAGTCGTATGGGTGAGTGTCTCCTTTAGGATTGCAAAATTTAGTTTCGTTTTCGGGGTTTGAATTGCTAGAAATGAAAAAAGCATCCACATTGTTTTGGGTTGTTAGATAGTATTGTTCTAAATCTGGAAAAGTTATTTTCTTTGGGAATGTTTGGACTCTGTCACCGCATTGGTTTCCTTTTTGGCATTTGAGGAATTAACTTGCAGTATAAAATTTATGCATCTATTGACTTAGATGGTCCCCTTGTGCTTCATGAGTTCATCTTGCTACCCTTGTTTATTACTGTGAGGAGAGGACTGACAAGACATTTTGATCTCTGATTGTTTAGTTGCTTTTGTTAAACACACAATGCACACTTTTGCTTCAGTTCATCGTTACACTATCATGGTCTAACCCCATTCAGCTGCCGTGAATTACATTTTGTTAGCCCAAGATTAAGGCTAACATTGATATCTTGATTCCTAACTTGCCATAAACTTTTTGTGCCTCACTGGAGGCTTCTTGTCAGGTTTTGTTGCTTTGCAGATAAATGTTTTCATGAATTTGTGTGAACAGATTCCAATACACATTTTTATGCAGAAACTTAATTTAACAGCAGTCCTCTGTATGTTGTTATTATCATTTTAATTTCGTTGCTTCTTCAGCTTCACTTGGGGGTAAATAGTGGGGCTGTAAAATTTGCTATTGAGCAGCAAGCAGTAAATGAAGCCACTTTCCGCTGTCCAGATGAGTTAGGATGGCAACCTCAGGTGAGTCTGATTCTTCCTATTTTAGCGGTGTTTCCGTATTTTACTTTACCAGGGTTCCTATTATCTTGAATTTGTTGAACTTAGTTTTCTTTTATTGCTCTTCTTCCAGCAACTACCAATAGTCCCTGAGGATGGAGGAACTTCTCGAGTGAGAGAGGTATTTGTACAATCTATTTGCAATACTATATTTATTATTCATAAAACACAATTTATCTTTTGTCGAATTTCGATATGCTGTCAGAGTCGGGCATCAAATACTTAGGGTCAGAGTTCAATGTGTAGTTTCACTTTGTGCTGAATTAACATTTTGCAGAATTTTTGCGTTTTCTTATATAAGCAACCGAGGCAAAGGCTTCAAGCCTTCGATGTTGCAGGGTTTGACATTGATTTACGTGGAATGTAATGATATTGTCACGTATTGGTGTGCTTAGTTTCCCAATCAATAAATTGGTAGATGACTTGTGGATGAACCCTCGTGACTGATTCTACTAATTCTAATTGAAACTGAAAGGGGAACTGCTGCATAGGAAGTTTTGCTGTATATAAACAAATTAATTGTCCATCTTCTTTTAGGTTTTGAGTGAATCACTAATACTGGACTTGGCATAATGTGTCGTCATCCAAGAAACTATTTATCATGCTCATGTAGTCATCTCGTCCCCCTTCTGTCTCACGTGTCCATGTGTGCTAACTTTTCCACCATTTGGTTCTTGAAGACATGTTGCTCGACCGAGGCAATCCTTAAGATATTGAAGAAGAAGGGATATGATGTGGCAACATCAGATGATGCCGGGCGCTTTGTGTGCAATTATGTCTACTATCATTCCCTCCGTTTTGCAGAAGAAAAGGGCCACAAATCTTTATTCGTCCACGTTCCTCTCTTTTCCAGAATCAATGAAGAAACTCAGATGCGCTTTGTGGCCTCCCTTTTGGAGGCGATTGCAGCTACATGTTAATGTTATTGATCTGAAAGCTTGTTGTGTTTTTGGCCTTTTGCTGCTAAATGTAAATCAATGGTGTCAATATCATTATAATTGTGTAATACTTGTATGAACTTGATTGCTGTTTGCTTATGGTGAGGAAAATGGGTTTCCTATTGTCCGGGAGGTGTCGTCGTCGATGTAAAATAATGTTCGTCGTCCATGTCTTGTGACGGTTCGAAGATTTGCTCACTTTTTTTCTACGTACTCTTTTTTTCTGAATGTTTCATGGCTGTTCATTTGCATATTGCAAGCAAAGTTTGTCTTGTAGGAATCAAATAAATAAAGCACAATTTGCAAGCAAAGCAAAGGTATTCACGAGATCTAATATTCTAGTGGATATGATATTGAGTTTATACTGATATGTCTCGGTTGAAAACTCTCCATTTTTCCAAATTATGTATAGTTTTAATCCTTCCTCCTCTTAATATTAGTAAAAAAAATTTTAAAAAAAATGTATTCAAAATGTGTTCTTCGAGCTTGTTATCAAGTTTGTTAGGTCAATGTATTTTTTGCAGATGTGAGGTAGTCGGTTTGAACTATGTTCTTTTTTATATTCAATTTTTAAATTTTGCCTCTTTGTCATGGTATTTTAGAATATCGTCAATTACACTTTTCGTTATAACAATTTAGAATACTAACGAAGAGTAGTTTAGAATATTGTCAATTTCACTTTTAGTTATAACAATTTAAGATATTGATTAAGAGTAATTTAAAATATCGTCAATTCACTTAGCATTGTATTTGTTTAGAACATCACATAAAAAATGACACCAGAACGACAAGGAGGGTAATGAAATTGGTCTTTCTGAGATTTGCATAACTCTTCATTTTGGTTCCTGAGATTTAAAATCAATAGAAGTGATCATTAAGATTCCCCACCATCAATCATTTTGGTCTTTCTGCAAAAAATTATCTTAAATAAGGATTAAAATGATAAAAATACTCTCAATTTAACAAATAATAGACCAAAATGATTTGAAAAAAAAAATGACGGTATTTTTGTCATTTACTCTTATTTAATGAAGATTTTTCATAGAATTACTAAAATGATTAATGATGAAATCTCATGAACACTTTTATTGATTTTAAATATCATAGACTAAAATGAGAATTGTGCAAATCCCATGAATTATTTTATTTAAAAAGCCAATCGGTCAATAATTAATCCGAACCCGAGATTAATACATTCGAATGTTGTCAATTTCACTTCCGAGAGCCGGATGCCCAATGCGGATTACTAGGTCACTGTCTTCCGTACGTTTCAAAACAACGTTTGCGCCAAACGTTAACGTATCCACAGCTTCGTCAGCGTCGTCATAACTGCGTTCAGACTCGTACTTTGAACCCAGTGTTCGCGACCTAGTTTAATCCAACAACCAGAAAATCGACGGCTTGATAAAATCCGGGGACTTGAACAATGCTGTCAAACTGTTCGATGAAATGCCTGTATACGATGTTGTTACCTATAACATGCTTATTCTGGGCACGGGCGACTTGGGTTTCCGGAACAGGCTTTTCACTTGTACGCTGAAATGGTTTCACAAGGAGTTAGAGAAAGTGCGTCGACGTTCTCGTCGGTTTTGGGTGTTTATAATGACGCAGGGTTTTGTAGAGAAGGAATGCAAGTTCATTGCAGGGTTGTCTCACTTGGGTTCGGCTTGAATTTGTATGTAGGGAGTTCACTTGTTGATCTTTATTTCCATATGGGACTAGACAATGCAGCTTTGAAGCTGTTTGATGAGTTGCTGGACTGAAACTTAGCTGTTTGGAATGTGTTGTTACGTGGGTTTTGTGTGTTGTGTCGGGTGGATGAGTTATGTGGTGTGTTTTCCAGGATGGAATTGGATGGTGTGGATCCAAATGTGCTTACTTTTTGTTATTTGATCTGCGGACGTTGTAGTGGGAGGCTTTTGGAAGCAGGAAAGCATCTACATTGCTGCATTGTTAAGGACGGATGGGTGGAATCGAATACATTCGTTGCCAATGCTCTGGTGGATTTATACTCTGCTTGTGGGAGCTTGATTGATGCAACAGAAGCATTTGAAGCTATTCCGAAGAAGGTCTACACCAAAAATGGTTTACCACTTGATGCGCTCGAGTTATTTGCTGAGATGCAGTTTTGGGAGAAGAGGCCATCGATCGTAACTTTGTTTGTATGGTTTTTGAATTTAGCTAGTAGGACTGAGAATTTTGAACTTGGAAGGCAGATGCACTCTTATGTTGTGAAGTTGGGTTTTGGTCACGGTGGGAATGTTTATGTTCAGTCTGCTCTAATAGACATGTACGGGAAATGCGGTGACATTGAAAGTTCAGTGTCTATTTATGAAATTGTTCATGAGCAAACGCTGGAGTGTTGTAATTCTTTGATGACCTCTTTGTTGCATTGTGGTGTTATTGTGGACGTGGTGGAAATGTTTGTTTTGATGGTTGATGAGGGAATTGGCCTTGATGAAGTTACTCTATCCACGACCCTGAAAACCTTATCTATTTCTGATTTGGCAAGTTTGGGAAGCTGCAAATTGGTAACACTGTTGTGCAATAAAATCAAGTTTTGAATCTGATATTGCGGTTTTGTGTTCACTAATCGATGCATATGCAAGATGTGGCCATGTCAAGCTTTCTCGGAAAGTTTTCGAACAACTTCCTTTACCAAATATCATTTGTTTTACATTGAAAATCCATGGATATGCCCGGAATGGAAGGGGAAGCGAAGGTCTTGATTTGCTTCAAGAAATGATCACAAGGGGTCTCACACCTGATAAAGGGACAATCTTAGGTGTGTTAAGTGGGTGCGACCATTCAGGACTGGTCAAAGAAGCAAGATTTGTGTTTGATTCAATGAAAAAACTATATGATATTTCTCCGGACAGAAAGCATTTTTCGTGTATGGTTGATCTCTTAGGCCGGGCGGGTTTGCTAGAGGAAGCTGAAGAGTTGCTGCAGCAGGCACCGGTTAATGGGGACTGTGATGTGGAGCTCGTTATTGCTAAGTTGTAAGGTACACAATAACGAAACAGTCGGAGGACGAACTGTAAAAACTTTATTATTGGAGTTTGATGTCGAAGATCCAGAGTTTTGAATGCAAGCTTCAAAATTTTATTCTGAAATTGGAGAGTGTGACACTGCAATGCAAATCAGGGAAATTGCAATTGCAAGAAAAGTGAAATGGGAGATGGGTCACAGTTTGGTTCGAGGTAAACAGTCACCATCACTGCTAACATTTTGAAATGATGAAACCACCTGATCGGATTCTTCTTTGACCCCACTGTTACACTGTATGGAGAAAATCTTAGGTAGGGGTTCCGTTAACCACCTCTCACAGAAACACGGGATCCCTTGTATTTTAATCCCACTTGACTCCACTCGGTCCCACGCGATCCTACTTTGTATGAGAGTTGTCCTAATCAAGCAGTCTCACCGGAATTCTCTCCACCGCATGATGCTTTCAGCTAAATTTTCACCTAGCTGGCCCCTGCTTACGAGGTTTACATCTTCTCAATAGAGTTACTGTTAGTCTGTTACTATTATGTTTTTCTATTTTTCGTCTAACTAACTCGTTGACCTTTTCTTCTGCTTATCTTACAAGAAAAACATTTTAGATTTTGTTGTACGGCACTGCCACTGTACATCCAATCATTTTATTTCAATTTTTAAATATTCAAATTGTCCTTAAAAATCCTTAAAAATCGATTTTTCCAGAAAGTATTGCACTCTGCTGATATATCTTTACTTTCCCTTTATCCTGAAACAGATTCCTCACACTGAAACCCCTATTACTGGTGCATTTTTGTTCACTAATTTTAGAGTAAAGCAAGCAACAAAGATTTTCCCTTGCTTTAAGTGTGGGCTTGTAGAAAATGTAACATCTTCATCTACTTCCAAGCCAAGCCATTTTATCCCAGAAAACCCTTTGCAATTCTTAAACTAATCTGTACGTATAAATGGTAACCCATTGTTCATTGAAGTTATATGAATCGATCGATCTTGCAAAAAAAAAAGAAAAAAAGACAAGCATGGATAAATTCTCTGCGGTTTTCGGTTTTGGTATGCTGATAGCAGTGTTTGGAGTTGCAGGAAACGTGGTGTCTGACAACAGTTGCATGCTTCATGAGCTTGAAAGTTTTCACATAGAAGAAGACAGCGAGCTGGATGTTTTCGACATTCCGACATGGAAAAGTGAACGAGGTTGCAAGATTCTTGTTAACGTGGATAGCTTTGCTGCAGTTGGAGATGGAGTTTCTGATGATACTCAGGTGAGCATACACAGCTGTATAGTTGGTCACTTTTTTTTGTCATTCAAATGCGCCTCATTTCTTGAACAATTAGAACCACTTTTAAATACTAGTTTTGCCAAAATATTGATACTCAACTTTTGAGACCAATAAACTGAATGAATATTATACAACATATCGTGATCAGCAGTTAATTTATTGGAAAAAGGACATGACGCTTCACAGCTCTAGCATGTCTGAACTTTGCCAATTTTAACCACGAAAAATCATTTACCCGAACTGTTTGCCATAATTGTTGACATTTAATCCTTTTACAATGCCATTATTCTTAGGCTTTCCAGAAAGCCTGGGGTATCGCTTGCAATACAACAAATGCAGTTTTCTTGGTACCCCAAGGGCACCAGTATCTAGTGAATGCTACAAAATTTCAAGGGCCATGCGAGGATAACCTAATCATCCAGGTAAAACCTTTCTTGATTTTAGTAAAGTTAGATCCTTGTAATCCATCTTCGTTCTAATCATCAATGATAACTATTTATATTCCATCTCTTTATACCTCTTTGCAATGGTATGAAAATATGAAATGTTCATGTTTGTAAATGGTACGACTGATGCACAGATTGAAGGAACTATAGTAGCTCCGGATGAGCCTAATAACTGGGATCCGAGATTTCCACGAACATGGCTTGATTTCACTAAATTGACCGGAGTCCTTTTCCAAGGGGATGGCGTTATTGACGGCTCAGGCAGTAAATGGTGGGCCGCATCCTGCAAAAAGAACAAGACAAATGTAAATCTTCGCATATTATCATTTCTACTGTATCCAAATACTTAAATCCAGACCATTTACAATTTCATATTGATTTATCTCTGTTTCCTTTTTTTTCTACAGCCTTGCAGAGGGGCACCAACAGTATGTACTTTTCCTTCCGATGCAAAAATGAATTTATTTAAATGACATGGATCAGGATGATCGCTGGATAGAATTTAAGTTGGGTTTTTATTTGCAGGCATTTACTATTGATAAAAGCTCAGCTATAAAGGTAAAAGGCATCACCATCAAGAACGCCCAACAGATGAATTTTGTCATCTCTCATTGTGACGGGGTGCGAGTTGATGCAGTATTAGTCTCGGCTCCAGGAGACAGTCCCAACACTGATGGAATCCATATCACAGCATCTACTAATGTGGTTCTCCAAGACTGCAAAATTGGAACAGGTTCTCAAACTTTCTTCAATATCATTTCTCATATCACTTTTCATAACTCAAAAGCAGGAACTGGAATGGTAACGAGATCAAATTGGTTATATGAAGAGAAGAAAGAATATCATAAAATAATATTTGATTGGGTACGAAAGAAACAATAGTTTACACTTGAAAGGCGCTCAATCACATGACACATTGTATTTCCTGTTGATTAAGGGGATGATTGCGTCTCAATTGTCAGTGGTACCTCCGGAATTAAGATGAAGAGAATCTTTTGCGGACCAGGACATGGAATCAGGTATCATCTACTTTTGTTGCAGACTAATGCTACAGTTTGTGTCTCATGTAGTCATGTCCTCCCAAAAGAGATACAAAGCAGGCTCAAATTAGTCTTTCATCGTTTAAAATATAAGTAAATGAAATGAAAATTGTTATTCTCATTACCTTTATTGGCACGAAATTCTGTTACTTAGCATCGGAAGTCTTGGGAAGGGCAACTCCACTGACATGGTCACAAAAGTGGTCTTGGATACGGCATACCTCAGGGAGACGACCAATGGCCTCAGGATTAAGACTTGGCAGGTTTTTAATCTATTAATTGGATTTCTTTATTTTATTTTTCGGGTTGTCGATGGATCCCCTATGGTAACATTCGCTTTTTTGCATTTGGGTATATAGGGTGGTTCTGGTTATGTACGTGGTGTCCGTTTTCAGAATGTAAGGATGGAAAATGTATCAAACCCGATAATCATAGATCAGTTTTACTGCGATTCCCCCAAACCTTGTCAAAATCTGGTAATGCTCTAAATTTCTTCTTTCCTTCACCTCTGAATTCTCAGCCATTTGACTCTGATCATATATAAACTCCCGAACTCTTCACTTAAATCAATCATAACCAATACCCCGTCAAATTTCTGTTAATTGTGATTGTGTTGCTTTTCTTTGTCCTTACATTTCAGACATCAGCGGTGGAAATAACCCAAGTCATGTACATGAACATTTCTGGAACCACAACGAGTGCGAAGGCCATGAAATTTGCCTGCAGTGACACAGTTCCATGCAGCAACATAGTCCTGACTGACGTCAACTTGGAGAGGGAGGACGGCCAAGTGGAAACATACTGCAACTCTGCGCAAGGCTTCGGGTATGGCATTGTGCATCCCTCAGCAGATTGTCTGAATTCCCATGACAAAGACTCTACAATCACCGATCAGACCGCTGAAGCTGAGCTCGCAGATCTCACTAGGGCGGATATTGTGCACACGGAGCTCTGATTTGGCTCCCTATATGCACATAACTAAATAACTGTTTGACAGCATACAGAACAGGGTTAATGAGCTTGTAGAGTGCTCTCTAGCAATGTAAAGGAATCTTGGAGGGAGGTTTAAGGGGCAGTTGCGGAGACTATTACTATGTAGACGAATTATAGTTATAAAACTGATCACTGCAGATGATTATTATAAAGAATGATTTCCAACTACACCCGTCAAAGTTTTTGAACCAGAAATTCTCTATGCAGAATGCGTTGTCGCTTTTTCTAAGACATTGACGCATTGAAAAAACCGCACTTCCACTCTTCATTTTTTCAACTTTGATCTTATTTATTGATAGTAAATACTTAAATCTAAGCGATTAAGGATTAACCAAACCGAGAGCCTTGCCCATTATTATCACTATATTCAGAAATGATCTGACTATGAAATGCGTTTCGTTTTTGGAATAGGGACAACTAGAAAATTAATTTGCAGACAAGGACGATTGAGGACCACTGGGATATTCGAACCCGGTCCAACAAAAATTCTGATTTGTTATTTGGCAAGATGACATTCAGAACCCAACAACTACAACCAAAAGCTTTTCTGCAGCAATGGAACAACATGAAAAATAGAAGCTGTGTACGGTAAAGAATCACTGACTGGTCGATGAAAGTTTTGGGATTATTCTGCTTGCTAACTGACAGATGCCTGTATTTTGTTAATCAGCCGACAGATTTGACGAAATTTTATAAAACTAGGTGTCTTATGGTGATTGATTGAAGAAAAGCAAGCAATTCTAAACTGTGTTCTTTTCTTTTTCTCTTTTTCATCTTTTGTGACTAAGAGACGGAGATCAGGGTAAAAGGGATAGAGGAATACCTGGGAAGACTTTAAAAGAGACTATAACAAAAGATATGAAGTACTTGGAACTAATGAAATACTTGACGCAAAACCTTGCGCAATAGTTTCTAGGATTTCATATACCCGACTTTAGTGAGATAAAGTTTGATTGTTGTTGTATTTTTGTTTTTCGTAATCCACACCTACTTCTTTTTTTCACGTCCTGCACTCTCACACAACGACAAGTGTGAGCATCTAAATTGAATTTCATTCACCAAAGTCGAACTATACACCGTAAAAAAGAATCTATTCACACGCGCGTTAAACAGAACGTGAGTCAAACTAAAAGAAAAAGGCAATGGCCCATGAATTTTTTTCTGCATCTTGTGGTTGGATGAGATTGGACCTAAATTATGCAGGATGATGAGAGAGACAAAAGGAGAAAGGGATCTTATCCGGATCCTTTCCTCCTAATCCGTTGTGGATCTATGCCATTGAAATTTGATCCAACGGTTACAAACAGGAGCCCACTTAAAAGTTATAATAACTTTAGTCATTTGATCAAATTTCAATAGCACATATCCATTGATTTGGTGGATTAGGAGGAAGGGATCCTCTCCGGATCCCTTTCCAACCCAAAATTCCAAATGTGGATGAAAATGGGGCCACCAAGAAGAAGATGCATGACTAATTTGTAATATCTACTACTATCTAGTAGCCAGTGGGTGTGTTGTTGTGTCTATATCTGTGATAAATCGGATCAATTGTTTTGATTTCATATATATTCGTTTGGTTGGTCCTCCTCACTAGGGAGAGTTGGGTCCATCTAATAATGTTAGGGCATATCACACTAGCTAGGGTTGCAATAAAATTTATAAGTATATATAGGCTGTATCTATAGCTCAGGGTTGGGGTTTTGAAAAATGTAATACTCGATTAAAACACAGACAACTCTGCAATTTTAGTAGTCACGAGAAATGGCCACCTAGTACAAAACAACAAATATGGATGTGCATATATTTTATGTATAGAACTATATATGAAGTATAGGATAATCGATCATAGAGAATATTTCACGGTATAAAACATCTTATGTTCCCATTTTTTCTATTTTTGAATATGAGAATTCTATATGGTAGGTACATGATTCCGTTGAATGATAGGATCCTGGTGATGAACCACGCTGAGCCTGTAAAGTTTATTCAAATTATTGCGAAATTTTATCGTTTCAATTTTGCTGCAATATACCGAAATCTTTACTAAAAAAAGGCTCCTCCTATATTTATTTGGTTCACAGTTTTCATATCCATTGACCTGCACCACTGGAATTTGCAAGATGGATCAAGAAACAATAGACGCACGAAATTTTTTTTTAATTTTTATAATTTCTACTCGCATTGTTGCCATTTATGAATGCAATAATGAGATACTGGAATTGCTGAAAGCAGCAAAACTATACTATGCATGCGCATTGACCTCCGCAGTAAAGTCAACTGTGATCACGTTTTGTCTGCCCATGCATCTTTATCAAGCAACGAAACAGAAGAGTCGAGAAACTTGGTTTAAGAAGGAAGCAATTGTTAAATTGTTTAGATTTTACCATCAGCTAAATATTTTCCTTTTTATAATTATTGTGTAGTTTTTTTTTGCTTCGACATCGATCGGTTTTATTGCAGCTTTCATTATTTAACAGCCATGCACGTTCTTTAGATCGGACGTACTGATGGTACACTTGCGACATGCCTGAATTCTGATGCATTTCCAGATTACACAACAGGAATGCACATGTGCATACACAGTAGTCCACTGTTCACTATAATTATCATAACCCTTGAACACCCATTTTTTCACATGTTTATTTATGATTTTTGAATTATATCATCATAGAGAATTAATGAACACAAATAAATAAGCATGCAAAAAATGAGAAATAAGATCGTGCGTGAAATGTATTTCCTTACAATATTATCTTATTAATTCTTATTCGAACGTTTAAGTGGTTTAAATCCATATAGTCTAAGTTTAACAAGGAAATATATAGACATATAAATGCATATTATGTATTTACGATTACATGAGTACAATAAATCGTGCCCTTGATCAAGTGTAATGTGGCTTGGTATACATGCATTAGATGCTAAGTCAGAGAGGGAGAAAAAGCAACAGAGAAAAGTCCCTGGTGCCCAAAGAAACAATGGCAATTGGGGTGAACTTCATCAGGGGCTCTCCAAATCCATCCGTGATTGTGGCTGGAATAAGGCTTATTTTTTTCTTTTCTGTAGGCCATCGTAATTACACAAAGGTTGTCAAATGTATACAAAGCACTTTTGTCTTTTGTAAATATTTTAAGGATCTATTTAGATTATAGACACGAAGACAGTTGAGATTCTACCATGAAACCAATTGATAATATGGAAAGTAGTCAAACTACTTATAAACATATGCTAGGTTTATCATTTCTCCGATGTGAGATTCACTCTCAACGCGTCCCCTCACGTGTGACAAATTTTTAAGCCTAACATGTGGACAAACAAATTGGGTGACGTGAATCACATGTGACCGTTGAGCTACACACATAGATAGGACAACTTATTCTGATATCACGAAGAAAGTTGAGGTAAAACCATAAAATCAATTGACAATATGTAAAGTAGCCCAACTACTTATAATCACATACAATGTTTTTCATTTTTCTCGATGTGAGATTTATTCTCAACATAACATATCAATTAAAAGAGCTTTTCCAAACTGGAAATATAATTCACATGCTTAACAATGCCCACCATCCATAACCATAACATCATCAGCATTCGGCAGGGCCTACCGACCTAGCAGCGACATGTCAACAACGAGAAAACTGAAAACCCCAATGGGGGAAGTTAATTTAGATCTAATGCAAGGATCTAATTAATTAATATTATCTTAATTTCATATAATATATATACAGGTAGAGCTGGCTGGCTAGCTCCAAAAATTAGAAAGATCCGTGACCCTTTGCTTAAAGGTTAATTTCAATCCGGTGATTGCTATTTGTTGGACCTATTCGATTACTGTTTCACATTGTGCAACTAGCATGTAGTTTCGATGGTGATGTACTGATGTTGAAGTTTGTACGGAGACAGAGAGTCATATGGATTTTTGCCCCTCTTTTAACAATCATATAATCTATCTTTTATATCATGATTATCTGTATTAACACACTGATTAGTGCTTGTAAATTGTGCATTAGTACCATTACCCTCCTAAACCCACCAGCTCCAAAATATGGAATCAAACATGAAGCTTCCGAGTTTCAGTGGCCAGCATAACATAATTTAGGTGATGCCAAAGTGCTTTTTTCTCTCATAATTATTTGTCTTTTAAGTCACGAAGGCAGAAAAAATAGAAAAAGCAGTTGAAATGAAGTTTTTACAAATTCTAATGTTAAAATGATAAAAGTTAAATAACAAAGCTATATTGATCAAATATTTAAAATACAACTGATCAAGTAATTGACGATATATAATGAAAGCATAAAATTATTCTAAATTTTGTATTTTCATCATTTTAGCTATTTTACTAAAAAGAGTTGGTACATTTTAAAGGTTTGAATTAATCCTTGGGTGAAAGTGAGTCAATTAGATGTCACGTGGCAGTTAATGCATAAAATCTTTTATGCGTTGGTGAGTGAGCAAAACATTATCTCCAGTTTACCCAAAAAAAAAAAAAAAAAAAACATTTTTTCCAATTAATAATTAATGGAAGAGACGGAAAGAAACCCTAATCATCGATGGCACGGTATGCGCATGGAGATGGAGCTGATCACAAGAGAACTCAAAGTTCACGAGAGCGTGAAATTTAATGTAAGCACTAAATGACGGCTAATCAAGAAGGTCGTGTGTGAAAAAAAAATTAATGTGCCGGGAACCGGTCTAGTACACTGCAAATGGCTCTTTACCACAGTGATAGAAATGGTTGAGTCCTTGTATGATGGTGCTAGTTCGAATTTTATCGATGGCTAATTTAACAAATTTATCATTTGTCAAAAAAAAAAAAAAAACAGGTCTAGTACACCAAATGTCATAACACATGTGGTTGTAATTTTTTTTGAAATATTTAACCACTTGTATTATAACATTTAGTGTATCTGACCGTGCTCTCGACACACTAAAAAATCTCTCATTGCACAGACCGATCTTTTCCCCTTTACTTTCGAGTGTCTATATCTTATTCACTCGTAGTTGTGTCACAAATTTAAATAATAATAATAATAATATTGCCAAGCATGCAAAACCAGCCAAAAAATGGGATTAAAAAAATGAAGATACGTAACATATATATTTGAATTATGTGTGCATATCATGTATGTTGTTTCTGATTATGTGTAAGAAACATATACATAATACAATACTTAAAATAGTTTGCTCAGTTATCGGGATTCATTTGACGTTTGACGTATATACTTTTTGTTTGATTATCATGGGATTATGTGTGTGTGTATGCATATCCATGCATACACCTGCACCGCAGCCAACAAATTAGGATTTGAATCTCTTCCGGATTTAAACTGTGGAAATCTTAGAGATTTTCACATCTTAATCATTTATTATGCATCGTGTAATTAGAAATCTTTTGACTTTTTTTATTTAATATTAAACACAAATAGTATTTGACGAAAGCTGACCACACGATATATGATGAGCGATTAGGATGTGGGAATCTTTAGGATTCCCACGAAGTAGATCCAGAGAGATTCCTCTTCCAACAAATTAAGGGTAATATAGTTTGGGGTGCGAAGATCAATTAATATTTGTCGAGGACAAAAAGGAAAACTGTGCATGACAGCAAAACAATTTTAACGGTTCTGTGCAAATAACGCTACAAGATGATCACAAATTATACAAATCTTGTTTCTTTTCATAATTGGTTATTATTTATGTTTTAGTAAACGTTACAGAATAGTAATTTAGTTGGTTAATAATATTTAATTACCTTTGCAACTCCTGAACTCAAATTTCCTCTTCCGCAACATCGCTTGTATAAAAAGACAAGAGTACGAAAGAGAATAAATCAAACAACTCATTCGTTGTTCTTCTTATCCTATCATTTTTTTTGGATACCGATAAATTCCAGCAAGGAAAGCATAATGTATGAGCGTGGGAGAGAGCAACTTTGGAGGAAAATGGGGAAAGGGACGGGCAAAGAAGAAGAGGTCAAGGAGTTGTGGGTGATGAAATTGAGGTGTGCAAGTTACTGCTAATAGCTTCTCGACTCTGGCATCTCTGTAAATTCATCATAGCCACGGATATGAGTATAACAAACGTGGGGACGTTCATGGCCTCGTGTTTTTCCTCAATTGCTATAGCTAGCTAGCTCTATCTGATGAAATATATGAGACACACAACACCTAAAATAATTCAACCGAAACAAACAGAAACGGAAATATATATCACCATAATGTTTTGTTCCCACAAAATATTCCAACTGCATTCCCATCGTTTTCTTGGAATTAATTATGTTGGAGTAGATCGCAACGATCGATGCAATGTTAAATTTGAGCGTGTTCATTTTTATATGCACTTAGAGCATCTTCAAAAGAGATATCAATTTTTAAATATTAAAATGATAGTTGATAGTTTATGTGGTAATTTGACATTTTGTACAATATTTTGTTCCACCCGATATGTTAAATAATAATGTCATTTAATAATTTTTTTATCTTTTTGTAGAGTATCTTCAAAGGAGATGTCAAATTTTAAACATCAAAATGATAGTTGATAGCTTATGTGGCAATTTGACATTTTGTACAATATTTTGCTCCAATAATAATATCGTTTAATAAATTTTTTATATTTTTATGGAGTCTAATGATTAAGGCAACTAATCAAATATTTCAAAAACATAACAACAATTACTATATATTATATTAATCTATTAAAAAATATTTAATGAATTTGACATCTGTTGTCAAATTTGACAACAAAAGGGTTTGCCTTCAAATGATCACGTAAGAAATTGAATGCTCGGTTGGAGAGAGTTTGTTACCATTTTTTTACTGTTATATGCTTACGTGACAATTTTGACATTTTCTTTAGAGATACTCTTTTAAGTTCAAATATGTCTTTCCGTAATTGCGGGCGACGAATCAAAGTTCACCAATGATGCTGCAGTTTTCTATAATAATAATTAATAATATTATTCCAAAGACTTCCAGCGCACATGTACAGTAATCTGATCATTTATCAAAGCTGATGATTTTCTGCAGTATTATACCGTACAACTACAGAGTCTAAACCCCAATTAGTTTTAATATTAAGTTAAACACCAAATCTTTCTTACTATTTTAGTTTTACGTAATCTTTATTATCCGTCTCTCAAACTCATTGTCATCGCAAGTATTGAACATGTGACTTGAAAGAAACGAATTGAAATCCTCTCTGGATCTTATACTTCGGAGTCCACGTACCAAGAAATCTAGATTGTTCAATTTAAATTGTGCGATCTACGTTAACCTATCTCACTGGTTCACTTCACATACAATTTCTCTATCAAACGCCCATATCTCTCTTTCTCTTGAATGGCTCAAATTTTTCGATCTGTGGCCTTCAGAGTGTAAGATCTGGAAAGGATCTCAATCCACTGTTAGTTGACAGATTATTACCCAATAATGGTCGTACAAACTGGATTCTAGTACTTTTTTGTTCTTCCTTCAGAATTCCGTATAAACAGAAAAGGCAAAACTATGGGCGCACTGGGTTTTACATTATTTCTCGACTTATATGCCTAAAATTAAGGATTCTTTCAACAAATAAGTCTCTCAAAATTCTATTTCTAGTAAAAAACAAGCAAATCACCGAAAAAATCAACTATTATTACGCCTAGTTGTTATTATATTGTAAGTGATGAGTATTTCATATAGTCTGAATTCTCGAAGTGAAATCTCACTAATTAATATTATCAGTTGTTAAAGGACTACAGAAGTGTCGGGATTTAATTAAATCCTTCTCGGATTAAATAATTTTGATTATATAAAAATATGAGAAAAGTGCAGGCAAACACCCCATCCAACACTTTTAACTAAATTAAACTTAAAAAAAAATGAAATTATAGAGAAATTTGTAGCAGGAAAATCCTTAGCCTGGGTGCAAGTCAAGAGGACACATCAGAGAGGAAAGACCGAAAGAGTATAGCCCGTGAAGGTTGCATGTGATCATAAAGTGCTGTTATAATCAGTGCCGGGCCTCGACACCTATTCCCACTCACGTGTGTCCTTCGCCTTTTGAATCCCCCACTCCACTGTTAGGTTAATATTTTACCGCCCCTTAACTCTATAGGGCTATTCATAAGTGGATTAAACTAGTTGATTAAGTTAGTGTATTCATACGTAGATTAAACTAGTTGGTTAAGTCAGTGTTTTGTTGTCGTCGCCTTATATTCAAATTCACATATATTTTTCTTAAATATTTAACTACCCTTTAACTCTATAGAGCTATGCATATGCAAGTTAAGTTAGTGTTTTCGTTGTTGTAGCCTTATATTTGAGTTCACATCTATTTTTTCTTAAATATTTTACTACCCCTTGACTCTATATAGCTATGCATATGCAGATTAAGCTAGTTGGTCGAGTCATTATTTATGTTGTCGTCGTCTTATATTTGAGTTTACATCTACTATTTCTTAAATATTTTACTACCCCTTAACCCTATAGGGTTATGCATATGCGGGTTAAGCTAGTTAGTTAGGTTAGTGTTTCCGTTGCCGTCGCCTTATATTCAAGTTCACATCTATTATCCCCACCCTATAAGTTAAAATGGCTTATAATAAAATATAGTCTTGCAAATAGAAAAACACTAAAAGAAAACACAGTGGAAAAAAGGACATGATTGAAATGAATGCTCGACTCGGTTGATATATTACAGATCTATGATATTGTATTAACAAAAATACACGTGCTATAAAGAAACAAATTAATATCCATAGTTTGCTCATTACCACTAATTAATTAAGATTTGAACAAGGAGTATTTAAATGGAACATGTGTTCGCATAAGCATTATGAAATTGAATGAGCTGCAACAAAGAGCTGCAATATTTGGCATGTGAGGAAAACAAAATTCCAACTATAATTTTATACCAACTATAATTCACAAAAAAGAAAACATGATAATTAATAAAAGAACAAAAGGAAATAAAAAGGAGAATGAAATTAACAAATTTATAAATTCCTAGAATTATCAAATTAGAGCTTATGCATGTTTGTCTCCATCTGTTTGCATGCTCCAATTCTATATAAACACAGCCACCACATCTTTTTTCTATCTAAACTAAACCAGTCCTCTCACACAACTCTCTCTCTCTCTCTCTCTCATCCACAACCCCACATTGTGCAGAAATGAGTGAGTTCAGTTTCAGAAGCATCACATTCATGCTAGTAATTGCATTTCTGGTTTGGTCGTCGAATTTCGACGCTTGCATGGGGAGAAGAGGCCGGCATTGGAGGCAAAGCAGGGCATCCTTTACTTCTCTTTCAAAGAAAAAAGGAAAAAGCAACCACGGCGGCAGCGGCGGCGGCCACTACCACAGCGGTAGTGGATCAAAACCCAAGCCCCCATCTCATAAAAAGGCACCATCTCCACCTCGTAACAAGGCACAGCCTCCACCTCATAACAAGGCACCATCGCCACCTCAATATAAAGCTCCACCACCACCACAGAAGGGTTCCTCCACTTATAATGTGCTAGATTTTGGTGCTAAGGGTAACGGCGGTACCGACGACACAAAGGTTTGTAGTTGGTTTAAGCTCATCATAATTTTACTCCGTACTCAATTAAGAACTAATCAATCATGGTCAAGGGTTAATCAAAATATCTTCATAATTTGAGCTTTGATTAATAATGTTGCTAGCTTTGTACCCTGTTTAGCTTTTTACAGTTACGAAGTCGATTCTCATTAGTTGCAAATCATAAATTAACACGTATAATAAAATGATTACTAACAGAACAATGAGAAAAAACATGTAAAAAGTTAAGTATTTTCTGCTACGTTTGCGAATTTAGCTCATGATATTTCCATGAAAATGACATGGAATTCCAACATGCTCCTAGCTGTAGCGTAAATGAATGGTAGTCACTTAACCATTGAGAGAAACAAAATGATTATTTTGGCAAACTTTTTTCCTTTTTGCCCTTTTGCCCTTTTGCCTTTTTGTATCACTTGCACGTGATTTCTTAAAGGGTTGGGTTGGGTTATTTGGTAATTTTACCCAAATTATAGTTAAAGCATTGCGGTCAGTTTAATTAATTTTAATGTTTAGTTAATTGAGTTTAATTTTTATGTAAGGACTTACCTAAAATATTTAATAATTACCGTTTATAATAAAGTGATTAAACTCAACGGGAGAATATTTAAGAGCGTCTCCATCCATGGTCTAATTGGCAGGGCAATTGAGTTCAATTGCCCTTGGCCCCAAAAAAGGTGGTCCGCTAATGCAAATTATGGAACGCAATTAGGTCAAGGGCTTGTGCCCTTCAATGCCTTTGCAAGAATTGCCTTGGCTTGTGCCATTGCACTAGCAGGACCCACCCATGTGCCCTTGAAGACCGTTGGATTTCCAACGGTCCAGAGAACTGTTGGATTTCCAACGGTCCAGATAACTGTTGGATTTCGAACGTTAAAAAAAAAAAAAATTATCTCACGTGGCATAATTTGGTGCATCTTATTTCAATAAAATTTAATCAACTGCCTGGATTAAAGGGCAGTGACAACAGAACAAACTAAACTGGTGGGGCCCACTGAACAAATTTTATTCTCGTTACGGCAGTTGGGTCACGATTCCAACAATAATTGTATACTGTTCTGCACAACAAATTAACACCAACCGTATTTTCTACTGTTAAAGTTTACATACGGTAGTTTGTATAACATCTAACGGAGGGGTTTTGTTATTGTGTGACGCAGGCATTCCAAGCTGCATGGGCCGCTGCTTGTAAAGTCGAGGCATCAAGCATCATTGTTCCAGCCGGTTATCAGTTCCTTGTGGGCCCCATCTCATTCTCCGGCCCGTACTGCCAGAAAAACATTTTATTTCAGGTAAAAATACATATACACACAGTAACAGAGTGGTAGTAAAATTAAAAAAAACCAAAAAAATAAAATAAAATAAAATCAAAGTAAAAGTAATTGCATAATTCACATAACTCCTTCAATCTAGAAGGTTAATGGGATTCAGTACGCATTGTGTGGACGACTGACGTTATCATTCACTTATTATAATTTCTATCTTTTGTCTAATGTACGAAATTATGAATTTTCAGTTAGATGGCACGATACTAGCACCGACGGACTCGAAATCCTGGGGCAAAGGCCTGCTACAATGGCTTGAATTTACAAAGCTAAATGGAATCACAGTACAGGGAAAGGGAGTGATTGATGGAAGAGGCTCGCCTTGGTGGCAAGACACTCCCTACGGAGACCCTATAGATGGTGATTTCAAGCTCATTGTGCCACTAAACAGCTCAGTCCAACAACGCCCGCCAATGCCGGTAATTAAACTAAACTAAACTAATTTTTGACACTAGATTTGAACGTTAAATTTCGTGATCATCAAGCTTAAACTAATCAGCATCCTGTGGCTGACATCCGTGGCAGATAAGAAGCGAGCTGAGCGGGAAAATGCCAAGCATCAAACCGACTGTAAGGACCACTTGTGTGCCAAAACCTTGACGCTTATGTGATCTTGAATCTTGACCTGCAGTTTCAGTAACATGGTTTTTGTATTTTGTTGATTGTGCAGGCACTGCGGTTTTATGGGAGTTTTAATGTCACGGTTACAGGCATAACGATTCAGAATAGCCCCCAATGCCATCTCAAATTCGACAACTGCCAGGGAGTGCTGGTCCATGATATGAGCGTCTCGTCCCCTGGGGACAGTCCCAACACAGATGGAATTCACCTCCAGAACTCCCAAAGAGTGCTCATCCACTCCACCACTCTTGCTTGCGGTAACTATACACCTTACTCTTCAATATCTACTGTTACTGCAGCGCAGTGTGTCGGACTCACATATTCCACACTTACTATAACTCCTTGGGGGATCATTCCATGAGCAATCTTATCCTGCCTGCAGCCTTACGTATTGGCATTTTCCATCTGACAATCCTCGACCACTAAAAATTTGACATGTAGCAGCAGGCAATCTGCTACATTCCAAGAATTATGGCAACCTATTATGATGATGCATTTCACACCCTAAATCATCAGTGGTCTATCCAAATTTAGGATTAGGTCTCAAACCCATGACAGCAACAACTCTTGTTTTGTAGTATACCCAAGCCTCAATCGATATTTTGTCATCATCGGACGCTAGAAACACTACTCAACTCCCCTGTCCTTCTGTCCAGTTCAACTTAAAAACGGCCCACATACAACGGATAAAAGATAAGAAGGAAAAGTATCAAGCATGGCACTTCATATCACAATGATTCCTAAGAACTAACACTGAAGAATCAAATTTACACAGTAACTGCGAACAACGGACAAGGCATGAAATAGGCAGAGACTTAATACCAAGTCGATTAGTATAACTGTCATGGATAAATATTGAACTAAACGTTTCAATTCTAATGATTTGTGCAGGAGATGACTGTATTTCCATACAAACTGGATGCTCGGATGTATATATACACAACGTGAACTGTGGACCAGGGCATGGAATCAGCATTGGAGGTTTAGGAAAGGGCAACACGAAAGCATGTGTTTCAAACATTACCGTTCGAGACATCATGATGCACAACACGATGAATGGTGTCAGAGTCAAGACATGGCAGGTATGGATTCACCTAAAAGTTTTTAACACATCCTTCCTGCTGATTATTGGACTTTAACATAGAACTCTCTTCTGCATCGAATACTCAAATGTCGACTGAAAAACTATCTTAGTAACGCTAGAAATGAGTCCTTAAAAAACGTCTTCTTTATGGGCTCTTCCGAAACGTCAAAATAGTTACTAAAGCTTGACAACTTACCATTTTCTTTTACTCATATAACTGAATCCTAAATGTGCAGGGTGGATCAGGGTCTGTTCAGGGAGTGCTGTTCTCAAACATTCAAGTTTCTGAGGTTCAACTCCCCATTGTGATTGACCAATTCTACTGTGACAAAACCACATGCAAAAACCAAACATCAGCTGTGGCTCTTTCGGGAATCACCTACGAGAGAATAAGAGGAACTTACACCGTAAAACCAGTACACTTTGCCTGTAGTGACAGCCTACCCTGCGTAGATGTAACACTAAATGGTATACAGCTAAAGCCATTGCAAGAAAAGTATCACCTGTACAACCCCTTCTGCTGGCAGACTTTTGGGGAGTTGAGAACCCCAACAGTCCCACCCATTGGTTGTTTACAGCTTGGCAAGCCATCAGGCAACCAAATAAATTCAAATCACGATGCGTGTTGAGATTTTTAGTACTAAGTATACATCTATATATGTATATCTGATGATGATGGTGTACTCACTTTGTGTGGCCGGCATGATTTCCTGACCCCTTTCGCACCATCAACTTATTTGGTAATTGGTAATTGGTATAGTGTGTGTATAATTTGGCAGTCCTAGTTTTACAGGAATTCTTCCTCATCTTTGTTAGAGGCTTACATTTATATCCTGCTGTTATACAAGATTACATAATTACAGAACTTCCATGAATTGTCTACGTTCCAGTGACTCCACTGCTTCAAAAGCAAGCAAATTCAACATCGTATATTGAAAAAAGTACAAACAACATAAGCAAGTGGCTAAATAACAAGAGAGACTACATGAAACATATGCTTCGCCACTTTGGGATCCCTAATCTACCACGCGTCGTTAGGTGTTTTAACTTTTCCGCATGATACTTGTTTCATGTAAGTTCTTCGGGATCAAGATACATCCCCTTGTACAGCACCATCACTTGTATCTCTCTGTAAAAGTGTTGTAGACACAAGGAGATATCTCGCGCATAAGAATTTCTAATAGATTAGGGATTGAAATTGAAATCCAGATCAGTATTCAAGACACATACTACAGATAGCACAATAAGCAGATAAATTAGTACAAAATAAGAAGATTAATTAACAGTTCATTTAATAACAGCAGATTAAAGCATGAAATCCAATCAGTACAATCTTACAATTTGATAAATCATACGAAACGCAAAGAAATTTATCAAAAGAAGTCTGAAAACGCACCGTTTTCGTCCTTTCCCTGGATTCTGATTTGATTTTTGCAAACTGAAATCCTGAATGCGCACAACATGCTTACGAATTGCAGTGGCAGTTTTACCTCTAGGGGCTTGGCGCCAAAAACGACGCCGCATGATAAATTGAAGAAACGCACCGTTTCGCTGTTCGCGCCATATCTTATCCAATCCAAATGTCTCATCTTCAACCTCCAAAGTCCAAAGCGTTGATCCTTATCCAGTTTTCCTTCAATGGCAGAGGGCTTAGAGAAGGACGTCATGACCACCGCAACTAGGAGGGTGGCCTCCATCGCCAACCACCTCATTCCGGCCCATTTATCTCCCGGCTCCGCTGCAATTTCTCTCTCCAACGCCTCCATGAACGACAGCTACCACCGCACCCACGGCGAGGTTTCGACTCACCGAGTTGTTTGGGAAAATGCTCGCGACGTTTCCGGCGACGAATTCACTGATATTATATACGAGAAAGCCGTCGGCGAAGCCATTGCAAAGGTCAGGCTCCTCAGGTTGGTTTTGATTAATGAATCCTAATTACTGAGAGATCAATGCGATTTGATGTGTCTGAATCTCGTGATTTTTGTGCTTAGGTTACGATTAATAGGCCGGAGAGAAGAAATGCGTTCCGGCCGCAGACTGTGAAGGAGCTGATTCGCGCGTTTAATGATGCCAGGGACGACGGCTCCATAGGCGTCGTCATTCTTACCGGGAAGGTACGTCCTTACCCTCTTTCGTGCCAATATCCTAACATTTAGCTCCGTCACAAATTTCCATTGCTTCTGTCACTTGGAATGCACGTAATCAACTTTTAACAGATATTCGCCAACAAAATGTTACATTTGTAACGATAAATTACTAATTAGCGAGTACTTTGAATCGGATAGTTGAGCTATAAGAAAATATTAAGAGGGAATTCAAACATACTAATCTACAGCGAATCTAACGGACAAATTTGTTGGAATATTTGACGACAAGGGTCAATTGGTACGAACAAAAAGTTTAGGATTAGTAGCTAGTAACATGATGAAAATATGTCAACTTTACACTGTTTTGTTGGTAATTTGGTGTTTTTAGGGAACCAAAGCATTCTGCAGTGGCGGTGATCAGGCTTTGAGAGGAAAAGATGGTTATTCTGATTACGATGATTTTGGCCGTCTTAATGTGTTAGATTTGCAGGTATATTATACATTCATGTTTATATTTTAATACGATTCTGTAACATAAATGTTCTTACTGGTATATAAATCATCTCAAATCGGTATGTTCAGGTCCAGATTCGACGTCTTCCAAAGCCAGTAATAGCCATGGTATGCCCTTCTCAACATCTTTAGGCCTTTGCTGTTGGACAGTTGGAGAGCTGCGAAACTTAAACGTTTCTGGTTGTCGAAAACTTTACCACATTTCTAACTGTTGTTCATGTTAAATGGTTTATCAGGTGGCTGGTTATGCTGTTGGGGGAGGACATGTGTTACACATGGTCTGTGATCTAACCATTGCAGCAGACAATGCTATTTTTGGCCAGACTGGTCCTAAGGTGCTCATATCATATACCTTAATTCTGGTTAAAAACTTCGCGAACTTGATTTTGAATCACCGTCAATCATTCATCTTCGTTTCATCTTCAATCTAAGAATGGGTGAGAGCAGCATGCTAACATACAGAAACCACGCAACTTGTACATTTGGCAGGTTGGAAGCTTTGACGCTGGTTATGGGAGTTCCATCATGTCCCGTTTGGTAGGAATTGTTTCAAGTCTGACTTGTGTTATGCAAATACTTCTTTCGTATTGCTCTAACTTGGTATGTGTAATGAATGGTTTTGGTCAATCAGGTCGGGCCTAAAAAAGCACGAGAAATGTGGTTTATGGCAAGGTTTTACACAGCTGCTGAAGCAGAGAAAATGGGACTTGTTAACACTGTTGTACCGGTAAGTTCACTCTCAATGCGACACAAATCTCATCGTATGGCCTATGAACTGAATACAAATGACATTTTCCTTGAAAATTAGCCTTATATCACTAAAAGTTTGCGGAAGATAGCATTTTCACTGTTTTATTCGGTTATCCAGCTGGAGACTTTAGAGCAAGAAACGGTTAAATGGTGTCGAGAAATGCTAAGAAACAGCCCAACCGCGCTTCGGGTGCTGAAGTCTGCTCTTAATGCAGTTGACGACGGTCATGCTGGACTGCAGGTACCTTCAGTTAGCAACCATATTTCTAGAGATGCCACGGTCTTATTCATACATGCATGTGCTAACTACTTCACCAATGTTTCCAACGCAGCAACTTGCTGGAGATGCCACGCTCTTATTCTATGGCACTGAGGAAGGTAACGAGGGGAAGACGGCTTATATGCAGCGCAGACGTCCAGATTTCTCAAAGTTTCCCAGGAGACCTTAATGCTGAGCACTTTCCCAGCAGACTTGGACCCCTTAACCACTTGTTTGTATTTCCTTCCTTTCACCCCTTTTCGGATAAATGGTTTGGTTTTGAAGTTCGGACGTTGGTGGAGAGGAGAATAGATTTATGGCTGATTTCACTTGGAAGTTGCTTTGTCATCTAATTAGAAGCCTCCTTTCACGTAGAGTTTCACTACGTTTTCGGGCTCCGGAAAAGTAATTTGTTCAAATCTCTTGCTCATTCAATCTGTTTTTTAGGCGATATTTTAAACTACTCTTGCAGTTTCATCTTCGGGTGATTCGAGTGCTAGCTAACCTTATACATTTATCTACTATGTTTGATTTATCAGTAAAGAAAAGAAATTTTATACTTTCTAATTTTTTATTGTGTGCTTATTGACGAAAATGAAAATAAAAGGGGGAGAACATAACTCTTTGATAGCTTGAGTTTAGTAACTTTATTTGCATTCCAAAAAAAGTTCAAAAGCAAAACAACAATCATAATATACTAGTAAAGTTCACACACTTTGTGTGTTGAGAAATATATTTTTTAAATATTTGTATTTTAATTTTTTTTTTATGAGATAAGTTATCTGTTCTTAACAGATTGACAGACATTCCAAAAAATTAGGAGTTGGCAGTTAGGAAAGAGAGAGAAAGAGAGAGAGAGTGAATGAGTTGAGAGGGTAGCAATAAAGTGACATAGCTGTGAGCTTTAGGAAAATAGCAATAAAAATTAGTTTGTATTAAAAGGGTATAGTAGTAATTATATTTGTTTTTGGTTGACAAACTGGGTTTTATTAATATGTAGTTTCCATCCTCAGTACAGCAGCAATGGCCAGAAGCTGCTGCAATACGTGCTACGGTGCAGGTGTGTATTGAGTTGGGATGTCAGGATGTGGAGGTTGAATCAGATTCTCATATGCTCATTCGAATGCTTAATGGGGAATATGCAATTGATCCTACTTTGGAGTGCTTTATTTATGATATTGGGCTGTTAGTAGCTATAACATAAGAGGATGACAGAAAAAGAGAGAGAGGGATACTGATATTATTTCTATTCTTTCTTTCGCGAGTCTGTTTTAATAGCACACGAAGTGTTATATTTATAGAGCAACTCCCGTAATAATAATCATCCAAATACAATGATGACACTGTTGAAAGTATCAAATACTATTCCCAAGTCTTTATTTCTTTGAGTGCGCATTCACCCACTAATTCTACAACAATAGTAGTAATTATATTTGTTTTGGTTGACAAACAGTGATTTATTAATATGTAGTTTTGATTATTGGATAAAAAAAAAAATAACGCAAAATAAGGAAAAAGAAAAAGAAAAAAGAGAGCATAACTTCGGAGCGAAGGGCTTCTGTCTGACAACCTAAAAGAGAAACGCCCCAAAATTCCGCCCGCTTCAAGCTGACGTGGCAACCTTCCTCCTCCCATCTCTGCTCGGGCAAAAACTCGTCCGAGTTCGCATTGCTCACGCGACCTCGATTCAGAAAACTCTGCTTCACAATTAAAATCACGTCCTCCACCCAACCCAAATTCGATTTTCTCCCTCAATTCGCAAGTCACAAAACCCTAAATTATGAGAAAGCACAGCTCCTAAAACCCTAGAAGCGATGAGCGGGAACGAGTTCCGCTTCTTCCTGTCCTGCGACATCAACCTCCCGGTAACCTTCCGGATCGAACGGCTAGAAGGAGCCCTGCCTCCCCCCAAGTCCCCTAGCTCCGGTACTTGTTCTCTCTCGATTTTCCGTTTGGTTCCCGAGAAATTATTTTACTCAGTCAACGTTCTTCAATTCAATTTCTTTTACGCACCGCAGACGTTGACCCCACTTCCGCAACAGAAGAGAGAAGACCAGAGCTGTATGTGGAGTGCGCATTGTACATTGATGGTGCTCCGTTTGGGCTTCCGACTAGGACAAGGTTCTTTTCCCCTTCACTGGTTTCTCCTTAGGTCAATTGCATCAATGCTGTTTCTATAGATTTTGAATTTTTGTATCTTCTGCTAGGTTGGAATCTTCAGGGCCATTATATTGTTGGAACGAACTCATTACTCTGAGTACGAAATACCGAGACTTAACCGGTCACTCACAACTTGCTTTGACAGTATGTTTCCTCTCTCACTTCACATCTTAAACAATTGGGTTTTGTGCAATCCCTTGTATATTAACTAGTAGTTGAGGATTCCCATTTGATATCTTCTTGCTCGGTGGAGTTATAGGTTTGGGATGTTTCATGTGGGAAGGATGAAGGGTTGGTTGGTGGTGCTACAATTCTTCTTTTTAATAGCAAAAAGCAACTCAAAACTGGGAAGCAAAAGCTGAGGCTTTGGAAGGGAAAAGTAGCAGATGGATCATTTCCTACTTCTACTCCTGGAAAGGTTTCTGATTGTTTCTTTTTAAGCAGTTACAGATAGGGGCCTTAGCGTTGTTCCTTGAGTTTCCTTAATCGGTTTAGCTTTGTTTATGTATCCCTCGTTTAATTTTTTTTGTAGGTCCCCAGGCATGAGCGCGGGGAGTTGGAACGCTTGGAGAAGCTAGTGAATAGGTATGAGAGGGGGCAGGTCCAATGTGTTGATTGGCTGGACCGCCTGGCTTTTAAAGCTATGGAGAGAATAAAGGAACGTGAAAGCTCTAAAAATGGAAGTTTTCATTTATACCTGGTTGTCGATTTCTGTAGTTTCGAACATCGTGTTGTTTTCCAGGTAACCCCAGTCTGCAACTAATCTGAAGTTGACAAAATTACCTGTTGGCTGATAATGATATTTAACTATAACTATCTGGTTAGACTTTGATATTTAATTAGTTGGTGTTATTTTTCACAAATGCATACTTATATTGCAATTTAAACTCTTCATTTACGCTGAAACTCAAGATTTATTGTTATCACATCTTGAAATAAGTAACTAGCTTTTAGTTGTTATTTTCCGTGGATGATGATTTTGCCTAGCACTGACCTTTATTTATTGGAATCTAGGAATCAGGGACAAATTTCTTATTACCATCCCCAATAGCTTCATCAAATGAAATTGTCACGGTCTGGGACCCGGAAGTGGGAAAGATAAATCCATCAGAGAACAAGCAACTAAAACTTGCTAGGAGTTTAACACGTGGTATCATTGACAGGGATCTCAAACCAAGCTCCAACGAAAGAAAGTAAGTTTGAAATTTACGCTAAAGGTTCATATGTTGATTAATGGTGTTTTCTTAATTTTTATTGTCATAACTACGTTCATACAAACTCATGTTGCTGATTAATTGGCTGGAATTCTGTTCTACTTTTATAGTACCAATTATATATAGGTAGATACTTCTCACTTGGGATCAGTTGTTGTGTAATGGTTGATTTAATTACCATTGGATTTTGTTAGTGTCTTATTTTAGATGGACCAGTCTTCTCAATTTGCCATATTCGTTTGTTTCAACAACACTGTTATATGTTCTTCTGATTGATTTTTTTTATTAAGTAAGCTGGAGGTATATAATTGTTTTCATTTTCCTGTAGGTCGATACATTGGATTTTGAAATACCCACCAACAAGGACTTTGAGTGGCGATGAGAGGCAGCTCCTCTGGAAATTTCGTTTCTCATTGATGTCAGAGAAGAGGGCCCTCACAAAGTTCCTCAGATGTGTTGAATGGAGTGATGTTCAGGTCTGCATTTCTTTGTTCTTCCTTCTCATCATTTTCCTCTTTAACCATTAGTTCATGTGCCATATTACTACTGCATGCAGTTTTATTTAACTCCTGTAATAAAATTGTTTTTAATACTTCTTATTTCCAGCTTATTCTGTTGCTTATGTATAAGGGGAGCTTGTGTAGCTGATCTTAGGACTTCGGTCCAACTCCTATTCATCACTAGTAAGCTGCAGGCCAGCTATTAGCTTCATATGTGACAATCGATGTCCCAATTAGGATTATTGCACTTTTGGCAATATGCATAGCGTTATACCAAAATATCAATCATTGGTTCAGTTTTTACACGAGAAGTTACTTTTATGCGGACTGTTGCTGATCTCTATAGTTGACAAGTAACAGATTTTATATCTGGAATGCTATCTCTTATTCATGTACTTGCCTTGCTCTTTCTCATTTATGCCAACTTTATCACTAAGGAATAAGAAATAGATTAGATTTTCAAGAATTCCATATTCATTTGTTTGCAGGAAGCAAAACAAGCGTTAGAACTGATGGGCAAATGGAGCATGATTGATGTCTGCGATGCATTAGAGCTGCTATCTCCTGTTTTTGAAAGTGAAGAGGTGGGCATGTCTGTAACACTTGAGCTGCTGTTACCTATTCTCTATTGTCATACAACTGTTACCTGTAGGACTTTTTTTTTAACATCGTACTCCTGTTAAAATCAAGTTTCAGATCCTAATCACTAGGATTTGAAGTTAACCATATAAATTTTTCTGCCATTCTGCTCCTTCCAAACCCATGGTAGCTGATTACTGATTAGGCCGAATATAAGAATAAGATCATGAAGAAAAGAGGGAATTGCATCTTGCATCTGTTGTATAAGTACAACCTACAAATTCCATGCTCTCTTTGTCATGCTGAGCAATGGGATACGATGTCCTAGATAAGAATAACTCTGTTGATCTGGGAGGTGAAAAGTGTGTTATGTAGTGATACATATAGCTCTCCATCATTGATTTATTTAAAATCTTTTACACATTTATTTTGAAACTGACTAATGCCCAACTTTAATACCTCCTACCAGGTTCGTGCATATGCTGTCAGTGTTCTTGAAAGAGCTGACGATGAAGAGCTCCAGTGTTACTTACTTCAACTGGTTCAGGCTCTTCGATTTGAGCGCTCTGATAAATCTCGTCTTTCTCATTTCCTTGTGCAACGTGGTATGTGGTCAGATACTATCTTCATATCTGTATGCTGTGCATGCACATGCACATACCCTCATGCTACTTGTAATGTTTTTCTTTGGGATGTGTGCATGGATGTGCAAGGCTACACTTCAGTTCTTCACAGTATCTAGGTTTTAAAGGCATCCTGATTATACTTTGATCTGACAGCATTACGAAACATTGAGTTGGCTAGCTTTCTACGCTGGTATGTTGCTGTAGAACTTCATGATCCAGCATATGCCAAACGGTTTTACTGTACCTACGAAATTCTGGAAGAGAATATGATGAAGGTGAGAGTTCATAAACTACCATGATGTGGTCGTTTGTGTTGTCTGTTTTGATTTGGTGAATCTGGATCCTTAGAATAGCATAAATATTTATGTAGATTCTCCAACCATCAAATGTAGCTATTGGGATTACCTATCTATTTGGTCAATATGATAATGCCTTTCTTAGTTTTTCATTGGCTGAAGCCAGAATGGAAATAAACCGTATCCAAATTTTTATATCAGTTGCCAGCTGGTGTGCAAGGAGATGAAGATGGATTTAAACTGTGGCAAAGTTTGGTGCGCCAGACAGAATTGACTGCACAGTTGTGTTCAATAATGAGAGATGTAAGAAACGTACGTGGCAATACCCAGAAGAAGATTGAAAAGCTTAGACAACTGCTTTCTGGTCTTCTTAGCGAACTTACGTATTTTGAAGAGGTAATACTTTGGTTGAAGTTCCTTGTCTACTGATCTTATTATCTATTAAACTACAAATTCCTTCTAGCCTCACCAATTGTATCTTTGTGTGTTGACTATGTTGGTCTGTGATGTTTCTAGCCAATAAGATCACCACTGGCTCCAGGAGTCCTCATCACTGGGATCGTGCCATCTGAGTCATCAATATTCAAAAGTGCACTGCATCCTTTGCGTTTGACTTTCCGAGCAGCAAATGGGGGAAGTTGCAAAATTATCTTTAAGAAGGGGGATGATATCCGCCAAGACCAATTAGTAAGTATTCTCCTTCACATAGACCCTTGTGGCTGTGGCATGCACACACTTGGGAACTCTGATCAAGTGGATCTGTGCTTCCTGTAGGTTGTTCAAATGGTATATCTCATGGATCGATTGCTGAAATTGGAAAATCTTGATCTGCACTTAACTCCTTATAGAGTTCTTGCGACTGGGCAAGATGAAGGAATGCTAGAATTCATACCATCCCGCTCATTAGCACAGGTATTAAACCCTTTAAAGGTTCCTGATAGATATTGATGTCATCTCAATGCTTACATTAATTGATGACCTTGTTTTGTTGTATCTTGATTTTAGTCTGTTAAATTTATTATATATGGTAAAATGTTTTCTTTTCCAGATTCTCTCAGAGCATAGAAGCATTACAAGCTACCTGCAGAAATTTCATCCAGATGAGCATGGACCGTTTGGTATTACTGCTACCTGTCTGGAAACATTTATAAAAAGCTGTGCTGGCTATTCTGTTATCACATATATACTGGGCATTGGAGACAGGTGAGGATTTGAAGATGATGCCATGCTTTGAACTTCCTCTCTCTCTCTCTCTCTCTCAAGAAAAGAAAAGAAAAGAAAGACAAAACAAGGAGTAAAAAAGTTTTAAGCATCATTCAAGTTTTTGGAAATGAGGGTCATTTTCTTTCCTCAAGTTCTATATAGCTACCAGTGCCGTAAGTATGGTCAACCATTCGTAGTCAATCATTTTTTTGTTTTGGCCTGACACAGTATTCTATCTACACGACTGATGTTCTGCTTATGCAGTAGAAATGCATATAAATTTAAAGCATTAATTTGTCGCATGTAGGCATCTTGATAACCTTCTCCTTGTGGATGATGGACGTCTTTTCCATGTTGATTTTGGCTTCATTCTGGGTCGTGATCCAAAGCCATTTCCACCGCCAATGAAGCTTTGCAAAGAAATGGTTGAGGCTATGGGTGGAGCTGAAAGGTACTTGATGATTAATTTTTTTTCTCTGTGTTGCTTTTATTTTCGTCATGTTTGCTAGATCGGGTGGCATTAGATTAATGGCATGAAATCCATATCATAATGGGTGCAAGATTAGCATACAGGAATACACAAGGTTTGATTAATTATATTACTTCTGCAGCCAGTACTATACAAGGTTCAAATCCTACTGTTGCGAAGCATACAACATTATTAGGAAATCCAGTAACCTAATCTTGAACCTGTTTCACCTAATGGCGGGTTCCAACATTCCTGACATAGCTTCGGATCCTGAAAAAGGCATCCTCAAGGTGACTTCTTTGCGATTATAATCATTGTGATCGTAAATCTAATGTTTGTTTTGATGGCGACTCTTTTGATATGTATAGCTCCAGGAGAAGTTCCGGTTGGACTTGGACGATGAAGCTTGCATACATTTCTTCCAGGACTTGATCAATGAGAGTGTCAGCGCATTGTTTCCTCAAATGGTTGAGACCATTCATCGGTGGGCTCAATACTGGCGCTGATCCCTGAAACAAGTCGGGTGTCATCTACATCTTTGAAAGTTACCGGTAATTTCCACCTCCCTCGTTTTTGTTTGCAGTTTTGCACTTTCTGCATAAAAGTTCATCTTATCTTAACGTGTGTGGAAAAATTGGTAATGATGCTGGAGTTGGTTTATGTTTTCAGATCTTGAATTATTGCATTTCATTATTTTTTCCTCCAGGTTCAGATCTGAGCTTAAATAGGATGAAGGGGGCATATGCTTGAAGAAACAGTGGATTGCTTCCAGGGCGCATGGGATGAAAATTTAAAGAAGCAGCCCGTATTATTGTGCATAGATTTAAGTAAATAAAATTATAAATTACATTTATTTTCTTTCACCTTCGCATAAAAAAAACAAATAACTTGTGGGACTTGTAGATCAAAATATATAAATTACATGTTTCTTCTTCGTACAATAAATCACTTTGATGTCCGATAATTAATTATTTTATAGTTATTACTTTGTTTAGATACGAAGGCACGTGACAAGACTCAGGCACAAAGCGAAAGACGTTAACGACCTATAGGATTTTCTAGCATACACAAGTGTATGTTGTAGTGAAACGTATTTAACTGTTAGATTTGTAACTGTACATTCCATCCGGTATATATTAGACTCGGAAGAATAATATAATTTTACTAAACTTTAGTACTGAGCGGTAATAAATCAAAATTTTAAATAAATATTGTCGGAGCAATTAAATCCCGTTGGTGACGGTGGCGGCTGCATTGCATTAAACCCTACGGAACACAAGACACTGTTTACAATGTGGACGCGACGATGGCGCATCTGTCGTCGTTTTAAATCACCAGTGACATGGCGGGCACTGATTGGACACACAACGTCACCCGCAGGCCTAGCGTTGTAGGGGCATTTTCGTACTTCAAATCAATTACGTAAAAAATAGTCGAGTTTATAAACCCCCAGTTGACGATCCTCACCCGTGCACATTCACGCGTTGGTTCAAAGCTTCCGTCTCCTTCTCTCTCTCTCTCCCTTGATCTCCATCTTCAAGATCCCTCCGCGAAAGCTCATCGAAGGTAAATTCCGACTCTCAGATCTCGAATTTCTCTGAATTTCATCGCATTTTCACCGTTCTCCGTTGGATTTCGGTACTTTTGCGCTCGATTTGTTTTGGATTTCGTGGTAATTTCGTGAAGTATGGTCAGATTTAAGGTTCATTTGTGTTTGATGTGGTAAAATGCTAAATTCCGTGAGATTTGTGTTGATTTTTCACTCTGATTCGATTGATTCGGATCTCTATGATTATGTTCCAACTTTTCATTGCAAATGTTTTAAATTGCGATGCTGTAACTCCAGATCTGCTTGATCTGTTGCTGCATGGCGCATAGTTACTAGTTTGAATGCGTCAGATAATATGAACTTGCAAATGATTGCCTTTAGAGCGTTTTACATTCGGCCTTGCCGGAGTTTGATCTGTGATGTAAGTGAGTTGGTGGTTCGATATGTAGGGATCCGTAGCCAGAAATGGGGCTTACATTCACGAAGCTTTTCAGCCGGCTTTTTGCCAAGAAGGAGATGCGAATTCTGATGGTTGGTCTTGATGCCGCCGGTAAGACCACCATCCTCTACAAGCTCAAGCTTGGTGAGATCGTCACAACCATTCCCACCATCGGTGAGTTCCTTCTTCCCCTATTAAGCAATTTTGTGCTCATCATTGTTATGTCAGCTTTGTAGAATGTGTAGAGACTTTAGCATCGGATCATATTCCTCACCAATTCTTCTGCAATTAATTGACATTCTAATCTACTTGTGTAATAAATGTTGATCTTAATGTTTGATATGGTTGATCTGATGGAAACGAAACTTGTGTTCCAAGACGCTAAATGGTTTGGATGGCAACACATCGCTATAACTCCAATGTGATTTTTTATGGTTGGGAGACGTAGCTTGTGATCTGAAAGAGAATGTTGTTTCTTGCTTGATATAATAGCAATGATTTTTATTTTAATCATCTTGTGAGTTTGCAACTAAAGATAAATTTGTCACAACATAACAGAAACGGTATTTTTGCTAAACTTAGTAGTATAAAGGCTTTTTTCTTCTGCTTTCTTTTCTTTTATTTCAATGTTCTGTAGACAGTAGACTGTTCCTTTATGAAGTTCATTAGGCTTTTTAATTATTTTTCTTTAGATTTTTTTGAAATAATACAATTGTAGAATGAATAAAAGAGTACTTGATCGACAGGGTTTAATGTGGAGACCGTGGAGTACAAGAACATCAGCTTCACTGTCTGGGATGTCGGGGGTCAGGACAAGGTATGAAGTTTAGTTCATGTTTCTGAGCGATGTAAAGTTATTTAAAGAGATTTTGATGATTTCCAAAAGTTTTCTCTACTTGTTTTTGTCTAAAAGACTTGAAAGATTTTGAAAATTGTGGGTGACAAGTTGGTAAATCATATTTCTTTCCTTTCAGATCCGACCATTGTGGAGGCACTACTTCCAAAACACACAGGGTCTTATCTTTGTTGTGGACAGCAATGACAGAGACCGTGTTGTTGAGGCAAGGGACGAATTGCATAGGATGTTGAATGAGGTTTGTTGTCATGTTGCTAAAGAAATTTTATTTGTCTTTGTTTGCGTACCCTGTATTCTGTGCTGATATGTTTTAAAATCTCATCCTTTCAACTTCTGGAATTTCCCAGATTTGAGGGTATGAGATTTAGGATTATGAATGGGCTGAAACTTGTAGTTTATGTGTTCATATGAACACAGCGTAAGGTTTTCTATCTAATTAAAGACGATAAAGATGCAGTGACTTAAGCGGCAGCATTCTGAAGTTAGTTTAGTATGCTGTTGATGCATGTTCACTTTCAAAGGTTTTACCTAATTGATATTGGAGACATCAGAACAAGTTATTTATGTTGAATTATTTAGTGTAATTGGAATATTCTGTTTTCAGGATGAACTGCGTGATGCTGTGTTGCTCGTATTTGCTAACAAACAAGATCTTCCCAATGCAATGAATGCTGCTGAAATCACTGATAAGCTTGGCCTGCACTCTCTGAGACAGCGTCACTGGTAATCTTGATGGGCTTCTTTCCCCTTGTGTGATACAATTTGTTTGACCTTTTATAGGTCTAACATGCAATGTGTGGTTTTCCAGGTACATTCAGAGCACCTGTGCAACCTCTGGGGAGGGTCTATATGAGGGGCTCGATTGGCTCTCCAACAACATTGCTAACAAGGTAAACTAGTTCCCCATTCACTGGTTTATATTTCTTTAGAGTGAAACGTGTGTAATTACCGAACTTATTTATAACCATCACAGCAGGGCTTTCGTGCTGCATGACTTGGTTGACAATCTCTTTTCAGAAATCTGATACTATTGTGACATTTGAATCCTCCTTCTGGTTTCTCATACTCGTCCTTTAATTGCAGGCGTGATCGTATTGAGGAGTCATTTTGTGGACCGGAAATTCTGGATGCAGGGGTGAACATTATCTAGTTCTTTTTTTTGTTTTCGAGACAATTGAATCGTTGTTAAATCTTGTATTTCTTCTTTGATTTCTCATTTCGTCTAGGAGGAAGACCTTTTATATTATGTTATGATAGAAAGAATGAATGAGTGGGAGTGGGAGTGGGAGTGGGAGTGGGGTTGGTCAAATGTGTACATTTGAGCTCTTGGTTGGATTTTGGATACAGTTTCTGAATTGTAATTGCTGTATCTACCGTGCTGCCGTTTTTCGCATCTTTTATTGCATAAATTCGAAGCCCCTAACTGCGACCGGAGGCGGTTGTGTTGTGCCGTGCTTTGTTTCTTGCCATGCAAGACTTCTCAGTGATGCGGAACCACACGGAGAGATTTTAGAGTGCAGGTGGTGGTACCATGTCACTCATCCGTCCAAGACCCAAAAACATCCCACTAGGTCCATCTAGGGGCACGACCACTTGTCAAGTTGTCATGTGTTAAAAAAAATGGAGGTTTAATAAAACACTTCTGGTATTGTTCACTTTAAACGAAAAATCACATTGATATATTTTCTTGGTACTAATCATTATACCTTTAAAAATGACTTTTCATTAAAAGGAAAAATTTTTTTGAATTTTTCTTAAAAAAAAATTCTATGTGTCCAATGAATTGGCGACATGAGAAAAATTTCTCGAAAAAATTCCTCAAAAGTGAGCATATATGGTACTTGATTGCACAGAAGGCCAGAGTGTGCGCATATTTTTGGTTGCCAGAGCGTCAACATCTTGGGGCCCCAATTGTCTTGGAGTTCCATCGATTACCAGCCTCCGAGGCTCGGGACCCTCCGGAGAGAGAAACATAGAGGATCCTAATAAAATCCCGTTTTTGGTCCCAACTTAGAGACGGGTGAAGGTCGTACACAAATATGAAATATCCCCCGCTTCACAACAAAACAGTTTTGGATTATTTTGTAATTTTGTGCATGAATATCCACGTCATTGTAAAGACTAGAGAATCAAAAATCGGCTGGGCACTTGTCCTTCAGTCAATTTTCGGCTGTCAAAAAGTTGCAAGGCATGCCTCTCCATGCAAATATGCCCATGCCACTGCCACCATCTCTGCCTTGGAACCTTCTTTTGGAGAATAAAATTTTCACATTTTCGTGTGTTAATTTTTTTAATAGGAAATGCGGGTTAGATCAATAAATAATTATGTATTTCATCAAATAGGTCATTAGTCACTTTCACTTTAAACATAGGTTAATAATTAATTTGATTTCTTTTCAAATAAAATCAAAATTACTATCGACTTATCTCTCCCTAAAGTGAAAATTTTTGATTGACTTCAATTAAAATTGAAATATAACATGCAGTTTCAAAAAAGCAAGCATGGATGGATGGATAAATATTAGGGAATTTTAACAAAAAGCTTCAAGTACTGTTTACTTTAACGAAAAATCATATTTTTACACTAAAAAATCAATCCTGGTACTATTCACTTTACCTTTTATTTTGTCCTTATCGTTAAAACTCAAAGTTTTCAAGCATTTTTCATTAATTTTCCTTAAATATTATGGGCATCTACAATAGTTATGCATGCATGCAGATGCATACAAAAACAAGCCAGCTAGCTTTAATAAAATATCCAAACCAAAGAATATCTCCTACCTGTGGCTCTTGCCATGTTTGAGCGTCAAATTACTCTTCGATCTAGTACTCCTCCAACCCTAAATCTTTGATAAGATTATACAACCGCTATGATAGGTGAAGCCGAAATAACATAATTTCAATTTTCACAAGTTGGAGCCTTGGTGTCCAATTTGGAACCATAATATGTCGTTTTGAGGATAACAACGAGATGGTTAAATGCTGATTTTCTTTGATATAATTATCGTTTTAATAAAGTTTTCATGGACAAAATTTCGGGTATGCAGTTCTGTGCCATGGTTAAACACTGGCTGCAACCTACAGAACTAAGGAGCCCTTTACAAACCAACATTGAGCAAGATTGTTGAGCAAGATCGATGAAACAAGGAGTACTCTCCCTTTTCTTTTTCTTTCTCTTTTTCTTTAAGGCATAATAAATAGGGCCTAATCATCTGCTGTGCGCAATTCCTGGAGATGATATGGTTCCACTTTGAGGTGTAGGTGATCTACTTTGAATGATCTTTTCGTTTATCTACACATATATATATATATATTTATATTTATATGATTCACCAGGTACTTTTTGCATTGTTATACATAGATAAGATCAGATTACATATGTAATTGTAAGTAATTAATCAAAGGAAGAGATGATCGTTCTCTATCAGATCGATAAGCAAGCGTTGCTTTTTTGGAACGTTTTTCATGTTATATATTACAAACTTTTTCTTAATTAGCTTAAGCTAACTTGTCGCGACCAACCAGACAACATCATATCAACCATTAATATATACACTTAGAAAAATGTTAGGAAGATCATGTTTTTAAATCATATTTTTGTAGGTTACATAATGTGGCGGTTGATGATTGAATACATTCTTTAATGATTTAAACAATAAATATAATCACAATTGTCATAATTTATGAATTACAAAATATGATTCGAAGTAAATGGTAGTTGAAGCGTAAATAATATTTCGAAATTTCTAATGACGTCGGTGACATTCTCAACGAAGGAAAACTTTTATGTATCTGCTGCCTCCTCGAGAATTCGTTATTGGGTGAGATTTGTGTGGTATTTGTTAAAAACCACATACGTCTTTCAAGATATATATAATATGCATGTGAGAAAGCTGCGGGAAACAAAATTTTACAGGGTGCTGGAGTCTGCAGTAAAAGCCCAAAAGAAAAAGGGCAAATAAAGCTAACCCTAATTCTTATCAGTCACGATTAATACCAAATACTTTGTTTGAGGACTTACTCTTAAGGAACAAGTGCATGCATATACCATTCTCTCTCTCTCTCTCTCTCTCTCTCTCTCTTTTATTTTTATTTTATAAAAAACCTTCTTAATAACTCTCGCCCGAACTCGCTTAACTTCAGAGTTCCTACAGAATCCGAAGCTAGTGAGCTCCCAAAAGACCTCATACTAGGAAGAGATGGAAATATATATATAAGGCATAGAAGATCTACACCCCTGGACGATGTGGGATCTTGCAATTTAATTATCAACAGTTATCTGTTCAATGATAAGATTTATTATAAAAATCAAATTTCTTCACAATTATCTCTTTGCTTATTTCTTTTTATTTATCTTTTTGTTATTTCTCGTTCTTCCTCCTACTTTAAACCCCATTTATAGATTTTATTTTTAATTTTTATAATCAACCTATATCACAAGTTAATTATATTTATCTACCTATATGACAAATTCTTTTTTTATAATCAATATGTTACAGATTAATGTGTCTTGCTTGGAGGTATGTTATGTTTTTTCTAACTTTTAATTAAGTTTCATATCTCACGTATAGGTATTATATACATTCATATATTTGTTACTTGAGTTAGAGTAGAATGTTTTGTAGATAAATTTACGATAGTATATTAGTTTTTTTGTTATAAGATATTAAATATATTTTTTTGGAGTTGGAAAATGCATAATATTAGAATATTTTAATTGATTTTTAATATTTTTAGAAAATATAAAATGAGTATAAAAGAAATAAAAACATATAATTAGATAACTGGACTCACTCCTAAAAACACTCTACGTTTTTGGACTTGAATCTAAAAGCCCCTTTATTTAATTAATACGGAGAAAAATACAACTTTGGTAATTTGTTTGGGTGCATGGATCATATATAAACAAAACTTTTTTGAACTTCCTCGTCCATCGATCGCCTTCAAATTCATAGACGTTGAGAATCTTGTTATTAATTCTTGTCATCACACATGCTAATGCATGGTCTCAACCATATTTTCTCCATCATTTTGTTTGTATTTTCCTTCTTTTCTCATTGTTGGTATAGAGGAATATGCCAGATGTCAATTAATCAATAATCTTCCAAATCATTAAGCTAGTCAGTCTGCATAATTATTGTTAAACTTTCTCATCAAAATGAAAACCCTCATCTGATTTTTCCTTGATTAATTCAATGATAAAGTTTAGGGTTTAGGGCAAGCTTTGTATTAATTATGGTTTTTTTTTTAATAAATACACTAAATTCATATGTACTACAGAGACAAAGATTCTAATATATATGCTAAACTCATGTACGTAGTATTAATCATGTTTTAGAAATTAATGGATATTATTAAGTTTGAGCCTAAAAACAAACCTCTCTAAATTCTGAAATGAAATTCGATAGTCTTGTTAACTCTTATCTGTGACAAAATCAGATGAAATCAAAATACAAGAATCGCATACCATGATTATATGAAAATAGTCGCCTAAATGACGTGGACAAAAACCCTACCAAATTTTCTCCTTAATTTGGCATCGACCTCTAAAAATGATCATTTCTCTATCAAAGGCCCCACTTCAGCCGAGTACTCCACCCTTTGATGCTAACTTTCTTAAACATATTTCCACAACGGAAAATGATTCCCACTTGATGCCTAATACATTTCCCCCATCACAAGTAATTACATAGTATTCTTAATGGAGCCTCCTGTATTTTCTATTGGCCATGACCTTATTACCTTCCCATTAATCTCAGCCGTCCATCTGGATTCTTGATGATAAGGCTACCCTATTTAGATGAATGGTGGGTTTGAACAACAAACATTGTTCATTCATTCTTTCTTGTTTTTTTATTTCTCTCCAATACCATCATAAACCCCAATAAAACATTATTTATAAAAAATAAAAAAATAAAAAAAATGGGACTTTGCATTTGGGTTTCATTTGGGTTCCATCTGACATGCATTTAGTCCTCATTTGTTTATTTAAAGCATCCAAAGGGGCAAGATTGCAACTCAGGAACAAAGGTTAGTAGGGTGGCTTCATCAGTGTAACAAATTTACTTTCCCCACACTCCTCATTTCTCAACACACCAACCTAATAATTTTCATCAAACCACTCTCTGCAACTTTCCAAATCACCCCAACATCTTCCCTTTATTACTATTCATCACACAAAATCAAGGAAATGGCACCCCGAGAAGTTCCAGCCGATGTGTTGCAGGCAACCAGCAACAGTACTACTACAGGCTACTCCAAGAGGGCCTTTGTGACATTTTTAGCCGGTAATGCTGATTATGTCAAAGGGGTTGTGGGTTTGGCTAAGGGCCTACGCAAAGTGAAGAGTGAATACTCTCTTGTGGTTGCAATATTGCCGGACGTGCCGGAGGAGCACCGTGAGATTTTGCGGTCTCAGGGCTGTATTGTCCAGGAGATCGAACCTATTTATCCTCCTGAGAACCAGATCAAGTTTGCAATGGCCTACTATGTCATCAACTACTCGAAGCTCCGTATTTGGAATGTATGTAAAACCATACCACATATTGATAGTTATCATGATAACGTATAAACATCTAATATGTTGTCCGATTGTCGAATGAAATAAGTCTGCCAATGATTTAAATCAATTGTCGTGCAACATAATATCAGACTGTCTGATGAATAAAATATGCGCACATGCATTTCTTATGGTTACAATAAATATGTATACATGGCATCAGTATATATTTGAGTACATGGAACTTATATATATGCAGTTTGTGGAGTACAGCAAAATGATATATTTGGATGCGGATATCCAAGTGTATGAGAACATAGATCACCTGTTTGACACGCCTAATGGCTACTTCTACGCTGTGATGGACTGCTTCTGTGAGAAAACATGGAGTCACTCACCTCAATACAAAATTGGGTATTGCCAGCAGTGCCCTGACAAGGTTTCATGGCCTGCGGACATGGGCTCTCCTCCTCCACTGTATTTCAACGCCGGAATGTTTGTGTTCGAGCCTAGCCGCTTGACTTACAACAGCCTTCTTCAGACACTGCAAGTTGTCCCACCCACCCCTTTTGCAGAACAGGAAAGTTGATTGGAAATTTTGATTATTTTTAAATTAACTGAGCGAAATTTATGTGGGGTTGTTTCTGCCATGTTACATAATAATTTCACTGCGAATTGAGATTAATAAAATCTTTTTGTTTGTTTTACAGGATTTCTTGAACATGTTCTTCCAAAAGACATACAAACCCATACCAAATATATACAACCTAGTTCTAGCCAATCTTTGGCGCCACCCAGAGAACGTGCAGCTTGATCAAGTAAACGTGGTTCACTACTGTGCTGCAGTAAGTACTATTTAACAGATTGATTACGCATATTTAATTTAATTAATCACTCTTAATGAATTGTTTCTTTTTAATTATAGGGATCGAAACCATGGAGGTATACTGGCAAGGAAGCTAACATGGACAGAGAGGATATCAAGGTCTTAGTGGCCAAATGGTGGGAAATTTACAACGACGAGTCCCTGGATTTCAAGGCTGAAAACCCAGTAACTGCGGAGGAAGAAACCTTCTCAAAGCCGCCGTCGATCATGGCTTCCATGCCGGAGCCAACCATTCCATACCGTCCTGCTCCATCTGCTGCATGATCGGTAATACAATCTTGAGTGACTAATTATTATTCAGAAGTCAACTGTGTGATCAACGATCCGTCGTTTTGTATTTTTGGTCTCATACTTCTATTATATACTCCTTTTTAATTAGGTGGCTTCTGATTGGCCTTGTTTTCTTGGTAGTGAGAGTTCATAGAAAAATCACATACACATAAGTGAATTAATGTATTTGAGAGCTCTATAATACGTACTAAAAATATATATACATGCATGTTCTTCGTGCATTTGATCTACATCAATTTTTTCGGCTGGCGCTGAAAATTGAATTTCACCACTTTTTCTTCGAGAAATGCTGGTTGAGGACTGCTGTATAATTCTCACAATCGGGAAGTTCTTGGGTAAAGAAACTGGATTGGGGTTGATGTGAGAGGGAGGGTGGGGTTAAAGTGGGATAGAATTAGCATGAAAAATTAGGAGGGGTGAGGTATGTGGTGTTCTAATTTTGTATTTGAAGTTCGCATGAACACGTGATCCAAACGCTGAACCTTAGAATTTCTCCCCACAAAGAGTTGACTCCATGCATGTGACCCCCAAGCAACAGCCCCTATACCCAAATGCAATTTGGGATAAAGCTCATGATCAACCGATTCAACCCAATTCAAAGTAGTTCTGAACTGAAATATGACTCGCTTCAAAACTTGGACAACTCGACTCGTTTACAATACCACAGCGGCACAGTCCAACTTCATCCAATTGGCACTCCATTCCAACTAATAGGTACCTTTTTGAATGTATGGTCTAGCTATACACGTGGCAGTCTTACAATGGCTCTGGACCGTGGTACCAAGACCCCACCAGATAGTCGACATACACTGGTTTTTTGCTCAGCTGTCGATTTCTGGGTGGGCCAGTGATTTGAAGTTCGGGATCACCATATCGTGTTAATGTGAAAACAGCACAAACGCAAGAGATGGCTAATACACACCGATTACATAGTATGTCGGTATACTAAACAAATAATTAACCCTTGAAGATTGAAACTTAAAAGTTGACGAGTTGTGACGGCATGCATGGGGATTGAGGGACAGCAACGTGAGAAATCTTTAAAGTATAACAGATGGCTTAAACTTTAAAGAGGAAAAGCAAGTACATGGAAAGATGAATACAAGCAAACACACCGAAACAAAAGACTAACAAAACAATGGATTTTGTCACTTTTGTTGTTGTTTTTGAACCACAAGCAAAATCCCATTAGAAGATTACAAGGAAACATAAATACATAATTGCTGGATAATCACAAGATTTTTAAGCATCTGCAGACTCAAACTCACACTCACAGATGACTCTGCTACATACTTTAGGGTTCCAATATGGTAAAGGGAATTGAAAAGCAGCGGAATGTAAGTGATGAAACAAACCTCAGTTTTCGAGCTACATGTCCACGGACAAGTACTCGGGCTTTCTGCAGAGCATGCAACCCCACTACCAAGCTTGAGATGCTCCCTTACAATTTACAAGAGTTTAAGTGTCAAAACTCGCAAAAGGAACTTTCAATTTCTGTGGCATATATGAAATCTCCATGCATTTTTTCCTAATGTAAAAACATAATCTTCAAGCCCTGACTGTAAGCGTTCAAGATTTGAGGCTGCAAAAAGGTAAAGGGTTCCATTCATTCGCTAGAAAAACATTTACATATCTAGAACCAGGAACATCCCCATTTTCAACCATTCTATTGCAACATTGTGGGAAAAAAAAAAAAAAAATTGAAGCTGATCAATAACTCCTCTCTTTTTCATGAACCATTGCGGTGAAATATGATGGGATTTCTGCATTCCCCACTCCCTAGATTGCAAAGTTAATTTGCAAGAGGATGACAACTCTCATACTAGAGACAAGACCATCATGGAATTTTAATGAAACCGACATAAATTTAGATAAGACCTAACATATAATATCTCATATTTCGTCGACCTTTGCCTAAAATTTCCTCTCTTACTTATTTAGTAGAAATCCAAAACAAAATCACATGATTTTATGATAATGTTTCGTAGAGTCGGCGAAGACAAACAAATTGGTGGAAAGCAGTGAAGAATAATTTGGTAGGAGGAAAGCAGTCGACGGTTGACAACATTGTAACAGTATTTGGTGGGAAACAAGCAACTGAAGAAATTATTGACTTATATCCAATTATATGTCACAAGATAAGAATGAGAGTTGGACTAGTTGCTACTTATTTATCACATTTTTAGTACAAGTTGTTACTGCTTTGAATCAATTTCTCCAAACCTATACTTTAATGGTGAGTTGGTGACCATTTCAATTTTTTTATAGGTTTGTAAGACAAAAGTAAATTTTTGTGGATGTTTGAACAAATATATAGGTATTTATAAGATTTTTGGGTGAATCTTTATTTAAATAAGTTTTTATAATTTTTTTAATCATTGCATTTAATTTAGGGTCTTTAGAATTTTTTTTTTTTTTTATACCGTTAGATTTGCTCATATTCGACCTTAGCTTGGATTTAACGTATTGAAAATTTTTATTTAAAAATAATAATATAGACCGCTGGATCAATCAACGGTTCAACCACATGGGCTGTTAGTCTTTTCACAAGAGGCCGACAACATCATCAACTGGGTCCAAGCACCGAGTCTCTACCAATATCCTTGGCTCATTTTCCAAGCTAAATTTGATCCAAAAATAAGTTTTAATTTAAAACATTTTTTAGTCCAATAATTAGAGAAGCTTTGGAGGTTTAAAACTCAAATTTTGAGTTTTTTTTTTTTTTTTTTTTTTTAATAAACGATATTATCTACGTTAAAGGAGAGGAAGGTGGACTAAACCTTACAATAGACTAGTAATAATGTAGTTAAAATTCATCTTTGATAAAAATTAAGTCTAAAACCTCTTATTTATAAATGAAGAGGAACTCAACAAAATTGTTCTAGATAGCATCTCCATGAGTCTAAACTTGTTCCCGCAAAATTACAACTTACAAGACAACCTTCGACGGATGACCCAATGGGGAAAGAGGCCGACGATACCTTCTTCCCTCTGAAAGTCAAAGGTTAAGATTGAACTGAGTGATCTCTCGATAAATCTTAAATCATCGAATATCCCCACCCTGAATAAAAAGTAATTTATACAATGCGTTAGGTGCATTGCAGACTGCAGAGGGGCAACTCTACAACTTGATACGAAAAAAAGATCAAATCAAAAAATGGAAATTGGGAACACTAACCTTACAGAGATTTCAAAACCCACCAATTCGGAAGCTCAAATTTCCCACCTTGCTCTCGACATTGGAGGCAATTCACTCTCCACGATCATAACCTGGTTTTTTATTTTTGGAGGTCAATTGCTCAAAGTCTCATGATTTTTCGATTGTTTTTGGATTTGTTTTGCCCGTTGGCAGGTTCTCTGATAAAGTTGGTGTATTTCTCAACGAACAGTGCCGACTCTTCTTCTTCTTCTTCTTCTTCGAATGAGAGTTTACCAGCTTCTAATGGCGATAGAGGGCGCCATGTTCTTGAAGGGAAGCTCCATTTTGCAAAGTTTGAAACTGAGAAAATCAATGACTGCATAGACTTCATTCGGTCCAAGCAACTTCTCCATACTGGTATGCTTAAATGTTTTAAGTATTTGCTTTGCTTTGCTTTGCATCTCCTGATTCATTCGTATCTCATTTCGTTTCAATCCAACTTGGGAAATGGGAAGATTCATTTTTTCACTAATTGAGATTATTTAACCTTGTTTCGCTCAACTAAATGTTCATGTTGAAATCTTGGATTGAAAGTTGAAACTACCATTTTTATTGGTAAATGAATTACTTCAGCTTGAATAATGGTACCCATATTTTCGACTGCGAAATTTTTTTAGTTATGGAAGATTTGAACTTCTGAAAATGAAGTACGAAAGAAGATCATATATGCCTTGAATATAGCTGCTTGTTCATAGTTGTACTTATCGTTTGCTGGTTTTGGGTCATTGCTTATGGTTGTAGATCATTTCAGGCCCCCAACAACACCGAGCTTCTGGGAGCGCAAAGTGCATTATCAAGGTAAAAACAGGTGTTTAGCTTGGCCATACTATTATGACTGTTTGTGGCATGTATTTGTTCCATGTGCAAGCTAATTTATTGACTCGGGACAATGGAGAGCAGGCCACAGGCGGTGGGGCATACAAGTTCCCAGATCTCTTCAAAGAAAAGCTTGGGATTTCTCTTGACAAGGCAGATGAAATGGACTGTCTTGTGGCCGGATCAAATTTTCTGCTCAAGGTGGGATCCTAATACCACTTACATAGATTGGTATATACAAGTTGGTGTGTTTCTTAAGTCATGTCATGTAATCCATAGAATGTGTGGGTTGGGAATTGGGATGAGCAATAGCGAATTCAGTTTCTGTTTATAGAGATATTTCTGTCTTGTTTGCTTTCTTGCCTGAAAATAGCATTGACGTTTTGATTGTTGTTTAAGTAGGCAGTTCACCCCGAAGCATTCACATACATGGATGGTCAGAAAGAATTTGTGAAGATTGACCATGATGATCTATATCCTTATCTGCTTGTCAATATTGGTTCTGGTGTCAGCATGATCAAGGTATTCTTGTCAAAGCCGATGCTTTATTTACTGTATTAGTTTCGTATGTTTAACCATTTTAAGGCTTGACGTATTGTCCTATGCTTGCGCTTCGATAGGTAGATGGACCTGGTAAGTTTGAGCGAGTAAGTGGAACCAATGTTGGTGGTGGAACCTTTTGGGGTTTGGGGAAGCTTTTAACAAAGTGCAAGAAGTACGTTTGTCTTTTGCTTAAGTGCAAGGCTATTGATATTCTCGTTATATGATTTTCACTTAGTAACCAAAGCTGCAACTGTGTCTCAGTTTTGATGAGTTGCTCGAGTTAAGTCATCAGGGAAATAATAGAGTGATAGACATGCTTGTCGGGGACATCTATGGTGGAATGGACTATACAAAGGTATGCATATTCATGACAGACAGGTCCCTCTTTCAACATAGGATGTTGAAGACGTTCTGGTCGTATCTCTGTATGCCAAATTAAAAGAGCTCCTTAATTTAAACAGTGATGAGGGGATCCTGGTTTCCATTAGCTTTCGTCTCACGCTTATTAACTGCAATGTAATTTTTCTGACAATTACAGATTGGTCTTATATCAACAGCCATTGCTTCTAGCTTCGGCAAGGTAATTTCTGACGATAAGGAGCTGAAGGATTACAAATCTGAAGATATTTCTCGGTCACTCTTAAGAATGATTTCAAATAATATTGGGCAGGTAAGCCGTGGTGAAAGAAACCTGTGTCACTTGTAATTTCTTAAAACTCTTTGATTCCATTGCAACCTTTACCACCAGATTGAAACTATTTTTGTTAACATGCCGATTATATTGTTTCATTTTTTATCTTCTCTCCAGATCTCATACTTGAATGCACTGAGATTCGGGCTCAAGCGAATAATTTTTGCCGGATTTTTTATTCGGGGTCATGCTGACACCATGGACACGATTGCTGTTGCCGTTCATTTCTGGTAAGCCTGAATTTAATGTCCTTTTTCATGCGTCAGTAATGATTCATACTGAGAATTGAAGTATAAATTATGTCAAAACAATCTTCAAAATGTAAAATTTGACGGATGTCACGCTCTGTGCCTGATTTGGTTTTCTTTTACTCATCCATCTTTCCTCGTGGTTTCGGGTTTAAAATTTCATTCATTTGATCCTTATTTGCAGGTCTAAAGGTGAAGCAAAAGCAATGTTCTTAAAACACGAAGGATTTCTTGGAGCATTGGGTTCATTCATGAGCTATGAAAAGCATGGTTTTGATGACTTGAAAGTCCATCAGTCTGTGCAACAATCCCCAGCGTGTGATGATCCACCAAACGGGGAATTGAATGAAAACCAAAGTATAGACTGCAGTGTCTACCTCTCACAGTAATTCGCGTTGCCTTCTCCCCGGGGCTTGGATGTAAGAATGTAGAGGCAATTCTTGGTTGCCTGTCTGCATTCTGTGGAGTTCAAAGGCTTGAAACTTGCGTAGCTTATGTAACATTGTGGATAAACTACTAGGACATTTATTCAAAACTACAAAGAGAAAAATTCAGATGGAGAAAGAGGAAAACTTTATAGTAGCACACAATGTAACTTCACACGATTGATTTTGAATTGTGACTACACCGTCTAGGTTTTGTATCTTGTCAAAATACTGTAACTGCGCATCGTTGAATGAATTCTCACTGTTATTACATTTTAGTTTTTTGTGTTTGGTGTTCCTTTAGTGTAGAAAATACCGAGTGTATTGAAAGAAAAAAAAAAAACTTATATCGTCTATTTTTGGGGCCTGTTTGGTGATGCTTATGGAAGGGCTAAAACCGCTTCCAAATAGCCAAAATGCTTATGGTAGGGTTTAAATTTAAGCACTTTTTGGTGCACCCCTCACAGGCAATGACCACAAAAACATGTGTTGTGTAATTTATAGCAGCTTCTTTCAATGTCATTACGGCATTAACTCAGCTTACAAGGCAGATACAACAAGTAGTTTCTGACAGGCAATACTCATCCTCGATCTCATCCTCCACCCTCATCGAAAAATCGAAAGGGAGAGGAGTTGCTACACGGCGCTAAGGCCACTACACTTGATGGATAAAACGAAATGAAATATAGACGGATCTATTACATATCAATTTCCATTAATAAGGAATACAGAGAAGTGCTTACTAACTCAACAGAATTCGATCATTTGACAGGCGGTAGCCTCCGATGGCATTGCTTTGCGTTCCTCCTATGAAGGGCCCATCTTTCTTTGATGTTAGATACATTATCAACATGACTAAGTACTTGCCCATCCTGAGACATTTCAATCTCTTTATTAGACTCTCCAGGATTTAATTCTCCTCGTAATCTGGCAGCTTCAGCAAGCATGTCGTTTATCAGCATCTCAGTAGTCTTGCTGGTGATTCCCCTTAGGTACCATGAAATCGGTGGAGGTGGAACTATAGTTGGTTGGATCAGTTGCTCCAAGCTCACCTTTGAACCAATCCTTCCTTTGCCTCCTGTGCAAGAATTATAATCTGCCCACGTCCTGGGTTTAAACGGAAAGCAGGTTTTTTCATCGACAAAAAGAGGTTCGACTCTCCAGTAGCCTTCAAATTTCTCCATAAACCCTGTTTTGACTTGCTTGAACTTCATCTGGCAAATGGCAATTTCAGAAATTAGAGATCCAATTTTACCATGACATTGCAGAACATGAGTTTCTAAACTATTGATATGATTTGCCGACAAGATATAAAGCATACTGGAGATCCTAAATATGTGATGGGTCAACAAAGAACATGTGGAAAAGCGACAAAAAAAAGTTCTTAAGTTACAGTACATCAAGAAGATGATCGAGTCTTACTGAGTGGTCTTTTCTGTTTTGATCTACTAAAACACGAACCGCAATGGTCCCTGACCACCAAAGAAACTTCCATATAGCTGCCTGCTCCAGATCAACCACCTGCCTATGACCTTCATCAACCAAAACGTTTCTTGATATCACTTCCTGAGACAGATAATTAACTTGTCAAATTAACAAATACAATTTTATATGATAGAATAGGAAAAGAAGAAAGCAAAAAGCATGTCTGCCCACGCCTCTCCAGCTTTCTAACAGAAAGTTGTTCCTAGTTAAATCTGAAAGGAAAGTGGACAGGAATGGTATCACTTACCTTAATATTTTTGAAAACCCTCTTATTGTCGGGGTCAGTTACAATATTATATACTGCGTCTGGGGGTAAACCAACATTGACGTTTACACTCAGGTTGCAAAGAGAACCTTTTGGTACACTGACCTGCAAAGAGTAAAAGTAGTTTGTGACTTAAAGTTAGTAGGTAGTCAGAGAAGCCATAAGCTCTTGAGATGTTGCTTTGAAGAGAATGTGGTGTACACATATTTGCAACCACTAAAACATTCCTGCTTCTTGCCTAGAATTTCTCTCTTAACCAACATATGCTGCACGAAGGTGATGTTTAAGGACTAAACTGAACCGTTAGTGTAGAGGGGACCAAGACGATACATGTAGAGACTTGACTGATATGAAATTCTCCTTTCCAAGGGACTTCACAAATATAGTATAAGAAATTGAATTAATTTTCTTTCTTTTGACGCTGATTACCAATCACATTTTGGCACACAACAAGTTTACGACAGGATAAAGCCAATTTATTCCCATTCCAAAGGAAAGTTAAGCGGTACAGGGAAGCACATCTCTCACCTTTATATACGGTGGTTGATCAACCCAAGAAGGATTTTCTCTCCATGCTTGCAACTGCTTCTCGAGGTCAACCTCCAAAGATGCAGCCTTTTTAGGAACAGAGCTCACCTTTTTCACTCCATCATCCTTTGCTAGTCTCTTGAGCTGCGACTGTAACACGAAGCGCCTGTTAATACTAATATCAAATCAATACCCATAAGCAAATCACAAGTTTTAGTGAAATAACTTACCTTTAGGCAATTTTGCAGCTTGTGAGGAACCTGCAACAAAGCTTTAGAAAACGCCAGATTAAAGGCCTTGGGCTTGAGGTGCCCATTTCTCTCGTTCTTGTCGATGTCTACGCTTGTCTTGGTCACCTCTGTCTCACCCATTGAAAGGACAACTGTTTGGAACAAGTTCTATGAAAATTTTTCGTGAATTTCGTGAATGTTATTCGGTTTGCATACGAGGAAGCAAGCATTAACTTTTTTACGTTTGCTTATGGCTGACTAGTGTTTAAACAAAAACTAGAAAGTAATTAAAAACAGGCTAATCTATGGAATTATATATTAATAATTCCATTTTTGATCCTGTTAATTTAAATATTAGTACATAATCCAACCACCAATTGAATTCCTAACACCATTTGGCCGCCATTCTATATCCCAAGCTAGTACGCACAGAAACACAGATAGTACAATTTGTGGTTAAAAACAATTTGATAAACAAACAACTTTAAATCTGCAATTTCCATTAACATTTACAGCAAATTCAAGACCTTTACTAACCACAATCAAGAAAAAACAAAACCCATCTCAAATTTCAGAGATATCAATCAAACATTCACGGAATAATTAGAGAATTCCCATCTCAAATTTCAGAAAAACCAAAAGTTCTGGAAATTAACAGAACCAACCCGGTAAACAAAGCTCAGAGATTAAGCAGGTAATTAGAAGAAATGGGTTAACTTACAGCGATTGATTACGGAGCAAATGTAATCAGAAGAATATTCATTCCGGTGTCGAATTTATGAAGCTGATCCAAGAATCTCGTGGCTTTTCTAATTCGCTGTTTCGTTTTTTAACACTTTTGCTAAGATTTCTACGGGAATTTGGAGAAAGATTGGCCACGTGAAGCACGTGTGATACCGGACCGGCTCCGGAACTCGATCAATCATGGAATAATCTGAACGGTGGCGGTGCCTACACTTGGGTATGTGGACCCCATTAGAGATAAAGGCCATGAGCTAAATTACGAGAGTTGTATTTTTTTTTTATAGATATGATATGTTAAAATAATAGTTTTTTTTTTTTTTTTGGTAAAAGTTAAAATAAGAGTTTACAACAGGAAACATGTGGACCATATTTTTCACGTCTTTGTTCTCAGGGAAGTTCGCACGAGATTTTTATCACGTGTTATTATATAAATAGTAAGATATATGAATTAAAAAATAAAATCTTCCACCACTTATATAAAAACACATGATGTATCATCCGTATTCTGATCATAATGAAAATTTTCTTGCAATTCGGGTTGTACGATGACAATCCGCTCCAACAACCATTTCAATATGGGCAAGGCAACCCAAACCATACAACGACAATTCGCTCCAACTCATGACGGTTATTGAAAGGGATATTAAACATGCCCATTGACCAGAGTCATAATGGGAGTGTGTGGTTCGATTAGAGTGCACCAAACGGAGTTTTGATGGGCATATGTGGTTTGCCACCCCCATACGGTCGAAACGGAGTACACCACACAAAGTCTTAATGGGAGTATGTGGTTCGCCACCCCATAGGGTCCAACCAGAGTGCACACGCTAAGTCTTAATGGGCATATGTGATTCGCCATTCTCACAGAGTCTGAAGTGCATACGTGTAGGTTCTCCACGTCATGTTCAACCGCTCTCCACTCATGTCCCATCATACCCACGTTACACATGGTCTGACTACTCCAAGCCACGCCTCTGACTAACTGGTCAGACTGTGGCACTCAGACCCATGTTGCCCATGCTCTTAACTGCACAAAGCCATACTTCTAACTCCAACTGCTCTGAGCCTTCAGATATATGGTAGAGTGCACAGGAGATAGACTTTGGACGCCTATAAATACGCCCCTCAACACTTCACAAATGGTCGGACACTTCTTTTTCTCACTTGGAGCATTCTGCTCATTTTCTCTCTCAAATACTGACTTGATCATCGAAGAACCTTAAGTCAGAACCACCCTCGGCACCTGGTTTCACAATCCTTTTCTTGTCTTTGTTCTTGCAAACTCACCTCGCTTATGGAATTATCAACTCCGCCCCTACAACATGTGCAAAATCTGCTCCAATAAAACACATTTATAGTAAAATTACGTCATCAAAATAAGACATTCACAATTAGGTATTAAAGTGATCGCAACTATGGATATGATATGTTAAAATAATAGTTTTTTTTTTTTTTTGGGTAAAAGTTAAAATAAGAGTTTACAATAGGAAACATGTGGACCATATTTTTCACATCCTTATTCTCAGGGCAGCTCGCACGAGGTTTTTTAGTGTTACCGGAATATAGGTTGGTACACCACGTGTTATTATATAAATAGTAGGATATATGAATTAAAAAATAAAATCTTTCACCACTTATGTAAAAACACATGATATACCGTCTGTATTCTGATCACAATGAAGATTTTCTTGCAATTCAGGCTGTACGATGACAATCCGCTCCAACGACCATTTTGATATGGGCAAGGTGACCCAAACCATACAACGACAATTCGCTCCGACCCATGATGGTTACTGAAAGGGATATTCAACATGCCCCTTGACCAGAGTCATAATGGGAGTATGTGGTTCGATTAGAGTGCACCAAGCGGAGTCCTGATGGGCATATGTGGTTTGCCACCCCCATACAGTCGAAATGGAGTACACCACACAAAGTCTTAATGGGAGTATGTGGTTCGCCACCCCATAGGGTCCAACCAGAGTGCACACGCTGAGTCTTAATGGGCATATGTGGTCCGCCATGCCCACAGAGTCTGAAGTGCATACGTGTAGGTTCTCCACGTCATGTTCAACCGCTCTCCACTCAGGTCCCATCATACCCACGCTACACATGGTTTGACTACTCTAAGCCACGCCTCTAACTAACTGGTCAGACTGTGGCACTCAGACCCTTGTTGCCCATGCTCTTGACTGCACAGAGCCATACTTCTGACTCCAACTGCTCTGACCCTTCAGATATATGGTAGAGTGCACAGGAGATAGACTTTGGACGCCTATAAATACGCCCCTCAACACTTCACAAATGGTCGGACACTTCTTTTTCTCACTTGGAGCATTCTGCTCATTTTCTCTCTCAAATACTGACTTGATCATCGAAGAACCTTAAGTCAGAACCACCCTCGGCACCTGGTTTCACAATCCTTTTCTTGTCTTTGTTCTTGCAAACTCACCTCGCTTATGGAATTATCCACTCTGCCCCTACAACATGCGCAAAATCTGCTCCAATAAAACACATTTATAATAAAATTACGTCATCAAAATAAGACATTCACAATTAAGTATTAAAGTGATCGCAACTATGGATCGTTTCACAATGATAAGAATTGGACCCAAAACTCAATGGCAGACCCACACTTCCAAAAGAGGAGGGGCATTTTACACGTTAGAGGGAAAATGGGAAACTTTAGAAGGGAGAAGGGGGACTCGAGACATTGTAGTGTCTAACTCTTTTCGCCCTACCAAAATCTCCCCCAACCAAGCAGAGATAACACTTTTTGACCAAAAACAAAACAGAGATGACACTAATTTGGTAGATGTCACAGTATGGGTCTTTTTATAGGACTGCTGCTAAACCCTAAAATCTTAAATCCTCTTTCTATTATGCAATTAGCATAAAACACACAGAAACACCTTTGTATAAAAAGAAAACATCATAGTTTACAAAATCCAGATGCATAAGGCAATCTAAATGCCTTTTCAGACTTTACGGCACACATCACCGTCACAAATATAATCCTCCGTTGCCTTGGGAGGGTCATCCTCCGTTCCTCCATTGTTGCTCTTGTTCAATGCACATTTTGGGTGGAGATCGAAGTTGCAGTCTTTGCAGTAAAAAGACCAGCCACTTCCCGGCTCCCTGCACCAGCAAACATAGTCGTGGTGGAGCACACGCGTGAGCTCGTGTTCAGCATGGAGTATACTCTTCACTTTCTCAGGCCACCCCCTTGCTTCTTCCTCCAACTTTTCCTCCAATTGCTTCAAATGCTCTTCTGTGAACGGATAAGCGTCGGATCCATGCGCCTGTATGAGTTGCCGGGCCTGCGTGCTGAGTGTCTGGCCATTGGGGCTGATGGCTACCAATGCAGGAATGCCTTGGATTTTGAATTTGTGCTGCAGGAGGGCCTTCCTTGGATCACCTAATGGGATGGCTAACCAAGGCATGGTTGCAAATAGTTCTTTGAAGGAGGGTTGATCGCGATCGCTTGAGAGGAAGATTATTTCAATGGCATTGTCCTCTGCCTTGATCTGATTGTATGCTTTTATAAGCTTAGGCATGAATGCACGACATGGAGGGCACCAATGAGCTGAGAAATAGAGCAGAATGTGCTTCCCAGCAAGCTCAGACACGGGTACCTAATCAAACACAGACAGAAACTTGACGCATGCAACTAAAAACCTCTGACTGATGAGAATAAAGAAACATTTGAAATTTAATTGATAGCATAGAACATAAGGAAAGGAACCGGCAAGAAAATTGTACCTTGGAACCGTTATTTTCAATCACAAAGTCTCTGCCCCCAGCAACTAAAAGTGACTGTATAGTCTGTTCTTCGAGTTTCAACTCAGCAAGCACGGCAATCTTCTCTGGTGTAAAGGGGTAGGCTTCAGCGCCATACTCTTCAATGAGTTCAGCCGCATTGGAGTGTAAGGTCTTCCCATCTAGCCCAATTATAACTAGTGTAGGTAAATTCTCAAGCTCAAAGTAGCGAGCAAGTTTTTCACAGTTCTTGTCCTTAAACGGCAATGCCAACCATGACACTTGAAACCCTTCTTTGAAGTGTTCCTCTTCAAGGTCCAGAGATATCAACACAATCTCAAAGTTCTCTCCTTTCTCCTTCATTTTCTCATGGAACTTCACAAGTGCCTGAGTAAATTCTTTGCATGGCTTGTGAGTATAAAGCGAGAAATACAACCCAACAATCTTTCCTTCAAGCTCGGATACAGAAACCTGTCAATACGTTTTTTCGGTATTCATGGACATCAATTATCTCTATCATATAAAAGTTAAAACAATCCAACGTTACAGAAGTGCTAGCAATGTAACATCAAGGGGAAAAGCTGTACCTTATTGCCATCCTTCGAAATCAAATAATCCCGGGAGCTAGAAACCAAGAGAGAACTCAAGGACTGATTCTCCTTCACCGCGGCTTCCTTCTCTTTTAATAAATTCATCTTCTCCGCGGTGAACGGATAACCATCCGCCCCGTGGTCCATTACAATTTTTGTCCCATCATTAGTACAAACTTTTCCATTGGCATCAATAATGACAAGATGGGGAATCCCCCTGACCTTGAAGAGCTCCTTGAGGCGTTTTCGGGTCTCCAAATCCGAAAAGGGAATCGAAAGCCACGGCATTTTCGAGAAGTATCCGGTGAACGATTCCTCATCTCTATCAGAAGAGACGAACACAACTTCAAAGTCGCCCTTGGCGGCCAAGTCCTGGTGGACCTCCACCAAGTTTGGGGTGAACCGGCGGCACGGGCCGCACCACGAGGCGGAGAAATACAACCCCACAATCTTTCCGGTCAAACTACTGGTCTCAGCCTATATATTCATAAAAAAATAATCACCACAACCCAGAAAATAAAATAAAAACAGCCATCTCAATCTGTTCTTCGTATAATCAATGCCAAAGTAAACATTTTGAGATTGAACCAAGCAATTACATAGCATTTACCCAACTGGGTTTCCATCATAATTACTTTTAGATTAACATTCCTCTATATTCTCAGAACAAAAAAAAAATGCAAATACTTTGGTTTGCTTTTTCCCCCCTGCAATCTCAATGAACATAGAGTCGAAACTTTAATGAGAAAATATCATGGTTGTACTTTTACCTGGCCGCCGTTGTTGTGGAGGAGGAAGTTTCTGTCGGCGGAGGAGATGATAGAAAGGAGGTCGTGAGTGACGCCGTCTTCGTCGCCGTTAGCCATGCTTTCTGAGTCTCTCTCTGAGCTGCAATTGGAATTTGGTCTATATTTAAGTTTGGTGGTGAAAGTTTGCGACTGTTATGAGGATCGTCGACGTCGATGGCACCACTGACAATATTATAATAAACACACCCAAAATACGAGCTGGCTGGCTAAGATAGAGTTTCCGTCTAAATCCCCATGAGATTATCGCTTTTTATTTAAAAATAGTATTTCCTCTTGAATAATGATAACAATAAACTGGATTATAAATCATGCAAATGCAATATGGAAATGGACCATTTCAAATTATAGTGTGTTTCAAATCTAAAACGCATGAGTATGAACTTAACAATAAATCTATTAAGATAAATAGTATATTTTAATATCGACAAATTTGGTACCAAACTTAAAAACTTTTTTAATTGGAGGGTCCGTAACTCTATTTGGTTGTCGGATTAGAGCTATGAAAAAAAAACTTTGGGTCAATCGTCCTTCTCCGGTGATCCCTGTGGAATTTATGGAAATGTTGGAAATTGTAAGCTGCGCCTGTTCAGGCTGAGCCACTGCGTACGACATACAAACAAACAAGACTGCAAGAAGCGCAGGCCATGCGGGCCACGCTCAAGCCCAGCTTCCTATTATAAATGGAAAAGATTCTCTCTAGATCTCTTCCATCAAATCTACCCCTTCAATCAATTCGAGCTTTCGAAATTTGATTCAACGGCTAAAAACATGAGGTTTCTTTAAAATTTATAATAACTTTAATCATTAGATTAAAATTCAAGAATTTGTATTGATTGATGAGATGAATTTGATAGAATGGATCCAGAGAAGATCCCTTTCCATTATAAACACTCATTGGCAACGTGCAAATTATTATTAATTCAAGCCATGTGTGGTTGTCCCCCTTTATCGAGAAAATTACAGGCAATGGTTCATCAATTTTAATAGAATTGGAGTATTGGTCTTTTAACTAAAAATTTCTAAATATTAATCATGTAACTCATCAAAATGTGCAGCTATGATCATTTTCATCAACTCCGTTAGAACTCCCGTCAAAATGAGTCGTGCCACGCAGGCTAAATCAAGGGGCAAATATAGAAAATCAAAATGAGACAATTATAGCAATGGTCCCTTAGCATTAACCTCATTAGAGAAATGGTCCCTCAACTTTAACTCAATTATAGTAATGGCCCTGTCATCATGACTCATTAAGGTTCTGACGGAATTGACGGAAAAAAAAAATCATAGTTGCACTTTTTGATGAGTTAATGGACTAGTAGTTATGAATTTTTAGTTGAATGACCAAAACTCCATTTTAATTAAAGTTAAAGAACTATTGGTTATTATTCTGACGGAGTTGACGAAAAATAAATCATAGTTGCACTTTTTGATGAGTTGATGGACTAGTAGTTACGAATTTTTAGTTGAATGACGAAAACTCCAATTTAATTAAAGTTAAAGATTGGTTATTATTCTGATGGAGTTGACAAAAAAAAAAATCATAGTTGCACTTTTTGATGAGTTAATGGACTAGTAGTTACGAATTTTTAGTTGAAGGACCAAAACTCTAATTTAATTAAAGTTAAATAACTATTGGTTATTTTTAGAAAGAGAGGACATATACAGATGTAAATTTATTTGAACATTATTTCGTTTTTAGTTTTAGTAGAAATTGAACAAGTGAGGAGTAGAGAAGGGCACAGAAGATGGTTGGATGAAGAAGGGGAGAAATGAAAGAGATTAGATAAAACAAAAAATTATTCAGTTCTAGTTTTCATCATGCGTTACTCTAAACACATATCTTCCACAATATTTTTATAACAATCTTCATTCCTCATTTCTCTCATAAAAAACTAAAAGGTATTCTAGCCAAAGTAATCCTTAAAATTGACATAAATCGTCACTTTAGTCTCTGAGATTTGAAATCGATAAAAGTTATCCTGAGTCTGTTCACCGTCAATCATTTTGCTCATTCTATTAAATAATGATCAAAATGACAAAAATACTCTCAATTTAACAATCAACGGGCCAAAATGATTTGACAAAATTCGAAGTATTTTGTCATTTTCTTTTATTTAACAAAATTTTTTTACGAAATGACCAAAATAATTAACGGTAAACAAACTTAATGACAAATTCTATCGGTTTTAAATCTCAAGGGCCAAAATAAGGACTTATGACAATTTCGAAATCATTTTGGCTAAAAAACCAAACTAACACTAAAAACTAAAAACGAGTTCATTAAGAGTTCTTAGTTTGATGAATATGCATCTCTAACTCTAAACTTGAATTCAAAGATTAAATAATTTCAGTTAAGTAATAATTATTATAATAATAGTTATAATATTGCATCATCTGAAACGCAATACGTCAGAGTTTAGGACACAATCATAACAAGTCACCTGTTTAACCCAAAAAACACATTTCTCAGCTTCTCATGATACTCTAAACGCAGTTTCAAGCCTTAAATCACACACACGACACATACATACTTCTCAAGCCTTTGTACAAACATCACCGTCACAAACCCCTCCTTCTTTGGATTCCTCTTCTTCCTGGTTGGCATCATTTTCGGTCTCTTTATCTACCTCCAACGCGCACTTTGGGTGGAGATTGAAATTACACTCCTTACAACAGAATGACCACACCAGTCCCGATTTATCGCACTTATAACACTTAAATCCTGTATGTCGCGTGAGGACAAGCTCGTGCTTCTCATGGAGTGCATTTTTCAATTTCTCAGGCCACCCTTTTGCCATCTCCTCATATTCCACTTCCATCTCCTTCAGTCGCTCTTCGGTGAAAGGATAAGCATTCGCCCCATTAAGCATGACAAGATTTCTTGCTTCTTTTGTGACGGTTTTGCCATTAGGACCAATGGCGACGAGCATGGGGATGCCCTGGACCTTGAATCTGCGACTCAACGGCACTTTTCTTTCATCGCCAAAGGGAAGAGCAAGCCATGGCATTTTAACAAAGAAGTCATCGAAAGATGTCTGATCCCGGTCACTAGAGATGAAAATGATTTCAAATGCATCGTCCTTTGCCTTAATCTCGTGGTAGGCTTCAACAAGTTTTGGCAGAAAGGTGCGGCAAGGAGGGCACCAGTGAGCTGAGAAATAAAGGAGGATGTTCTTCCCCACTAGATCTGTCACAGGAACCTGAATGCAGAAATAATACTTTATTTACTTACTACCACACACAAAAATAAAAAATAAAAAATAAAAAAAATCACAAATGCACCCGCACAATACAAGTTACATGCCCTGAAAGAAGTGATCTGTGGGCTTTCGTCCCACATCACACAAAAGAATATCACTGTATAAACCATAAAAGGTGGACATCGATATCTTACCTCAGTTTCATCTTTTCCAATGACAAAATTTCGATCCCCGGAAATGAAAAGTGACTCCAGGGTTTGAGCTTTCTCCTTTGCCTTCTCTATCTCCTCGAGCTCTGCAAACTTCTCTGGCGTGAAGGGGTATGCCAGACTCTCATGCTCGTCAATGGCATCAGCAACGTTCTTACTAAGTGTTTTACCATCTGCCCCAATAATAACCAAAGTGGGTAAGGTTGACAGCTCAAAGTACCGAGCCAACTTCTCAACATTTTTGTCCCCAATGGGTAAAGAAAACCAAGGCATTTTCTCAAAATATTTGTTGAATGATTTTTCATTATCATCAAGTGGCAGCAACACAATCTCGAAGTTCTCTCCATTTCCTTTCAGCTTCTCATAGACCTCCACAAGTTTTGGAGTAAATTCTGCACATTGACTGTATGAAGACAATGAGAAATAGAGACCCACTATCTTCCCTTCTAGTTCAGAGACAGGCACCTTGATTTATGCACAAATTAATAACAAAAGTCAGATTGTGCAGCCGAGTTGCATTTCACGGCAAATTCATAGAATACGAGACTATAAGTCAGTATCATAAACAAGAAGTGGCAACGAAACTTACCTTCTCTCCGTTATTTGAAATTACAAAGTCGCGTGAGCGGGAGACCAAGATTTTTTTCAGGGACTGTTCCCTTCTGGCAGCTTCTTCTTGATCTTTTAGTTCTTTTATCTTTTCCTGTGTAAAAGGGTAGGAATCAACTCCGTACTCCGGAAGAATCTCAACTCCATCGTCACTCAAAACTTTCCCATCTTCGCCAAGGATCACAAGATGGGGTATCCCACTAACTTTGAACAATCCATCCACGCGATCACGTGCGTCTGAATCAGAGAACGGAATTGCAAGCCATGGCATCTTGGAGAAGTACCCATTGAATGACTCATCATCTTCATCAGCCGAGATAAATATAATCTCAAAATCACCATTTTGAGAGATCTCATTGTAGGCCTCGACTAAAGCTGGGGTGAATTGTTGGCATGGACTGCACCATGATGCAGAAAAATACAGCCCAAGCTTTTTCCCTTTCAAGCTCTCAACCTTAATCTGAAAATCCAGAATTTGACGTATGATTCCTCTCTTACATTATCCCACTACCAATATTACCATCAACCTGAGCCCTCTACATCTGAATAATAACTTTTCTTTTCCAAATTTTCTTCAACCTTTCAAACAAGTCTTTCTAAATCAACCACTACTCAAGCTAATACATGTCCATGTATGCAAATAAATTACAGTTCAAGGACAACAGTCGGATCATAATCTAAACCGTTCGTTTTCGTATCCTCTCATTTAAATATCATCTATGCACAAATTAATAAATTGAAGATAGTTTCTTAATCAGTAAGTATCAAATAACCGGACGGTTGGAGGAACTTAATGTTTACCATAACTTCAATTTGCACAAACAAAATGCTGAGTTCAGTAAAACCAGATATAAATTCAATCTAACAAAGTCTAAAACCTTGCAAACAGAGCAATATCTTTAATTTACTTTTTTTCACCAAAAAGTACAGAAAATTGCTTTTTTCTTTTGCCACTCAAACAAATTGAACCTCTATTTATTTGCTAATTTCAAATACATCCACAAGAGTGATAAAAAACCCCAATTGTTAAACTACTTCAACAGAGTGTTTAAAATATCCACAAAATTGTCGATATTTTCATCCAAATAACCGAAAAATCAAAGTATCGATATGGAAATGAGGGTAAAATGCAACCCTCACCCGACATCGGCTAGATATAGAAAAATCAATGAAACGATTCACTAAAGAAAATTTTCCGGAACCCATTGAAGATTTCGATCTTTTGAAATTTTTTTCTCTAATTTCGACTAAATCTGAATGAGTTTATACCCACCTCATTGAAAATTTTCATCATTTCTCTCCAAAACAACCGATTTTGATATCAATATCGATATATCATCAATATTTCCAAAAATTTATGTATCGATAATTTTAAACACTGTTTTTAACATACCAATTCAACGACCCCAGACTGAATCTACTTCACTAACGCTGAAAAAATTTACCCAAGATTTTTTACCGATAAGAAATTAACTAAAAATTCGAAGAGAATCAGAAAAAAGAGCTGAAATTTTACCTGATCACCATTGTTACGGACAAGAAAGTCCCTCTTCGCAGAAGAAAGAAGCGAGACAACGTCGTGAGGTTCGGCGTTGACCACATCGGCAGCTTTAACTTCACCGTCTGACATTTTTGATCTTTCGAAATGTTCTTATACGAGGCTGGGATATTCCGAACTTCAAATTCGCCGTAGGTTGTGTGATATGTGAAGGTGAGGACAGTGTGAACTCAGGGGGTCCATTTATATTGCACCAATTTTTGTTTCGTTGGGTGTGGGAGGAATCTTTCTGCGTGTCGGAAACGCTGGATACTGGTGTTATTATACAAGTGCTTGTTTGGATGTGAAGTACGTTAATGTTTTTAGAACTAATTCTCAGCAAAAATGTAAATTCTGAAAAAGTATTTAAAATGCTTCCTAAAAGAAGCATTAGTTATGTGCTTCCTAAAAGAAGCATTAGTTATGTGCTTCTTGTAGAAACCATTTTAAGTGCTTTTGGAATTAAAAAAATATTTTCTCTAAAAGCTTTTTTAACCATTTTAAAAGTACATCCAAACAAATTCTAAGGAATTGGAATTTTTTTGATGTATTAAGTTAATTGTATTACAACGCTTGATCTATCGAGTCGAATTTTAAGCACATTGAAAAAAAAACTTGAGTGTGGGGAGTCTAGAATTTTCTTGAAGAGTGAGAGAAAGAAAGATAAGAGGATCTCTTTGAGAAAAGTTCTGTGTAGAGAGAAATTTTTAATTGTGATAAGAACATGGATAATGCATCATATATTTTTATGTAAGTGGGGAAAAATTGTAATTTTTAAGTTATTAATCTTTTAACACATATATCCTACTATTTACATAAGGACACGTGATGTACCACGTCACATTAAAAAATCTCTCCCGTATAGAAGGTGCATTGGATGCGTATGCACGTATGCGTCAGCGTCACCCAGCTAAATCTCAAAACAATTTCAATATGCCTTTGTTCCATTTTCTACTTAACAAAATAAAATGAAAATATTACCCATTAAGCTCACTTAAAACTACAAAGTGAGTAATTTGAACATGAGTAACAAGAGTGGAAAATTTGAACATGAATGCAAAGGATGGCCCCATAAGGCACATTAGGCATATCGGTGCCACCCCTAAGTATGTGTAAGTAGTATTGCATGGGTTCCTAGCTCGGAAGATCGCTGATTTATGCTTTTATTTTATTATTTAAAGATCGAATAATTAAATTAAGTTGTTAGCATAAGTGTCCTCTCACTTCTTATCTCTGTAGCTTTAACAGGGAGTTCAAATACGTCTCGAGGCCAGCCCTGAGACACATACAGTTAAACATGTTGGTTATGAGGCCTCTCAGCCTCAAATAAACATTTTTTGTTTTAGTTTAAGTGATATTATACACTAATCTTATTAAAAAGAGGAAGAGGAGTATGAACTCAATATGCAATATATTAAAACGGAAGACATCCAAGTAGCATTTTTAAATATTCTTTGCATTATACTTTTCTTTGGGATCTCTCTTCTCAATATAAAGTTTAAATAACAGAAATAATATTTGTTAAGTTATTATTTCGTTTATTTAAGGTAGAATTTCAAACTGAATCTTCATCTTTAAGTTTCCAAGTGTGAACATTGGAAAATGACAAAGTGCATGAGACGTTGACTCCATTGACCCGTATGGGCTGTGCCCCGTTTTGATTGTTAACAACAGCCCAATCTGGCACGCTTCAATCCAACTTGTACCCGTGTGTATATGGTTTATTGGTATTCGTCTCACCACCTCCGCATTATACGCCCTCGCATTCTCCGCGCTCGCGGCCTCCCCTTCTCTGAAACCACCACGGGACGCCAACAACTCCCTCCCTCTCCATCGCACTCACAAACGCATCCAAACTCAGCGTTGAAAAGATTACTATACACCAACTCGCCGTCGCTAACCACCTCACTGGTGGCTCCAAACAACGCGTAGTCGAGACAGACGTAGTTTATGCTGCTTAGGTAGCTGAAGTAGGGGTCGGAGTTGACCATGAAGGGCGAGTTCGTGTCGCCGAGGAAGCGGAGGAGGGGGAGTAGAGAGGGTTGGACGGAGGGGTCGAAGGAGGCTGAGGAGGGAGAGTATGAGGTGGAGAGAACGGAGGCGCTTAGTGGGGAAGAGAGCTTGATGGAAATGTCAAGGCCTAGGGTTTGAAGGGCTTGGTGAAGTTTGAGAATGGCGGGAAGGACGTGGGGAGTGTATTAAGGGTCTTTGAGGAAAACCTCGTTGCCGACGGCGATGTAACGGATTTGGTTTGCGGGGATGTGTGCGAGTAGGTTGGATTGGAGCCAGTCAAGGGTGGCGGCGAGGGTGGGGAGGAGTTCGTTGGTGACACCGATGGTGAGGTGGATTGTTGGGGTGCCGGAGAAGGTGCTGAGTGTACGTGGCGGGGTCGGTGTTGAAAAGGCGGACGGATGAGATGCCGTTGTCTTGGAGCCTTTCAAGGACGGTGGAGGAACCGTGGCGGGAGATTGTTAGCTGCTGGTCCGTAGCAGATTCCAATTGGTTCTGCTGCTGCTGAACCTACAATTGTAATTACAAAATCAGTTTATTGAAACTTAATTTAGTTATTTAGTGCATTCCTTGCCATGCATAAAGCTGTTGAGAATGAGTCTCACATTGATGGAAGAAAGAACTTTGCATAGGCTTATAACTTCTTCATGGTATCAGAGCAGGTTGTTGTGAAGCCAAATGGCCACACACGCTCCATGTTTGTGTTGTCCACGTGTTCGGCGGCCAAACGGCCACACTCGCTCCATGTTTGTGTTGTCCATCTGTTAGGTTTGAAAATTTGCCTATATTAGCGTCAATATTAGATTGATGTTTGCAACTCAGTTTGTTAAGAGTATTTTTTCTTTACACTGATATCCCAATACGTTAATGGAATGAGGGATTTTGCATAAACTTATAAGAGGATAGACTACTCTCTATGTTGCCAATTGGTTTTATGGTGGAACCTCAACTTCTTCATAGTATCAAAGTAGGTTGTCCTACGTGTCAAGCCAAACGGCCACACGCGCTCTATGTTTGTGTTGTCTACATGTTAGGCTTTAAAATTTATCAATATTAACGTCAAAATTAGACTAATGTTTGCAACTCAGTTTGTTAAAAGTATTTTTTCTTTATACTTGATATCCCAATTCGTTTCTTACCTCCCCGAATATTGCTTGTATCAACAAAGGTAATATACTACAGTGAATGGATAGGAATTTTATTACCAAATGAGTGTGAGAGAAGATAGAGAAGGATGAGTGAAAATTGGGATAGGAGGAGATGATTATGATCAAATTTCTTTGACATTTTAGTTAATTTGAAGAATTGAGCTCAATGAAGCTGATACGTTGAATTAGTATTTAAGTACTTGATGAAATGTATTTTAAATTGGGGTGACTGTGAAGAGAGCCACAGCTAGAAGTACAAGCTATGATTTGTTTTGGTTAATTATGTTGTTTTATTTTGGTTTAAAGTAGTTTGTGCTTTCGTTTCGGGTTTTCTAGTTCAAGATCATGTTCAATTTTGTGATCATTTTAATAGATTTGGTCATGATTTTGTCGGCTTCACTACTAAAAAGAGTAAAAATTTCTGATAAGGCAACTGACTCAACATCGTTAAATAGACACTCTCATAAAGAATGACTTGATTAGTCACGTAATTATGTGCTTGATTGTTTGGATAAACTCATAAATATTAAACACACTTTTTGACCAGCCAACACCCATAGCATTGACTAGAGAGCGACACATTTGAGCTGATTTTTTGACATTCAAAACATAACAGGGCGCTATGGTTGTTAGAAGTTAGAAGTGTTAGAGGTAAAGACATTCCTGTCCCACCAGCACTACCCATATGGACCGTGGACAGGTAAAAGATGGCCAACAAACAAACAAACAAAATGCATGTCACTGCTAAGTCCAGTCCCACTAAACATTGAGGATGGCGGAGCCCTCTGCGTGCTAGGTTTAAGGGAAGGATTGAGGTAGGGATTAATCCGTTTATGATGTGACATTATTCTTATCATAAAAAAAGACCTAAAATCAAGCTTCACCCACCTAGCAGAATCGTTCCTTATTAAAAAGGAGATAAAGACGGCAATCAAAGAGTGAGTACTGACCCCGCCATTTTCTTAGAGGAACTATAGATGATATTTTAAAGGATGGTGTCATTTACACATTTTTTTTTTTTTATACATATATTCTAATTTTTGTAGGATTGAATGAATTAAAGTAGATTGAATGACAAAATTTAATAAAGAATATGTGAAATGTAAAAAAAAGTGTAATTAGCACCACCCTATTTTAAATTCTGAAGACTAGTACTTGTCTACTAGAAACCACTTTTATTATTCTAACTGATGTTTACTTTTTGTCTAATCTCACTGTAATGCTTATTTACTCACAATAATGTGAAATTCTCAGACGAGCTTTTTAGCCGAATGATTTTTGAGATTGTTATAACTCATTACTTTGGTTCTTGAGATTTAAAATCAATAAAAATAGTCATTGAGATTGTCCATCGTCAAATCATTTTGGTCATTCTGTGAAAAAACTCTGTTAAATTGAAAAAACCACCAGTTCAATGGGAGGGGTTGATGTGACAAAAATACCCTCAATTAAATAGAGATTTCTCACGGAATGACTAAAACAATTGGCGGTGGACAATCTCATGAACCACTTCTACAGATTTTAAATCTTAAAAATCAAAGTGAAGAGTTATGCCAATCTCAAAAATCATTTTGGTTAAAATGTCTTTTCAAACAAGTTAGTGTGTCTAGTATTATTGTATTTCTAACTTGAACCTACATAACAGTATTATTGGATGAACATATTAAATAAATTATAAGTGCTCTAAAAGTTTGGAAAGATGGATCTGCATATATTCCGAGATCAAAGGCTGGGATGGGTAGGTGCTCAATTGATTCCAATCATATGCACAATTATGCAATCGCCTAGCAAATAAATGCTGCTTTTTTCTCCCTCAAGGGGGGCCTTTTGAGAACACTAATCCACTGTCCAAAGGCTCCAAAATCTTGCTTTCTCTCCATACAAAGCAAATCTCTTGCAGCTTCTTCTTCCACATTAAAGAGATCAACAAGGAGTATCTTTACTTGTCTCTTTATTAAAGAAAGTTATTTTCCTCCTTTCTTGAACACGAATACCAAACATTTGAATCCCAGTGTTCTTTTTTTTGTCGAAATTTGAATCCCATTGTTTAAGTAACGTTATTTAATCGCATAAAACTGACTACGTTGCTGCCATGCTCTCATATAAATGTTAATGTGAATATTAATATTCACATACTAATGTTCTTGCTTGATCCACGAGTAAACCCAATTCTCTCCCTTCGTCTTCACTCAAAGAACAAAAATCTACAAGGACTTACTACTAATTACTCCCTAAATCCCATATCCTCTGTTTTACTCCAATCCAGTCCTATCCTATCCAGACCATCATCATGTCCTCCTTGCAGCCTCAGCAGCAGCAGCCTGTTGGCCCTGTTCTTGTTTACCCTAACGATGTCAATGGACAGCCTTCATCTTCCCACCATTCAAATGGATCATTCGGGACTGTTTTCATCGTGCTGGCCGTTATAATCGTCATCTCCGCCATCGCTTGCTTTCTCGGAAGGCTCTGCAATCGCCGCCACAACAGCTCTAAACCCCATAAGCAACCGCAACATAACTTTCGTCCCAAGAAAGAAGCTGGCCCTGCAGGTGGCGGTGGTGGAGACCATCACGTGGAGTTTGGGAGAGCTCCCAGCTTTCGAGCAGGCCCGAAAGTAGCAGACGTCGAATTTGGATTCAATAAGAAAAACCCAAAAGGGAACAGCAGCAGCAGAGGAGAGGGCAGAGGATACATGAATCATCACCACAACAAACCACACCATAACGGAAATGGTGAAATGAATCGTCACATGAAAGGTGAAATGAAGCAGCATCCTGGCGGCGAGCGTCATGTTGGAATGGGAGATCCGAGCCAGTGGATGAAATGATGATCGGATTAGTAACTTGTTGTAGCTGGATTGGCTTTCCTTTCAAAATTAATCCTCCTGTTTCCTCTGTTCTTCTATGTTTTTTTTTTTTTTCTCTTTTTTTTTATTTTTAGTTAGTTTCCAACTCTGGAACTTCAAGTATTATTATTGGTAACGATAAAAGGTTTGTGGCAATTTTACTAGTGTACTAAATTATGGAATTTGATGATCTTCAATTACAAAAGGCTAAAACCTTGATCAATGATCGATACTCTCCATACATAGTAGAAAAAGAAAATAAGTTCTCCCATGAAAATGAAAATGAAAGACGTTGATCTGTACATGAATTAGTAACATCACGTAACTATTGTACTAAAAAAATACGGCGGGCTTATTCTAAAGAGGGGGACTTGTATGAAACAGGGACAGAAAGGTAGTTGTGTTTCAAACCAATCATTCGACGTCAATTGAGAAACTTAAAACACTTACCGTCATGTTACTAATCCATAATGCCACGGTTGCATCGCGTAAGTTGTAGGTAAGTCCTTCTCCATTTTCGGACGTCCACCCTAACAAATTGGGAGAAAGAAGGCAGCATTTGCTTGATTTCAGAAGAGGAAAAGCAGAGTTCCTCCAGTTTTGTCCGAAAATGTCCAACCGTGGTATGCATAGTTTTCAATTTGTCATCGCACCTAACTGAGCTTCCACTTCTAACTTACACACTAGATATGTAAGAAGAAAAAAAATTCAATGAAAATAAATAAATAAAATTGAAAATGATATGATCGTTACTCCTCTACCGATTATCCACAAGATCTGTCACTATCAAGATAGCGATTTTTTTTGTACCAATCGTTAGTGTCATACTGATCCCTCCTAATCATTCTTGAATCAAAAATAGTCCTATACATTCGCATAAAATATTCGATCGACTCGACCATTCTATTTGGTGACTGTTGCTTTTCAAAGGTTGCATTGTATTATTTTTCGTAAGAATTACAAGAAAAAGATGATCACTCTTATAGAGGATCAAGAGGAAGAACTACAAGTAGGGAGCAAACACAATCCCACGGAAACAGCACTAGGCACGTGAAAAAACAAGAAAGACTTAATTAAGGAAAGAAGCTCCTACAAGTAAAAAGGTATGCCTAAGAGGTAACGGACAAGACAAGGTATGGGAAGACAAGAGAGAGGTTAAGACCATCACTTTAGCCCATAACTTAGCTAAAGTGAGGATGACAACCCATCCTTGAGATCCTTACAAAGCACTTTGGGAAGTTAAATACCAACTCCTTGAAATAATTGAGTTGACAACTTATCACAAGGAGACCGAACTCAGTCATGCAGACAACCAGAAACCCTAAAGTCCATTAGACAACTTCCAATAGTGACAGTATAAACATTCACGAAATGTGGTACTCACACGACTTGTTCATTCTTGATTGCTCATTCTTCATGATTTTGAAACGAGTCCACTCCTACTACAGATAGACATTATCTTTATTAGAAAATTACGCTGAAATCACAATAATCATTAAAAACAAAAGGGAAGTCTCTTCTTCCCTTCCTCTCTTCACAAGTCATAAATAATTAACACCTTCGACTTGGCATATGTCACATCTCGGCCCGGACTCCCATCGCACTTGTTCATTCTTGATTGCTCATTCTTCATGATTTTGAAACGAGTCCACTCCTACTACAGATAGACATTATCTTTATTAGAAAATTACGCTGAAATCACAATAATCATTAAAAACAAAAGGGAAGTCTCTTCTTCCCTTCCTCTCTTCACAAGTCATAAATAATTAACACCTTCGACTTGGCATATGTCACATCTCGGCCTGGACTCCCATCGCACTTGTTCATTCTTGATTGCTCATTCTTCATGATTTTGAAACGAGTCCACTCCTACTACAGATAGACATTATCTTTATTAGAAAATTACGCTGAAATCACAATAATCATTAAAAACAAAAGGGAAGTCTCTTCTTCCCTTCCTCTCTTCACAAGTCATAAATAATTAACACCTTCGACTTGGCATATGTCACATCTCGGCCCGGACTCCCATCGCATTTTGTTTACGGGAACTCACGAGCAACTTCCCAGGAGGTCATTCATTCTGAGATTGCTCTAGCCCAAACACGCTTAACTTCGGAGTTCTTACAGAACCCGAAGCCAGTAAGCTCCCAAAATATCTCATGCTAGGTAAAGATAGGAATTGTATATATAAGGCATAGATGATCCACTTTCCTGAGCGATGTGGGATGTTACAGCATAAATTAATTGTAAAACAAAATTTAATCAATTCCAAATTATATTATTTCTCCCATAACAATTAAAAATAATTCCACGTTAACTTCCTCCAAATAATTCCACGTAATTAGAACCCCCTACTCCCTGTCGACTCTCTCGACCGTCGGCGACCTCTCTTCACGTACACTTTCCCTTCCCGTAATCGACGGTACACGGGTGGCACTCCCATTAGCCTTCCCCAACTCGAAACACTCTACGAAGCCGCTATTTTCCCAATACCCACGTGTCTTTGGTGCAAATGGAAGCGAACCAGATCGGCAAAAGAGAGTGCTTGATTAAGCTGCTTTCTGAGCAGAACCGAGGCGGATTTGCAAGGTTGATGGAGAATATGGATTCCTTAGGACTTCAAGTTTTGATGCCAATGTCACGACACTCTATGGAACTGTTTTATACATTCTCAACGTTGAGGTAAGATTCCGATAAAAGAAGATTCATCTTGTTTTTGAACCTTTCATAAGAAATCATCTCATATCGATAGCGAGTAAGAACAATTTATTTTGCTCACTTTTCTTACATATGCATTGCACTGTGTTCGTCCACATGCAAACAAAGACACTCAGGCAAAGAAATTGAGAGAGTTTAATCCAGCTAACAAGGGGTACAAATCAGACAGTTTAATCTGATAGATTATCACTGATTTTGGAAAATCGAAGGTTTCATCCAAGAACATCTAAACAGCTCCTTTAGACATGTCAAAAGTACGGAAGATTTTTTTTCCTTTCATTTACCATCGTAAATCTGGAAGTTTTGGAGGCTCACACGACAGTTTTTTCTGGGTCTAATGAAGTACAAGTACAGTTAAATATTCTGCTAATGATTGCATCGTCGATTAATACATAGATCCCAAAAGCGTGTAAATGAAAAAATTAGGCACATTTAATTGAAATCTTATTGTTCTACCTGTACTATCAATACAGATTCTTCATATTAATGACTAAAAAAAAAGGTACCACGAGTAAACTTTACGAGCTCTTCCCTGCTGCTAATGCTTTGAGGGAACTAGAGAATAGAGCGACCTTCAACAAAGAAAAATGGAGAAGAAAAAGAAGCAGCAGCTTAACTTACACACTAATATGTCATATTAAGTCAAGAAATCAGTTTTTCTTTTCTTTTTATAACGAACAGTCTCTTCTGTCGCCCGCTCCCTTGCCAAACTCTCTCTATGGAGCACCATGAGTTAACAATGTCACGATGACGAGTGTGTAGACATTCAGAAATTAATTCACAATTATTTCGCCACTCTTTCTAATTAGAACCGTCTGCCTTGATTCCCACTGATTATCTGCTCACCACCATGCGTGGTAAAAGCTCGAGTTTCTGATTCATCGCTTGAAGCATCCGGGCGAGTCCATAAACTTTGGGGTCCTGATACCTCTCTGGAAGTGAAATCTGCACTGGACATCTCTGAGCTGCCTCCGCTGCCTAATGCCATCCTTCTGAATCTCATAATGTCCTTATTGTACTGACCAGAGTCATATGCAGTACTCTGCCCAACTTTCACTCCGTTCGTTAGATCACTTAATTCACCTTCACAGTCCAATGCTCTCACCACCTGAAAATATATATGAACCAATAAGCCTGCATAGTTCTTCCAATAAATTGTCATCATTGTTCTGTTTAAGTTCTCTCTGTTTATTAGTATTCACCTGCGCCATGCGTGGTCGTTTTGGAGCAGAATGACGCACGCAAGCAGCAGCTGCCTCGATCATTCTGAACATTTCACCCTCCACATAATGCTTCTCAAGCCGAGGATCTACTAATTTGCTCAAGTCGCCAGTTTCAAGGGCTTGAATTAGAAGGGGACGAGCCTGAGAAATTTTAGACAGAAAAATTATTGAATGTGAAAACAAAAGTGGACTTGTAAAACAGGTGACACGCTGCATTGTGACATATTAGCAAAGGCGGAAGATGTTCATACCCATTCAACCAAACTCTCATCCCCTAAAGGTCGAGAAGAATCAACGGGTTTCCGCCCGGTTACAAGCTCTAGAAGCACAACTCCAAACGAAAACACATCTGATCTGTCTGTCAATTTGCCACTGTTAGCATACTCAGGTGCCATGTACCTGAAACCAAATTGAACAAAAATGCCACAAATGTCATAGATAAGCAATACGGTCGTCAGGCAATAGTTCCAAAGGAGTTTACAAGGTCTTTGCTTACCCAAATGTTCCCATGACTCTAGTGGATACGTGAGTATTGGTGCCGTCTGTAAGTTTGGCAAGCCCAAAGTCTGCAACCTGTGTACGAAGAAATTCAAGAATTAGAAACTAGAGCCTCAATGTCAGAAACACAAAATCATGGGATAGCCGTAGCATCAGAAGGAATCGGTACAACATGAATTGAACAGGTATAGACATGCCTGTGCTTCAAAGGCATCATCCAGCAGAATGTTTGCCGATTTAATGTCTCTGTGAATAATCTTTGGATGGCCTATAAACATATATACGAGGAGAATAGATAGAATCAGATAATTCGACAGAAAGCGCTGACAATAGCCACTGAGGGAGTGAGCAAAAGGCCTATAAGTGGCTGATGAGGTGCGTAAAAGGCAAATCTGTAGCTAATGGCGTTATTAGCCACTGATATGTCTTTTAACCCCACTCCATTATGTACGACTAATGTCAGTGACTATTATCGGATCTCATAACACAAAGTCACAAAGATGTATATAGGTACGTACAGTCTTCGTGTAAATACGCCAAGCCTTTTGCAGACCCCAAAGCAATCTTGAGTCTCTTGGTCCATTCCAACACCGGCATTCCGGCACCTGAATAACAAATCAATTTGAAGTACAATAACAAGTAGCTGAATATTGAGAAGTACAACTAAGAACATCAAAAGAAGAGGTTAATTAGATTAGATCACCTACCATGCAAATGGTGCTCAAGAGTTTTATTGGGAACAAATTCATAGATAAGCAATCTTTGCTGTTCAGAGATGCAGTATCCCACCAAAGAGACCAAGTAACGATGGTGCACGCGACTAATAATCTCAACTTCAGCCCTGAATTCCTTCTCTCCCTGCCCGCTACCAGCCTTGAGCTGCTTGACTGCCACAACTCTTCCGTCCTGCATCCAACCCTTGTACACACATCCGAAACCACCCTCACCGATAACATTTTGACGTGAAAATCCATTCGTTATCTCCATCAACTCTTCGTAGGTGAAATGAACCTTGGTAGCAGCAATAAGACCGGAATCTCCAGAACTGGGCGGATTACCTTGGTAGCTGTTTTCATAGGAGGAAGGTCCGGGCGGTCCACTCGAATAGAAGCTTTCTGTTGGACCAGAAGTTGCGGAACTCTGTTGCTGCGCATGATAATATCCACCTGCATCACATACAAAGCTCAATTATTGAGCTCATAAGTACACTTTATATTATGTTTATGTTAGACCACCACCGCTACAACAAAAACTGACATAACTAATGCGGTATTAGCCAGTATAATACGATCGTTATAATGTCATTACAGAATAAGAATAAGGTGTATAAATGCTTATCATTGACTATGATACTACATAAGCCAATGATAAGCATTATAGCCACCTCATTCTATGCAACTAACATTAGTGGCTATTGTCAATTTTTCTTTGACATGCGCGTAAATTTTAAAAGTTCAAGTTGTTAATTAGGATATGAGTCAACAATGTATACAATCAGTGGACAATCTTTACCTGGAGTTGATAAGTTACCGCCATGGGGACCGGGAGTGGGAGGCATGTAATTTGGAGGGTATGGTTGGGCCTGCTTCTTTCTCTTCCTTACAAACACAACAATGAGGGCTACCAAGGCAATGATGAAAACTCCAGCTACCGTCAAGCCCACAACAGTGCCTGTATGCCTACTACTACCCCCTGAGTCGCCTGTAACCTGACTTCTCGTTGAGGGAGGGGAGAGGGTGGGGGTGGAATTAGCAGGGCGAGGGACAGGCTGAGTTGTAGTAGCTCCTGAACCCGGAACCGCTAGAGCGCTAGGCACTGTAGGAGGAGATGGGGCGGTGGGGTTGGTTGTAGTTGTAGCTGGAGGTGGAGAGGATGGAGGGGACTGAGAGAAACTGGGTGAGGATGGGGAGCCTTTATCATCTTGTGATGAATCAGTTGGCGGTGATGTAGATGGTGAACTGTCGCCGGAGGATGGTTTGGGAGTATTGCCATCAGTACTACTAGGAGGAGGTGGTGAAGCTGGAGGAGAAGGTGGTGATGATCCGGATGTTGGTTTGCCTTTTGATGATGATGGTGGTGGTGAACGACGAGGAGGAGAAGGTGATTTTGGCGGTGATGATGAAGGCGGTGGGGAAGATGGGGGTGGAGAAGACGGAGATGGTGATGATGGTGGAGGTGATGATGGCGGCGGAGATGCTGGTGGCGGAGAAGGTTTGGGGGATGGTGAAGATTTTGGGGCAGGTGAGTCTGATTTTGGAGGCGGAGGGTCTGATTTCGGAGGGGGCGCTTGTGATGGCGGAGGTGGCGATGGTGTGTTTGAGTCATGGGGTGGTGAGTTTGACGGTGTTGATTTGTCCTCGGTACTCTCGTGGGGTGGCGATGGTGTGTTTGAGTCATGGGGTGGTGAATCTGGGCCAGGAGGATGAGAGTCATGCTCATTTGATTCCGACATAATTCTCCTTGCTTTAACCGGTAACCACTCTTCCTTTCCCTTTCTATCAAAGTTTCCTCCTTCCCAATACTCCCTGTGATTAATTAGTTTAATACAAGATTAATTAACGAAGCCCCTTTCATCCAATCCAATGAAATTAACCAATAATCCTACGTAATCCGGGCACGGGTTTCAAACAATACTAAAAAAATATGAAAAAAAAAAAAGCAACAAGAACCTGTGCATGCAATAATTCAACTTTTACGTTGGATAGGTTTGCATGGACGCAGCAGCAGCAGCTACGTACAAACTTCACGTACGTACAGACGGCCGGTATTCCATCTGCATGCAAGCGACCATGCACGTACGTACGTAGAAACAAAAACCTAGCTCCTTATCGAAGAAATTAATCAAGCGATCGAGCTCGCGTTTGGTCGCGTTTGAGGAAGAGATGGGAATTCCAGAGATTATACAGACGAAGGGGGTGGTTGTGTGAGAAGTGAAAATCATTCAAGGCCACCCACACCACCCCCAAATGCCACCCAAAACAACAAAATTAAAAATAAAGAAATGATTTAGAAAAAAAAAAACATAAAACAATCCCGAAAAATTCTCCCTTTGTTTTTCTTATTAAGGTTTTGTTTGTGTTTTGATTATATCTCTAAATATTGGTTGCTGTTATTATGGGTTGGTTAAAACCCAACTGTCGCTGTCTCTTATTTTTTAGGCGTTGCTCCTCCTTGAATGTCGGGTTACCGCGCAACCTAAACGGGTAATGCTTTTGTGTCACCCCCAAGTCGTGCCAGTCGGATCGAGCAGGAACCGTATCGGGGTCGTGGTGGTGAATGTGTTTGTTGCCACACCCGCCCGTCGTCCCCGTCTAGATGGGGCCAATATGACGAGCTGGCAGTTTCTTTAAGGATTCTTCCTTCAATAATTGTTAGAAAAGTAGTTAATATATTAATTTTTTTTTTAGGAAAGATGGTGTTTTTTCTTCGTTTTGCTAAGTGAGGAAAGATAATGTTGTTACTAGGATTGCAGTTGTGAATGGTTACTATCCAAAGAACCACCTACGCTAACAACTCAATTTGTAAACTAGCTACACATTCAAATATATACATATATGCATGCATGCAAAAATGAAAAATCTAGGGCCTTTTCCGATTTGAGGGTCCTGTGCAATGGTATCACTGGCACCGAATCTAGACTTGTCTAATTATTAGATGGTGCATTCATTATATTTAATTAAAAGTTTGTTCAACGTTTGCGATTAGTATTAAATCAGTCCATGCATAGTTTTAAGTCATGGTTATGTATGATCATTAATAAGGTTAACTTATTCATGGAAGGTTGTTCCATGCCTAGACTATTTAAAACCCTTATTCACGTACGGAAAAGTATCATTTAGAAATTGAGAATTACTTTTAAACTTGGTTTATTGAAGAGTGTTTTCTCCCTATCCCTAAACTCTTATCTCTTCAATAGATTCCTTAGGCATTCTCCAACCCTGGGCTAAAACCCAAATTTCCACCCCCCCCCCCCAAAAAAAAAAACCCAACCCAACTGCTAAATAAAATACCAACCCATTTTTAGGCCAGAAATCAAAATGGGGCCCACCGGTGTGAGTAAAAAGTGGGATGTGAAGCCCAGATGCCATCACCCACTTGCCCAACATGCAGCACATACCAAGGGCGAACCCAGCGGGACCCTGCCTACGTGGGCGTGTCCCCCGTGTGTCGATCCAAATTCAAACCGGTCGGGTAGCCTAACAGCTATTTTTCTGATCCAATGGCCAAATTTAATTGGACCGTTGGATTCACGTTCAATTTTTTATATTTTTATATTTATATATTTATTGAATCCAATGGTTTAGATCAAATATGATCAAATCTAACAGCCCAAATTTAAATCCAACGGCTAAAATAATTAAAAAAAAATTATTTAACTCAAAATTCACCCAAAAACTCTATAAATACCTATGTATTTGTTCAAACATCCACACAAAACCACTTTTCACCTACAATTCTTCCAATTTTTCTTTCTACCATTTCTTCTCATTTCCAAATTTTTCAAGATGGCAAAAGAGCATGTTAGAGGTCATAATTGGACCTTTGAGAAAGATATTGTTTTATGTTTGGCATGGGTTTCCATTAGCTAAGATGGTGCCGTCGGCACGAATCAAAATAAAAAGGTTTTGTGGGGTAAAATCGTTGATAAGTTCCATGAAAACTCCAACGCCGGCTGAAGGGAAGGTGGTGGTGTTTATGATCGGTGGAAGGTTATCAACAAAGCGTGCACTTTGTGGAAGGGAAGTTTGGAGAGAACCATAGTTGACATGCCTAGTGGAAGGAGCTTCTCAAAAATTGTAAGTTTCTTTGTTGATATTTTATTTGTCATGTACATAATAGTATTTTTCAACTAATTGTTTTTACGTATTTAATGCATAGGGTGACAAAGCAATGACAATTTACAAGACAAGAACTACACCACAAAATCAAGCTTTTAAGTTGCATCATGCTTGGACCATCCTCAAGGATTGTCCGAGGTGGGGAACCGGTGCGGACCAACAATGGGGAAGATTATTTCATAATGAAGCCCTGCCCCCAAATGATTTTAATGAAGGTGTGAATGAAGATGTCGAACAAATAACCTCTAACTTCTTCTTTTGCAAGGCCCCTAGGAAGTGATAAACAAAAGGAAGCAAAGGGAAAAGGGAAGTCCCAAGATCCCATTAGTGAAAAAATTGCCATCGGATTTGCAAGATTGATTGAAAGTTATAGCTCTCGGGATAGGGAAGCGGCCCCAATGCGTGTGGCTATGACGCAGCTAGGGGATAGAAAGCAAGAGAGGTTCTAAATAAATTTCATGACGGAGGACCTCAACAAATACACTCCGGAGAGGAAGAAGTACTTACGTGGTAAGTAAAGGGAAACTTTTCATAGGGATGCCAGAAGGAGAATATTTCAAGATGATAATTCATCTCAAGGCTATATCCCAAATCCACCACCAAGTCCATCACCAAATCAAGATGGTGGATATCATTATTAAGTTTATGTAGTTTATCAATTTTCGATTGTATTAAGTTTATATAGTTTATTAATTATCGTTTTTTTTTTTAGTTTATGTGGTTTATTAATTGTCCTTTGTATTAAGTTTATGTGGTTTATTAAATGTCGTTTGTATTAAGTTTATGACTTATTAATTATTGTTTCATTAATCTAGATGCCTTCAATAATTCAAACGAACTTCAATAATTTGACAATGTACTAGTGAAAAGACTTGTCACAAGAAGACAATTCAATTTATTACTAGAAAATACCAACATAGTACCTGCAAAATTATTACATAACATAACACATTACTACACTTAAGATCATTCATCATCAATGTTCTTCTTCTCGGCGCCATATATGCTCAACCAAATCCTTGCGGAGTGTGTCATGACCTTGAAGAGCTTGAATTCTATTTAAACGTCTCATATACTCAATGAGTGTGACCCTATCCTATCGGGTCTCGTATGTCGTTGTGGCATCCCACATCGCCCAGGGGAGTGATCCATATATGTATATTCCCATCCCTACCTAATACGAGGCCTTTTAGGAGCTCAATGGCTTCGGGTTCCATGGGAACTCTGAAGTTAAGCGAGTAGCGCACGAGAGCATTCCCAGGATGGGTGACCCATCGAGAAGTTTTCGTGTGAGTTCCCAGAAACAAAATCGTGAGGGCGTGGTCGGGCCCAAGGCAGACAATATCGTGCTACGGTGGTGGAGCGGGCCCGGGAAGTGGTCCCCCCCGAGCGGGGATGTGACAATTTGGTATCAGAGCCTAACCCTGGTCGCGTGTGTGCCGACGAGGACGTCGGGCCCCCAAGGGGGGTGGATTGTGACATCCCACATCGCCCAGGGGAGTGATCCATATATGTATATTCCCATCCCTACCTAATACGAGGCTTTTTGGGAGCTCACTGGCTTCGGGTTCCATGGGAACTCCGAAGTTAAACGAGTAGCGCACGAGAGCATTCCCAGGATGAGTGACCCATCGGGAAGTTCTCGTGTGAGTTCCCAGAAACAAAACCGTGAAGGCGTGGTCGGGGCCCAAAGCGGATAATATCGTGCTACGGTGGTGGAGCGGGCCTGGGAAGTGGTCCCCCCCGGGCCAGGATGTGACAGTCGTTGCAGCGAGATATTCAACATCTCTTGCCATAGCTCTAGAATATGTTGGTTGGTCATCATCCACATCTTCATCATAATCTTCCTCAATTTCGACATATTCATCTTCCACAATTATGTTATGCAAAATTATGCATGTCATCATGATTGAATGGAGGTTTTCGATTTGCCAAAGTCGTGCAGCCCCTCTAACAATGGCCCATCGAGTTTGTAGGATCCCGAACACTCTTTCCACATCCTTCCTATAAGACTATTGTCTCTGTGAAAATAATTTCTTCTTTGCACTATCGAGATGAGAATAACTTTTCACAAAGGTAGACCAACTAGGATAAATAACCTAGCTCATGCCTATTACTATTTACTTTGTACCTCCATTCCGGTGCCCATCCATTGACAACATCATTGAACAGAGGAGAAGACCAAAGAACATTGATATCGTTGTTTGATCCAGAAACATCGAAGAATGCATGCTAGATCTATGTGTCGTAAGACGCCACAGCCTTGAGCACGATGGTTGGCTTATTGTGATGGCCCTTGAATTGGCCGGCCCAAGCAGTAGGATAATTCTTCCACTGCATACAAGCGAGACTTCCTATCATGCCAAGGAAGCTTCTTTTTTTCTGCCTTGCGTAAAAGCTACTTTAAGTCTTCACGATTTGGCTTATGGAGGTACGTGGCTCCATATATGGCTTCAATTGCCTTACAGAAGCGCTTCAAGTTCTTAATAGCAATACTCTCCGTAAGTCGATAATATTCATCAATTAAGTCTGCAGAGCACCCATTAGCTAGCATCCGAAATACAGATGTAAGCTTCTTATGAGGTGATAGGCTTTGTCGGCCTACGACATCTATTTTCCTTGCAAAGTAGTGGTCATGACGGACAACTGCGTTCAAGATGCTTTCAAAAAGCTCTCTTCTTTTCCAAAACCACCTCCGAAAATCATGAGAAGAATATCTCGGACGTTCGATGAAATAATCTTTCATCATCCGGTCATGACACTCTTCTTTATCATGCTGCACAAATGAACGCCCCGTGATAGAACCACGATGGCTAGATTTGGCATGGTGCTAATATTGAATAAGCGAGTTTGCAAATTCGGCTTCTTGTACTTTCATTTCTGCATCGGCAGGTGCACGGCTTCCTTGGTATTGTGCCATCTGTATTGCCAAGCTATGCCTTTTTCAATTACCCATTGATGAGATATTAATGATTTTAGGAAACAAAAACACTTTGAAAGTTGGAAGATTGGTTAATATAGAGGATTATTGAAGGTTTAAACATTGTGTGATGGTTTGATATTCAACATGTGTTTATATAGAGGATAATTGAAGGTTTCAATTTCATGTGTGTAGGTTTGTGTTTCATGCGTTTCATGTGTTTTGTATGTATGTTGGTATGTTTTTCGTGTGTGTCATGTGTTCTGTGTGTGCTTCATCTCTATCATGTGTTTAGTACGTGCTTCACATGTGTTTTGTATGTCCTTCACATGTGTTCTATGTGTCTTGTGTGTTTCATGTATTTTGTATTTATACATCTCTATCATGATTTTCATATTCTTCCATAGTGTTTCATGAGTTTCATATATTAATTTAGTGATTTTTCAATATTTATAGGAATTTAAATATTTTTATATTAAAATGTTCATAAAATTAATGTACGACAGTCTACATAATATTTTTTTTTTAAAAGTTAATTTAAGAAAAAAATTAGCCCAAATTCATTCTTTAATAATCTGGGGCTAAAATTTTAGGCTAGAAGGGTTAAAGCAGAAAAGCTGTTTCTGGGCTAAAAATTTTAGGTTTTAGGCCAAGGGTTGGAGATGGTCTTAGAGTGATGAGTTGTATTTGAGTGTTCGCATGTAGTTTCTCTTTGATCTCCATTATCCGGTGTCAATTTGTACTCCCTCAAGATAGGCTCTGTTATGGGCATATTGCCAAGTAGAACAATGGGTGAATTTGGGGAAGATGGTATTTAGCAATCTAAATGTGAATCATGTCGTAACACTTAAACACCGCTTTGAAGATTACAAAAAACTCTTAAGACCCAACTACTTCCGACATTAATTGTTAGCAGGTGATTTTCTTTTGTAATTTGATAGTTGATGTGTTCTTACTACCATTAACAATTTGACCTCTAAAACACTGCACTACTTAAGTGATTTAACAAGAATTTTTAAAATTCAATTCACTCAGGGAGTCCTTTTACCTCAAATAGCACAAAAATACCATATGCAATTTAAGACCTTTGTCGCTTGGAACCAAAGAAAAGATGAAGACATGTCACGTGCACACGACAATACATATTCTGTAATTGAGGTACCCACGTGCGCCAATTTAAACAACTCCACAAGCCCACATGTCCCAATTGGACCATGGACCCACCCATAAATAATGCATGTCCAGGGCCCAATCGAATTTAATTCATCATTTATTTATTTTATTAAATATTTCCTTACACAATTAGGAAGCCAAATTCCAAATCTGAGCAGGAAAACTTGCTTCGAAAGTAAAGCGGACGACAAAAGCCACGTCTTGCATGACTTGCGCTAAATTCGAGAAATCACCGAAATTACCAACCACCCTCCCACCAATCCCCCCCCATATTCCTAAAATACCCCTTCAACGGCACGCACAACGGTCACTTCTCGGGCGGCATACACAATCTGCAGAGGGGCAAAATAGACAATACATAAAGTTCAAAATTCTTATTTCCCAAGGGTTACGAAAAGTTCCCACCGCCTCAGGGTCCAAGACTATTTATACACAGCGGCACGGCAACTCCGCCAGTCCGCCGTAAATCAAAACTCTAAACCGCCACAAATCTCCTATTAATATCTCGAAGATTTAATCTTTCCTGATCTCTTTGGTGCCGGATTCTGAGATCTTGAACCGTTTCTTGCTTCTTTGATTTATGAATTTTTTTTAAAATTTTTGTATGCAGAGTTGTTTGTAGTTATTTGTCTTTCGATTTGTCTTCCGATTTCTCGCTGATTAGATCGCTTAATTTGTAAGTTTGTAGCAGCGATGTCTACCGATCAGTTTGAATTCGAAGACCAAATATCGATAACTATTGATAATGACGAAGAAATTTTGGATTCCGGGTCTGATTGCGGTGATTCGAACGCCGCCGTATCGGATCGGTTTGGTGTTTTCACCCGGAGCGGGATGATACGGGTGGACGACGAGAGTTTCGAGCACGAGATCATCAAGAAGAGCTTTGTTTCGGGCATGGGATTGGCCGGGAGGGACACGAATATTGTGGCGGTGCACAAGAACTTGAGCTCCGATCCGACCAGGAAGGCGAGGTTTGAGTCGTTCAAGATTTTCTCTCAGGCGGTGGCAAGTAAGTGCGGCAGCAACGCCAATGTTAAGTACGCTTGGTATGGTGGATCGAAGGAGGAACTTTGTGATGTTTTGGTCCATGGTTTCAGTCGGTGCAGAGAGCCTGTCCCAAATGAAGTGTTTTACGGTGTTGGTGTTCATATGATTCCTGCCAAATTTACATGTGATGGGTAATTTTTTTATTTTCAGGGGATTTTGATTTGTACCCAACCCTTGTTTCTGTTTAATCTTTGAGAAATTCACATCTTTAAAATCGAAACCTTTCATTTTTATCGAAAAATTTATGGATTGTATTGACATTTGTGTAGAGCATTGTCGTCGGCTGTGGATGAAAGTGGGCTGAAGCACATCTTGCTGTGCCGTGTGATATTGGGGAAGGCGGAAATGGTGGCGCTGGGCTCAAAGCAATCGCAACCGAGCTGCAAGGAGGTGGACACTGGAGTAGATAATCTGGTAAATCCGAGAAGATATGTTGTTTGGAGTGCTATCATGAACTCTCACATTTATCCTTGCTATGTGGTCAGCTTCAAGGCTCCTAACACTCTCCCTAATGGTTAGTAGCTCAGGTTTTGTATGAACAGTTGTTTCAGGTGTTCCAGGTGTTTGGTGGAGATTTTGGGTTTTCGAAATGAGATTTAACTCTGGTTTTGTATGAACAGTTGTTTCAGGTGTTCCAACTGCGCAGCAGAGTGCTTTGAGGCAACCCCCCACATCACCATGGATGAGCTTCCCTGCTCTGATGTCCATTCTCTCAAAGTTCTTGCCTCCTCAGAAAATGCAATCGATTGTTGCTTGTCACAACGAATTCAGAGTAAGTTTTATAGCATTTTCTGTTTCTCATGTTTAATCTTCATTAATCATGACAACATGATCACTTCATTTCGAACTTTTCGATTGATTTTGCAGGCAAACAAGGTAACGCGCCCGCAGCTGATACAGAGGGTGAGGCAGATTGCCGGTGACAGGCTGTTGATTGGAGTGATCAAATCTGTCAAGAGGCAGATTGGTGCCAGGGCGTAGCCTTACTTTCGGATACACCGCTTTTTGCTTGTCACAACCAAAGGTTTCTGTTTGCTTCTCCATTGTATCAATTCCCATTGATTTGCAGTGTAACGAAATCAAAATCGAAATCGAAATATACAAATTGGTTCTCAAAAAATGGTGGTTTCTGGTTGTTTCTTCATATGTAGCTGTGACCGACTTTGAATTGGCAATATGCGAAGAGGGTGCAACTTGGGTTACTATTCAGCAGTGTGATTGATAAAGTGGCCGTTTTTGTGTTTAACTTTGTCGCCTTTGGCCGACTGAGAAAGCATCCTATCAATTAAAAAAAATAAAATGAGAAATTCTTTGCCTTTCACAAGAAGAATGAGAAGGGAGAGATGAGGGTAAAAAGTAAAAACCAATTAAGAACTGAAGATTAGTTTACAAATGATTTTTATAATTACAATGATGTAAGCGCTCGTAATTTTAGTGTGTCCGTGGAAATTAGATTGCCGATATACACAGTGAAGTTTTTCTCCCTAACAAGCATGGCCGTTGTCAGCTTGTCATGATATGTTTGGTCAAGTACTATAACGAGCGAAACCCTCATTTTGTGTTGCTAAGACATGTGCCTAAACAAATGTAAATCCTCTCCTGCTGTGCAAAAGAAACAAAACGAAGATCAATTTAAATGATGATTAGGGTTTTAAACATCTTCGCATGTTGTTATTATTGAAATTAGAAAACACCGATTTTATCCCACAACTAACAAGAAAACATCCAACCCCCTATTCAGCAGATTTGCTGTTAAGGCTTCAGTATTGGAAAAGCATATTAACAGAGGGTGCGCGTTAACAACCAGGAGAAGTCTGGTAATGGGTACAAACCTTGGCATTCTTCGTTCTCTGCATCAGCAACTCCTCAAGAAATTAGTACAAATCATATGTGAACGTGTTCTTACCGGTAAGAGCACGTTCATTAGTAGAGCTGAAAATTTACAAGTATTTTTACCGGTAACAACCTTTGTAAATTTTCAGCTTAATCGGTGAACGTGTTCTTACCGGTAAGAACTCTTCATATATAATTGCCTATGTTGAAGTAATTTCAAAACAAATAATTTAAGGTTCTGGGGTCTACTCTTTTCTAGATCTTTTTTTTTACATGAATTTTGCCAACACTTTTCCTACTATTTCGGAATAATTTAGAAGCGAGGCTAGTGTCGGGGCTAATATCGATGTTTTGGCGTGCCACGATGTGAGGGTTAGCATGTCAAAGTCTTAGAAAAATGCATGGCATGACACACTAGCCCTCTCATCGTCGCATGCCAAAACATCAATGTTGGCCCCGACATGACAAGCACCGAGAATTGTCGGTAGAATGCATGTCATGACATGCCATGCATTATGTCGACAATTTGCCACGCTTGTAATAGCATGCCAGGATGCGAGGGTTAGTGTGTCAAGATAAGTCATAGCTACGCTAACACTCACATCGTGGAATGCCAGCATTTTGCCAACACTTTGCCTACTATTTCGAAATAATTTAGATGTTGTCAATGCATGTCACGGCATCCTAATCCCATAACATTCCAATCGCATGCCAAGCACGCAAAATGTTGGCAAAATGCATGCCAACAACGATGTTTTGGCATGCCACGATGCGAGGGTTAGTGTGTCAAAGTGTTAGAAAAATGCATGGCATGACACTCTAACCCTCGTATCGTGGCACGCCAAAACATTGTTGTTGGCCCTGACATGACAAGTGTTGCGAATTGTCAACAAAATGCATGTCATGACACGCCATGCATTCTGTCGACAATTTGCGACGCTTGTTATTGCGAGCCACGATGAGAGGGTTAGCATGTCAAGACAAGTCATGGCTTGTCAAGACATGTGACATGTCATCGCATACCAACAATAATGTTTTGGCGTGCCATGATGCGAGGGTTAGTGTGTTAAAGTGTAAGAAAAATGCATGGCATGACACGCTAACTCTCGCATCCTGGCATGCCAAAACATTGTTGTAGGCCTCAACATGACAAGCATCACGAATTGTCGGCAAAATGCATGTCATGACACACCATGCATTATATCGACAATTTGCGATGCTTGTTCTAGCGTGCCACGATGGAAGGGTAGTTAATGTGTCAAAACATGTCATGCCTTGCATTCTAGCACAACTCGTGAGACTGGTTATGACATGCATTTTTCTAACACTTTGCCTACTATTTCAGAATAATTTAAAAAAAAAAAAAAAATATATATATATATATATCTAGGAAAGAGGAGACCTCGGGGCTGAAATTATTTTTTTGGAAATTAGTACAAAATAGGACGCTAGTCATCATATATGAACGTGTTCTTACCGGTAATGACACATTCATTGATTGAGCTAAAAATTTACACATGTTCGTATCGGTAAGAACGCTTGTAAATTTTTAGCTCTAAAAAATGAATGTGTTCTTACCGGTAAGAACACGTCTAAAATTTCAGGTCTAAAAAATGAACGTAAGAACACGTGTAAATGTTTAGCTCTACTAATGAATGTGTTATTACTGGTAAGAACACGTTCATACATGACTAGCGCCCTGTTTTGTACTAATTTCTTGAAGAGTTGCGGATACAGAGAAAGAAGAATGCCAAGGTTCGACATCTTTAAAAGCGAAACGTTTCATCTTTATCGAAAAATTGGTGGATTGTATTGAACATTTGTGTAGGGCATTGTCATCGGCTGTGGATGGAAGTGGGCTGAAGCACAACTTGCTGTGCCGTGTGATATTGGGGAAGGCGGAAATGGTGTCGCCGGGCTCAAGCAATCGCAACCGAGCTGCAAGGAGGTGGACAATCTGGTCAATCCGAGAAGATATGTTGTTTGGAGTGCTATCGTGAACTCTCACATTTATCCTTGCTATGTGATCGCTTTCAAGGCTCCCAGCACTCTCCCTAATGGTTAGTAGCTCAATTCGAAATTCGAATTGGTAATTTGGTTTGTGTTCTTTGGTTGGTTGTTTGGTGGAGATTTCAGGTTTTCCAAATGAGATTTAACTCTGGTTTTGTATGTTCAGTTGTTTCAGGTGTTCCAACTATGCAGCAGAGTGCTTTGAGACCACCCCCAACATCTCCCTGGATGACCTTCCCTGCTCTGATGTCCGTTCTCTCGAAGTTCTTGCCTCCTCAGAAAATGCAGTTGCTTGTTGCTTGTCACAACGAATTCAGAGTAAGTTTTATGGCATTTTCTGTTTCTCATGTTTAATCTTCATCAATCATGACAATATGATCACCTTATATGCGTGTTCGATTGATTTTGCAGGCAAACAAGGTAACGCGTGCGCAGCTGATACAGAGGGTGAGGCAGATTGCCGGTGACAGGCTGTTGATTGGAGTGATCAAATCTGTCAAGAGGCAGATTGGTGCCAGGGCAGATGCATAACGTTGTTTGGTGAGCAACCCTTCGGGCTTTACTTTCGGATACACAGATTTAGTTACGATTTAGACAGTGTCACCGAAAGGTGTTTGCTTCTTCATTGCATCAATTCTCGTTGATTTGCTCTTTAATGAATCAAAACTCGAAATCAAAATCGAAATCGAAGTATACAGATTGGTTCTCAAAAATGGTGGTTTCTGGTTCTTTCTTCATTTGTAGCAGTGACCGACTTTGAATTGGCAATATGTGAAGAAAGTACAACTTGGGTTTCTATTCAGCAGTGTGAATGACAAAGTGGCCCTTTTTTGTTGACTTTTGTCGGCTTTGACCGGCTGAGTTGCTTGATCAGCAAGTATACTAACCCCCTCTAGGGTTTATGGCCCAAGCTTTTCGCTTGTGGAACCTTTCTTTATTATATATTAATTCTATAATTTAAAGTCGGCTTTTAAATATTAATTTCAAGTCGACTTTTAGATCCTATCAATTAAAATAAATAAAATGAGAAATACGTTGCCTTCCACAGGAAGAAAGAGAAGGGAGATGAGGGTAAAAAGTAAAAAACAACTAAGAACTGAAGATTACTTTACAAATAAGTTTCCATAATTACAATGACGTAAGTCCTCACAAATTTAGCATCACCGTAAAAATTAGATTGCCGATATGCACCATGAAGTTTCTGTCGTCTAACTCATGTCGTGAGATGTTTGGTCAAAGGCCTATAACGAGCGAAACTCTCATTTTGTGTTGCGGAGACATGCGCCTAGAACAAATGTAAATCCTCTTGAATGTGAAAAGAAGGCCTGAATACTCCTTCTCCTAATCAGCCAAAGCACTTAATCGTTTCTCCAGCTGGGCAAAAGAAACAAACTAAGATCAATTTAAACGATGATTAAGGCTTTAAACATCTTCGCGCTGTTATTATTGAAATTTGAAAACACCGATTTATCAGAGGAATGGAAAAGCATATTAACAGAGGGTGTGTGTTAACAACCAGGAGAAGTCCGGTAACGGGTACAAACCTTGGCATTATTCGTTCTCCGTATCCGCAACACTTCGACAAGTTTGTCAATTCTGATAAGAGCATCAAAAGGATTTCGAAATAAGATTAGATTATTGAATGGAGCATGCTTCTTGGAAACAATAGAAGAAATCTCGCACACCTTTGTTGAATACTAATCACGTGGGATTCTAAGACTCCTCTGTTGCAGAAGCCGTACCCATGAGATTCCATGTGCACCTTTTGCATGGTGTCTTTCTGCAAAATACAATGGAGTGCAGGAATAATGGAAGCGGATGTACCAATTACAGAAGGGATAGTGAAGCCGTTCGCAGTGTCCTGAAGGGAAACATCATTAAGAATTTATGACAGAAGTGCCATTGCTTCATCAATATCCCCAAAACAAAGTAAGTTAAAAGCTCTCTAGATGCGTACTAAAACATTAATTTTTCCTCAATCATGTGCTGGTAGATTGTTAAAATAACTCATGCTCCATGAGAACTTATGACACTGAATGTTATAGACCAGCATGCCTTAGGACTGGAATATGGGAAACGGAGCATGACCATGAGCAAGTTCTAGTGCTGTTAGCCCAAACGACCAGATGCCTGCTCTGTTTGGATACGAATAACAGACCCCGCCAGGATTTGAATGTGTGGAATTTTTCAGGTCGACGGGTCAAGGGCCCTCTCTAACAACATCAATATTGTCCTTCACCACCTATCCAATCCTCAGATGTGGGATTTGATCACAAAAGATCTCGATATTAGTTAGAGTGGGGTAATTCTATTTAAATTACTTTCTCTTTGACCCTCTGGTCGATGTGGGATAACTGGAGATTCCAACAGAATGACAAGTAAACGTTAGAGAAAGCTCAAAGAAATGAAATTCGAGTTCATCAAATATACACATCAATAAGTATTCTTGCATGACAAACTCCATGTTTCGGCAAATCCACCAATAAACTCAAAACTCCGTCAGGGTTTCTCTCTGTGATTCCTCCTCACTCGCTCAATCTATGACTCACCCGCTTTGGTGCAATCAAAATATATTAGTGAACAACACTTTATATTTGAATCAGTCAGAGTCAGAGAGATTATTACCAGAGGAGGATCTTTGTTTATCATAGTGTAAATTACTAAATTGTAACAACCCGTTTTGGGGATTTACGGAACAAAAATAGTATTTTTGTATTTTCACTAAGTTTGGGGATATTTTCTTTTAAAAATGATTTTTGAGTCTTAAATGGTGTGCCCAAAGGGGCCCACCCTTGATTTGTCCCCTGGTTCCTGTCCCCTTTTCTTTCTTTTTCTGATTTTTATAACTCTCTCTCTCTCTCCTTTCTTCTCTTCCTGTAACCTCATATTTCTCTCCCTCTTCTTCTTCTCTCTTTCTTTCTCTCGTGTGACTCCCGAAACTCTCTCTCCCTCTATGATCTCTCCCTCTTTCTCATGTTTGTCACTCACATAAGCAACAAGCCCAAACCAACACTACTGGACGTAGGAACTTCGGGAAAACTCAAGCAAACCTTCATGGAACCCTAACAGTGATGGCGTCACTGTTCATCATCTTCTCCAACGTGTTTCGTGCTTTTTCGACATTGGTAAGCTTCTAGAAACCCTTGGGCTGTGTTTAAGGGTTAGTTCAAAGGTTGTTTTAAGTGGTGTATATGTGTGAATCGTAGAAAATAGCTCGGAGTAGCTTTTCCAAATTTTCGACGAGCACCGCCCATTTTGAGGCAATTTTTGGCCAAACCACAGTGAGTTTGCCAGCGTGCAAGGTATCAATCTCTTCATCTCGCTAAGTACTACGACTTTCCTTTTTAGATCACCCAATTTCGTTGAGTATCAAAGAAGTTATGGGCATTTGAAATTTGCCTAGAAACCGGCCAAAACCTTGGCCTGAAAATGGGTCAACCCGACCCATTAACCCAAGGTCCAACCCAATTACCCAAGCCCAAGTTTGAAATCCAAACCCAGGCCTTTAGGTCGGATCACTAAGCCCAAACCCTTTAAGACCCAACCCAGTTTCCTTTTATTTAATTTTTGTTTATTTTTATTTTCAAACCTAAAACCCTTTTAGTTGGACCGAGCTTTCAAGCCCAATACCCTTTAAACCCTAAACCCTATTGGACCCAAACCCTTTAGGCCCAACCCGGATCCAACCCTAAGCCCATACCAGTTTGACCGGTCGGACCCAGACCCATGACCCGTTGACTTTGACCCGGTTAACGTTAACCGTTGACCTTGACTTCAGGTTGACTTTTCGAGTTTTTGTCTGAGACCTCTCCTAGGCTAATTCCGACGTCGTGGACCTGTTTTTGAAGTCTGTTTTCCCAAATCCAATCATTTGAGTAGAGTTTGACTAAATGTACCATTTATGTGCTTATGGGCAATTAATTGTGGCGTTTCCGTCTTCGCTAATTGCGTGGCTCTTCGGCAACTAAGTACTGTGAGTGAAAATGCATGTTTTGACAGTAGAAATGCATACATGAAAAACATGATTTGATGATTATGTTTTATGAAACGTTTTATGAGATAACATGTTTACTGAGATTCGTTTGAATTATTTTTTTTTTCCTATAACCCGTGTTCTTATAGAATATATGATGGATGACGATATGATATTTAGAACATGTTTAGAACACCTCTTTATAGTATAGATGATGGATGACTTTATACTATAAAGTTGCTTTTCAATATATGTATGTTCAATGGTTTTGTACTTACCTAGTGGTCCTTATTCTGCTATGAGACGTAGGGATAGTTTCCGGTCTATCCCGGGTGACGGTTTGGTGTTGGCATAGGGCCTGGAGTGTGTTTCCTCTGGCTATTAGCATAAGGACGGGGAGTCGGCATAGGGCATGGAGTGTATTTTCCTCTGACTGTTTGCTCAGAGATAGGGAGCCGGCATGGGGCCTAGGGATTATCGGACATTCACTAGTGATAATTATATATACAAGTTATGATTTGAGACATTGCACGGCATGCTAGGTTTCGAAAAACCTATATTTATCATGATATATGTGTTTTCATAAAACTTGGGAGTTAGTACGTTGATAACTGTTTTATTATATATATATATATATATCAAATTGGTCCACTCATGTTTGTTTTGCGCCCCCTTCAGGACTTAGAATCGAGGTGTACAATCCCGGCATCAAGGTACTTCTACATCGGCATCTTCGAGTCTGGTGCAGGACCCATTCTTTTATTCATTCAATTTTATATTATTTCTTTTAGTGTTCTAGTTAGTTGTATGCTCTGAACACGTTCCTTAAATGCATATTCATTATTCTTTTATATTTATAAGCCTTATCTACCCCTTCTTTTCAGCATTTGCACTCAATAAATGGCTTTCGTCACTCTCGGGTGTCAGTCAGCACGTGCCTATCTTGGTATTCGGGGAATATCAGGATCGGGGCGTGTCATAAATTATTGGCTATTTTAATTTTTATTGCCTCTTTGTGCTAAATATATCACTATTTAACTAGTTGCAAGTGAAAGGATTTTTCGTTTTATTTTCATGGATTCCGAGTTGGTTAATATACTATTATGGCTGGTTTATTGTGTAATTTAGACCAGATTTTACATTATTTTTTTATTAATGTTAAGAAGAAAACTGAGTGTTTAAACTCGTAACGCAATAAGTTGAAATATAAAATTTTAAGCATGAGATTATTCACAACTTGCCGGTATTACATCATTTTGACAAGTTTATTTATTGTGCCACTTAGTTCAAATATTTTTATAAATATATTATTGTATTCCTTTGTCAAATAAATATACCATTGTATTGAAAAAAATATTTGTTTGCAGAACAATATACGGTATAAATAAATCACCTCAAAGAAAAACAATGAATAAATTGTCAACAGAAATGGAGGAGGAGTGCTATGTTTGGTGATCAGTATTCGGACTCCACTGCAGCTATTAGATTGGACGCAGACAAGTGCGCGCGTAATAGTTTTGTTTAGGCCTTCCCGCCACCTGCGATTTCTTGATATTGGGCCCAAAATTGATCTCTTATTGGGCCCGTCTTTCATTTACTCAGCCCAATTTTATTGCCTTCGTTTTTTTTGGTAAAATTTTATAGCCTGTTTTGGTTGAAGTGTTTATGTAATTATATTTAGATGCACAAAATTAATTCGGCTTTTTATCCAAAATGATTTTTGAGATTGGCAAAACTCTTCACTTTGGTCCTTGAGATTTCACAGAAGGACCAAACTGATTGATGATGGACAAACTCAAGGACCACTTCTATTGATTTCAAATCTCAATGACCAAAGTGAAGAGTTATGTTAATCTCAAAGACCATTTTGGCTAAAAAGCCAATTAGTTACATTGTTAATCACCTTCTTAATACATATGACTCTCACAGATAATAATGAATTTATATGTGGTCAATAATGTGACTAGTTTTATACGACCAAATCACTAGCGAAGCCACATTAAAGGCTACCGTGGGTATAGCCCAGGTAATTTTAGGTGGAAAATATAAAATTTTACATATATTTTCATTGATTTTTAAATGTGGTCGACCACATATTTAGTCACTAATTTTAGTTCTCTCAATTTAATTATATATAAAATTATATAATAGTTTACAAACCATATGTTTTTCTTACATCCTTTTTCTCATTGCTTTTTGTACATATATGTTTCAAGTTTGGATTTGTTTGAATTTTACCACGTATTTTTTAATAACGAAAATTTCTTGGCTCACTTTGTGAAAATCTTCTTAAGCTAGCTGATACTATGAAAAATACAGTACCAAGTTTCTTTGTTTATAAAGATGGAAATTTTTAAGCTATAGCCCACCTACTAAAAAATTCCTAGCTTCACAATTAGACCAAATAACATTATAGTAAGAAATGGACTTTAAACCTAGGTGTGAAATATGTTCTCGTCCAGCAAATTACCTGACATATATATTAGTAGATATATGGTTGGAGTACGGTGAGAACAATAGTTAAGAGATCCGACCATAAAAACTCTTTCAAGTTTAAAAATTAAAAAAGAAAAAATATCAATAGACTTATATATAGTACATAATCGCTAAATGAAAGTATGAAACCAAGCTTAGTGACCTAATAACTTAATTTCTAGTAACCATTTTCTAGATGGAAGTTTGGTATATAGCCTAACTTGTTTCTAATTTTCCTTGACAATTTGCAATTACTCAATTAATTCATTTGCTTTTGTTGAAACAAGTTGAACAATTTTTATTTTTTTATCTTTCTTTTTGTGGGCGTATACTGCTAGGAAAAGATGTGATGAATGATTGACCCACGTAAAGTCAATTTTTCCATGGATATTGGAACCTTCTTTTTTCATCCCAAAAACTGCTGACCGCATGGTTGGATTCTGCTTTGCTGCGCCAAAACTTGGACCAAATGTCTAATCACACATTAAGATGTGCTAAGTTTGTGTGTTTGTGTTGTGCGAGCTGTACGTGCTTCGGTGCGACCTTCGATATAGTAAACGCGCATCCAGCAGTCCACAATGTCGGATTGGTCGAGGGGGTTTGTTGCCTGGGTCACAAGTCTCTTGCACATCAAGGAATAAGGAATTGACCCAGTCGATCCACTCTTATATATTTTATTTGTTAATACACCATTAATTAAGTGCTTACTGAGTTGTATGACCAAATAACAATATTGTGTAGCATTATTCAACTCTTATGAATGCGAGGATATGTAACATATATATTTGTGTGTATGATGAATTTGATATTTATTTAGTTTCGGTTAAGTTAATTACAACGGTGTAACTTTTTTGTTAATATTTTATTGCTGATGTGTTGACCCGTCATAAAGAAAGACTATGGCCAATTTGAAATTGCTGTATTTTTATTCAAAATTGCTTTTGCTATAACGTGAGAGTAAACATATTTGAAAAAAAAAAAGGCAGGTAAATATTTGGTAAACTATATTGCTAAAAGTGTTTTAGCAAAAAAAAGATGGGGGTATGATTGTCAACATGAAATTTCCATTAATTGGTATTGTTCACTTGCCTCCAAAGAAAAAAAAAAGCTTTTTTGAGAAGCACGTGTAGAGTAGCTGTTTCTTCTTTCTACTATTTTAGACCCATCCTTTTAACAAAAGACACTTTTTTTTTTTTAAATTTATCAAACCCAATTTAAGACCCCAACTTTTTTAAGAAGCTGCTTTTAGAAAAATTTAAGCAATCGAAACGAGGCTATATATTGTTTGTCAAAGCAAGATTAGCAAAAGTTAAGATGAAAACAAGAGTGCCCTTGACCTGTCCTACGGAGCCCTCTCGTGACGGGAAGGTCAGAAACCTTGAAAACCTTAATCCATAAGGGATGAGTGGATAAAATCATAAGCAAGTAGGCATCTAGAAATATTAGAATTTCAAACATATATATTAGATAGAATAAAAATTATTTAGTCGATATCTCACGTGGTAGAGATGGTTAGTCGTGACCCCTTCATTTTTATATGATGAGGACTGAAATTCCAGAAGAAAGTGAGGGTAGCGTAGAATCAAGAAATTGATCATTCATGCATGACGTACGTTCATTACCACCTCCCCCCTTCTTATAATCCAAATATATGTATTGATTCGGACTTATGTAATTAAGAACCACTGCCATGATGTAAAAATTGAAATAAAAGTTGAATTATTCTCCGTGGGTTCAGATCCGTGGCACTACTTATTATTTAATTTTTTACACAAGTTATTGTGGGGCCTAGACAGTAATGTATTTTAACGATCTCAAACCGTCTCTTTTAGAACATCATTCATAAATCATCCTTACAAAAAACTAGACAAATCCAAAACCATTTAGACTTTTATCTCTAATGAAGAAAATGAACGAATACGGTTTCACAAAGAAACTCTAAACCCTTAATTTAGTGGTCATATGGTTTCAAATTTTGGTGATCTTGATAGGGATGATTTTTTAGGGAATATCTAAAAGATAGACAGTTTGGATTGTTGAAATATATTATGAAGTGGGCTCCAAACAAAATGTGTGTAAAAGTTCTTTTAAAAAAGTAGTGCCACAGATTCGCCTCCATTATTTATATATGAAGGAATACGGTTTCACAAACAAACCCTAAAACCTTAATCTAGCGGTCATATGGTTTCAAATTTGGGTGATTTTGGTAGATATGATTTTTTAGGGAATACCTAAAGATAGACAATTTGGGTTGTTGAAATATATTACAAAGTGAACCCCAAACAAAATGTGTGTAAAAATTCTTTAAAAAAAGTAGTGCCACAAATTCGCCTCCATTATTTATATATGTATCATTTATTGCAATACATATCTATAAACCATGCTTATTATTTAGGTGACCACCATGTATTCATACACGTACCCAACCAATATAAATGTAAATGCACATGTCACTCTCTCATTGTCAATGCGAACACATAAACTATGGTGCATTTTAAAATATTCAGAGTACAATTTTTTTTTTTTAATTGCATAAGAGCTAGATTTTAATAAAGGAAAAAAGAAAACAAATATGGAATACCGATACACCATGTTAGTGGTGTAACTGGTACTCAATATGTTGAAGCAAATGAGAATGTAGGTGAAATGGTGCAGGTATTTTGTAACAGACTCACTAAGTTGGAGTCTCAAATCCGAAACCTCTTTTTAAAGACGGAATTTACGTTTACACCACTGAGTCACTTACTTAATTAAGTTAACACAGTTGTTAATTATGTATTCATGTTGAAGATAGATGGAAAACATCAGGTCAGATTTTGGCAGATTCATAAACCCGCTTTTACTTTTCGCTTTTTTCAACCATCTCACAAATTTGAACTTTTCAACTTTTCATTCCCCAGAAAACTTTCTGCCCAAGTTCCAGCTGCATCAGCGAATCGTACCAAATATATATTTCTTTTTCTCAATTACTCAAAAAATCCAAAAGCCGAAAAAGCAAAAAAGAGTATTATTTTGTTGTTGTTTGGTAAGGAGATAAAGGTCGGATCCCTGAATTGCCAAGCAAGTCACAGCCCCAATCACATTAGCATTCATTACTTCACCCATGACGTGTCCCTTCCTCCTGCTCCCCCACCCAACTTTTTTTAATATCCAATCCTCTACAGCCCACCCCAGCATCCACCTCTTCGTCTTTTCGATCTTCCTCCCCACGCAAGTCAACCCCATCCCCAACAAAATGAAAGGAAAAGGATCTGGGATCTGGGATCCAGGAAGGTGGTGATCGTTTATCGTAAATCATGCGGTTCGAAATTATTTTAAATTTAAAATTAAATATAAATAGTATCTAACAAAAATATCCAGCAAAAATCCTTTGTCAAAAAAAATAACGCTACGATAATCTCAAATACCTTACAAATTAACGTTAATTTCTCCGTTAATATTTTTAAAATACTGTAACGATCAAATAGAGAAAATAAATACTAGTTATTTTACTTGAAACTTACAACAGTACTTACTATCCTTTTCCCCAGATTCCACCAAATTCACAAATGGCTGCCTCCAACATCATCCGCGTGGTATGAACACGTGTCCCGTGTGAATCCGAACCCTCCCAGCGACCTATAAACAATAAACCTACCCATATTCGGTGGGTCCACCCACCAATACTGCCCCGGCTCTTATATAAAAGCCACCCCACCTCATTTCCCTTCCACCATTAATTAACCAAATCTTAAATACTTTATTAATTACACCCACTGCCCCTCTCTCTCTCAACCTCAAAAACCCCAACCCCAACTTCTCGATCCAACAAAACTGAAAATGCAAGCGGTTTCCGTGTTTCCCGTGTCGCCGAGCTTCGAATCCCACGCTTCCATGAACGATTTCGAAGTCGAGTACGCGCAGCTCTCTGCGAATTTCAGCTCCAAGCTTCAAATCGCCGGTTCCGGCGGTGATTACGAATTCGCGGACGCTGAGAAGCCAGGAATGGAAGATAAAGAAGCTCAAATCGTGGACGGCGGCGGCGAATGCGAGAGCGAAAACGACGACGATTTCTCTTTCGCCCCCATGAACGCCGACGGGTCGCCGATTTCCGCGGAGGATATATTCCAGAACGGCCACTTCCGGCCGGTATATCCGATTTTCAACCGAGATCTCCTCTTCGCCGACGCTGACGACGGCGATGCTTCAAGAGCCGGAGCAGCTTCGTCCTCGACTCTGCGGTCGCCATTGATGAAGCTCTTCTTCGAGGAACGGGACACGCCGTCGTCGTCGGCGTCCGAGTCGGACGAGCTAGAAGCAGTCCCGGAAGGAACGTACTGTGAGTGGTCCGGGAAGCCGTTGGAGGCGGCGGTGGAGCTCCGGAACAAGAGCAATTCCACGGGGTCGTCGAAGCTGTGGAGAGTCAGGGACTTGAAGCTCCGGAGCAACAGCGACGGAAAGGACGCATTTGTTTTCCTTAAACCTAAGTCCGCGGCGAGCCCGAAGCCGAGCCATGAATCGGCGGCGGATGAGATGAACAGCGGTAAGATTCAAAAGACGGTGGAGAAGTTAAAGGGAAAGGCTAAGAAAGTCGAAACGGTGTCGTCTGCGCACGAGAAGCATTACGTGAAGAACAGAGAGAAGAAGGAGGGGGACAAACGGCGGTCGTACTTGCCGTATCGGCCGGTGGTTGGGTTCTTCACAAATGTGAACGGATTGAGCAAAAACGTCCATCCGTTTTAAGGGGCTCAGCGGTCATTTAATTAATTAATTATTTATTTTTGTTTACTTTTTTTAGGGTTTTTTTAATTGTTTAATTAATTTATGTAAATTATCGGCGACGGAGAGAATGGTCTTTGTATTAGGAAAAATGGACTATTCCATTTCAGGCTTGTTGATATTTTAAGGAAACCACAATTATATATAAGTATTTAAATGAGAATATTTTTCCCCCAAATGTACAAGAATAATAATGAAATCATTGACTTATTCTTATTTTTATTTTGTTTAAATGTTTAAGAATGAAAGAAAAATTCTAAATAGGTTCATCGTTTGATTTTGTTCCGTATATAAAGAAAAGTAACAACGCGTACTTAACTTAATCATTTTCTTTTGATTTCCACCATAACTTTTTATTTGGTTTTGAACTTTTCTTAACTTTTTAAAACGTGTCAATTTGTCTCAAATCGAAACAAAGCAAAAAGTACAGGAACTTAGCTAGAAATTTGCGTGACTTGGTAAATGATGTGATCCACGAAGGCGAAGCCTTTGATGTAAGCCCTTACATAGAATTTGAGTAAAACCAAAGATTAAGACCATAAATTCTAATATTTAAACATTGACCAAAAGAAAATAATAATAATAACAATAATAATAATCAAACATGATTAGTTGGTAAGGAGTTAAATAAATCAAACAATATTTTATTTAATTAAAAGTAAACAGAGAGGATAAGAAAAAATAAGACCAGAAGTGGTTTAAACTCAAAAAAACAATGTATTTGCACTATCATCGTGACGTTCTAATCTAACAATGTGTTGTCGCTGCTCAACTTAGTTAGGCTTTTCTCCTATAAGACTGGAGACACACCCCTTGTGTGTGGATGGCTCTATACTAATGCAGCGTGGACCACCACCGACTATCGCAGCCGGCATCATGATTGTATTTGAACCCAGCATAGCATCCAACCCGGCAGGGTTACTTAAAACTTCAAAATGCTATTTATTGAGCATTAAAAGTGATATGATAGATTCTTGAATCTCTCACGTTGTATACAGTCGTATGTCTAACAAGCAATAACTTGATAAACTACTGCATTTGAAAGCTTCATTTTCTTTGATTAGGAACGTATACGATACAAGATTCATTATTATGTGATGAGAGAGATTGATTACGAAGCTAACAAGGATTACAATTGTAAGTCCTTGAAGAACAAGTTTTGGAGTCTACCAGAATTTTAGAGAAAAATCTCAAAGGTTTTGTTTGATTATTGATTGAAACTTGAGTTCACATTGGGAGCCAATGCTTATACAGAGATAAACTTAGCCTTGAAAGACTAAAGAGTCCAATAATAGGACATGAAATGAAAGTCCGATTTTTATTACAAAATTCAAAATGCATTTTTGGGAGCTAAACGGCCTCGAATGGCTGAAATTACTTATACATCACAATGTAGTGGTGTGTTTTAACCGGAGCGTCGTTCTCTTTCCGGAAAGGTGTCGTGCAGCGCAGTTGCGTATCCAACTGGCATACGTAATTAGTTCCGCAATAGAATTCTTATTTCGCTACCAACGCGACGGCTCGGCGTAGTGGTCAAATTTTCAAGGGGAAACTGGTGAACAGAGAAGATACGCTCCCAAATTACTGCATTCTCCCCTTCATTCCCTTTTGCACCAACTGACAGAAATTGTTATGTCAACGTCAAAACATCAGAGTGGCATGACCGTGCATAGCAAAGACTAATGGCCACAACCAAGGCTGGTACCATTCTTGTCGAAGATCGAAGATGCTACAAGAACAAAGCCAAGGACAAGACCAATCATCCAAGGCTTGTGAGCCGAAATATAGATGGAAGGAGATTGAGCATTTAAGACTTTTGAATCTAACACTACGACGATGATTATTGCCAAATTTTGTTTAAAGCATAACGACTGAACTTTGTATTTAGTGTTGCTGCATACCTTGATGCATCAACAATGGCAAAAGCCTCAGGTATCATAACCTGAAGATAAAAGTTGGAAAAAGAAAAGTCATAGGACTTCGCATACAGCATACTGGGGAAGCAGATAAAAATGTTGCCCATAGTTCCTAATCGAAGCAGACAAGACCACACCGAAGAAGGCAAGGCAACTGAGTATTTCGGTACAAGCCAACATGGGAAATGGTATGAACTTCATAATGTTACTGCATCTAATTGTTAAGTTCTTCTAACCTATGTATGCTTAACTTTGAAATCCAATTAAAATTCTGAGACTATTAAATTTTGCAGCTAAAGAGCGGAGGCTGTGCCCGCGCCTGACATGAATAATGAGTGTGCCAATCCACTGATGATATGAAACAACTTTGAGAAAGATGTGTCTGAAAACAAATGGTTAACATAGTGAACAAGAATCTGTCAAGTGTAGAGTGATACAGGAGGAAGCAAGCAGCAGAAGAATAGATAATTATGACCTGCATGGATCCATCCAACCGGAAAAAGTGACTATTCGTTTTGTATGGCAAAAGTTTCATGATCGTTTATAACATTTTGAATGTGTACATATGGACTAAAGGACTAGAGTAATCACACCCGTACTGATTTCGAGATTGCAAATGGTGAGAAACTGAGAGAGATTGGGTTTCACTAAACAAGATTCGGAGACGGAAGAAACTGTCTGGAAATCTGAAGATGGTTTCTTATGCAATAAGAAAAATGCTTTTAGAACCAATGCAGAGTGTGAATCTTACAAGAAAGGCGCCAAGAATCCTGCAGGTTTCTAAACCCTTCTCTGTGTTGTCTTTAGCATGATCAAGGAAATATTCCATGAAACAAGCTGACTGAAAAAATAAGTCTAACAATTAATTATCAAATATCAATGCTGCAGAGAAAATAAGTCCCGAGTTTGCAAGAAACACGTAAAACTGCAAAACGAAAAGCAAGCATTTGCAGCACCCCAGATGATGCTGATTTATTAGAAGACTGATTGACCATGTTCTGTATTTGCGTCTGTAATTTGTGACAGATTAGAACTTTGAGGCACATTTTCTATGCAAGAGATTACAGGAGAAGGAGAGCACTGAGTAAAAGAATGAACCGTGATATTCTGATATTCACTAGTTGTCTTGAAAAAGTTTGGACCAGGAAATTACATGCGAAGCAACTACTGCCAGATTCCACTGAACACAAAGATGGCAACCTAGGATTTCTCCCATCGATGCCCCTGGAGCTGTACACAAAAATCGAAGTTGATATGATAATCCTAAACAAACAAAATATCCGTAAAGATGTAAACTTTTGCCAAATCGAAGTTGATATATTTCTGCCATAGCTTTCTAACCTAAGTGAGAAACTGCAGTCACTATGATTGAAACCAATTTGAAGCTATAAAAATTTGAGGAAGTAAGACGATTTCCCTAAAAAAACACGAAATCATTATAACAAATGATTCTCAGCAGTCCAAATAAATTTTCAGATGTGTGATAATAAAAGTTTAGATCCTAACACAATTTGAAAACTGTTCCTCGTGATGCAACCATCATTCCGGGCACCTCAGGTCTACGATATCACCCAGTTCAAGGTACATACAGTATAAAAAGAGAGGAATCTCAATTCCGTTTGTCTTCTGACCAATAATTTCTTTGTTTCCTTGAGTAATTACTAATTGACTCGAATGCCGAGTTATAAATTCACACTTAACCTCAGTCATCCTTCTGTGAATCCAAATTACCACATTTATAAGACACCTTTTTTTTTCCAATTACAAGTAAGTAAAGAGAAAATTCCAAGTCACCAAATAGTTTAATGCTTCCACAGAAAAATATTACCACTTGATATGAACAATCTTCACCACAGGACATGGTAAGTATCCTACTCATCCATTAACTTTTACTGACTAGAATGCAGTACAGAACAATGCCATCATACCACTCTAACTCGAAATTTCGAACAATACCAGAGGCACCAAAGCAGCAAAAAGCCAAGGCATTCGGAATGGAATCGGTAACCTTCGTGAAAAATGGCGTCTATATCACCATTAAATCCAGAAATTATTGATTGCCCACAAATTGTGAAGGAAAAAGAAACAAAAAGGACTCAGCTTTGTAAGCGATTTTTCATACCTGTCAAGTATATAGCAAAGAGACTAACTTATGCAAGTTTTCAGCTTCGCATCCCTTCACAGTTCAACAGCCCAATGCTTTTCATATGTCAAGCTTTCGGCTGAATTGGGTCCTCTTTGTAAATAGATGAACACACCACACGATCACCCACCCTTCTCCCAAAGTGGAGCTGATACACCACAGCACCGCACGCAAGGTCATCCCGCATCTTTTTTTCTGTACGGCTCCAAAAGTTTCCCTCCCTTTTGCTAATCGACTTGCCGTTCGGATTACAGAGGAACTTTATTGTACACCGTCTTGAGCGTTGTTAACATTCCACATGCTTTAATGTGGATGGACGACAACAATTCTCACTTCGAATAATTTTCAATATAATATAACTAACTAGTATTACAATCTATTAATATTTTCAAATTCGACTCACGTAAATGATGATTGAAAACTTGTTATAGTTGTATTGAGTTTGATACCAAGTTAGTAGGTGACGCATTTCACATGCCTCATACGACTAGATTATGATTTTCGCCTTCCCCTAAATGCAAAATATCTGTTATATTTATGTGCAACAACTACTCTACATGAAGGTATTGTAGATAAACCAAAACAATTACTCGACAAGCGGTAACGGTCCGCAAATTGTACCCTCACATTGCGGTTGTTTTGGTGAATTGGGATGAGGAGATGGGAAACATCTCTTTCAATACCAGGAGAGGACAGGTAGATAAGGGTGATGGAGTAACATACCTAATATGAGATCCTCATTCCACAGAGATGGGAGGCTACTAGCCTTCCTTTATCCGTTGGGTATTTTGGGAATAAAAATATGGTGCGCACAATATGCATATATACAAGTTAGAGGAATGTTTTTTTGTCTCCAAAACAAGTACAGGAATAGCAAATTGTTCGACGGCAATGGCCGCTTGACTTTTGTTCAGTGGCGGCTGACGGCTTCCCCACTTCTCTCTCTTCTCCTCTTTATGTGCCGTGCGGCCCCCATCTGGTAATTCTGTCAACTGCAGAAGAAGACCGAGGATTCCAATCTGTTCTAGGCTTCTAGCTTACTAGGTAACCTCTCTTTAGCTTTTTCCAATGATCAATGGTACTATGGTAGGCGCAATTGCCGCATTGTGTGAGTAACTGTGAACCGTTGATATGCGTGAGCATCAACAGGGCACAAGTCACCAAACGCATCACTATGCCTTTATTCTAGCAATTTGTGAGCGTAATTTTCGTAAGGCTGCTTGACTAGGTTTAGAAGGAAGGGAAAAGGTAATGGCTGGAACGCTTAGAAAATGCTTGTTATGTTGCACATCAACGAAGGTCACGGTACGATCTCTGACTTGAAAACTTAATTTCATTCGTTGATTGAAGAAGACTAAATGAATTCAAAAGTCTTATACTCCGAAGAACTATAAAATTTATGAATTCAATAGCGGTCTGGTTATTATTTGTAATATTAATGACAGGCACCACTTAGTACTACGGTTTAGTGATATTCTTTAGAGTTAACACACTTCATCATCACTTATTCTTCTTCACTTGTAAGTGAGAGGTTTTAAGTTCGAATCTAAGTGTGGGCATATAAAACGTGGAATTGCAAAACTGAATCAAATCACAATAAAATAAAACGTAAAAAAACTGCGTTGACCAAAAAAAGTCAACAAAAGGTTCAAGAACGGGACCAAACTATTCATATCGGTTTCGGTTCCGGTTCTTATGTTAGCATAACTGCTTAGAACTGAATCGAACCGTGAATATAAATAATTAACTGGGTTTTGAATTTTTTTGAATTGTAACCATTTGATCATGTTTCTTAATACATGATATTATATCCACATTTCTTTAATGTAAATAATATCGTTTGTTTAAAAAAATTAAAAATAACAACCAACAATTTCAAAGCTTACTGACTTTGAATACCTTAGCAATGATAATTAAATGGTATTGCCCTTCAACTATTTCAATAGCTGTCCATATCGCTTATGTTAAAAAAACCTAGTCCTTGTGTCAAGTCATGTTCCCTTAACTATAATCTTTCTTCAATAATTTCGACTATATACTCAATAGTATGAAAAATAAAAGATTATGGTTAAATTAAATAAATAATAATTTTTTTTACATGTCAATCTAATGGATATAAAATAGGACACTCCAGTAATCCAAACTATTAAAGACTTACTCCCTAAAGTAAGCTACAACAAAAAGCTCAAAAATGGTTGCAACTCAATGACTTGAATCCGCTATTTTTTCAACCGAACGAGCATGTCAGTCATGAGTGATCAAGTCTAGAAAATTGCACCTTGCGGCCATCAATCATGAGCTTTTTATGTCAAAAACTTGATAAAACCAAACAATTAGTAAACTTGAACAATTACTAGAGTAAGTTGATTAACTCACGATTTAAAATTACAAAGACTAAAATCATAATTTGACATACTGAATATTAATTTCTTAATATTAATGCGACACTAGACGGAAATTTTTAATACAACATGAATAACGCACCACTAGATATCAATATTCAACGAGACATACACTACCATGCATAGTAACTGTAAACTGTAAAGTTTTGCGCTGAGCAAGTACCAAAACTGATCTAATTAAAGACAAAAATATAAAATTATATTAAATTATAACGAGACATTGGCGACATCATCTTTTTACATCGAGTACAAGGTCGACGCATCTCTCAACGATCTGTATGAAGACCGAAGCTTCCTTTGGAGTTCACTAGGCTACTGCTAATTATATATTATTAATTCACGAAATCCCATAATTTCATAGATTAGTTTAGCTTTTGCAATTTGCTTGCATGAAATCGAATCCGAATTCTTGCCTGATCCTCTTTATGAGTATTCTGGGAATCTGTTAATTCTGTCCGTTCATCGTATATCATATAGTCAGAAATTATTTTAAATATTTTTATTTAAAATTAAACACAAAGTATTTGATAAAAACTGATTGTACGATGTACAATGTACAAATACGATTCACGGATCCTCACCAAAAGAATCTGGAGAGGATCTTGTTGGCATGAAATCATGCATCTTTACTAACACTCATTGTCAACCAAAACCCTATAAAATTATCAGTTTAGCCCTTTAATTAAAACAGAACTTGAATACAAATATGGGGCATAAATGTAATTTCACACAATCAAATTTTGCTATTTTTTTTCAAAGCCTCACCTACATGAAATCCTAACATATCTCTAAATTAAAAAAATAAATAAATAAATAAACTTCTCACTCCCATATTCTCTATCACTCTCTTCCTCTCTCATTATATTTCAAAAACAAAATAAAAATTTGTGTGCCCATATGATAGTATATATTATACTAATAGTCTGACATTGCTTAGGGTTCCTTGTTTCTGGCTCGGTTATATCCAACACCGGGGATGGACAAGCTATCCCCATTCATCCTTATCCAATCAATATATATTAGTAAGCTTTTGTTTGGTGCTAAGCTTTACTGTAACATACCACATTGTCCAGGGGAGTGATCCTTATATGTATATTCTCATCCCTACCTAGCACGAGGCCTTTTGGGAGCTCACTGGCTTCGGGTTCCGTAAAAACTCCGAAGTTAAGCGAGTAGCGCGCGAGAGCATTCCCAGGATGGGTGACCTATCGGGAAGTTCTCATGTGAGTTCCCAAAAACAAAATCGTGAGGGCGTGGTCGGGCCCCAAAGAGGACAATATCGTGCTACGGTGGTGGAGCGGGCCCGGGAAGTGGTCCATCCTGGGCGGGGATATGACAATTTGGTATCAGAGCCTAACCCTGGTCGCGTATGTGTTGACGAGGACGTTGTGCCCCTAAGGGGGGTGGATTGTGACATCCCACATCGCCTAGGGGAGTGATCCTTATATGTATATTCACATCCCTACCTAGCACGGGGCCTTTTGGGAGCTCATTGGCTTCAGGTTCCATGGGAACTTCGAAGTTAAGCGAGTGGCGCACGAGAGCACTCCTAGAATAGGTGACCCATTGAGGAGTTCTCGTGTGAGTTCCCAGAAACAAAACCGTGAGGGCGTGGTCGGGGCCCAAAGTGGACAATATCGTGCTACGGTGGTAGAGCGGGCCCGGGAAGTGGTTCCCCTGGGCCGGGATATGACAATTTGGTATTAGAGCCTAATTTGGCTGTATGTGTGCCGACGAAGATGTCGGGCCCCTAAGGGGGGTGGATTGTAACATCTCACATCGCCCAGGGGAGTGATCCTTATATGTATATTCTCATCCCTACCTAGCACGAGGCCTTTTGGGAGCTCACTGGCTTCGGGTTCCATGGGAACTTCGAAGTTAAGCGAGTAGTGAGCGAGAGCATTCCCAGGATAGGTGACCCATCGAGAAGTTCTCGTGTGAGTTCTCAAAAACAAAACCGTGAGGGTGTGGTTGGGGCCCAAAGTGGACAATATCGTGCTACGGTGGTGAGAGGGCCCGAGAAGTGATCTGTCCCGGGGCGGGATGTGACATTAACTTTAATCCTTGAAGAAGATTAAAATTCAATAAAAATCTGGTATTAGATTGGATATTGATTTCAGTCCTCTAATGTGTACTTAATTCAAATTTATATTGTATTTTTGTTTTTAATATTTAATAGATATCTTATTTAATGTCATTACATTAAAATTAAAATTATTTATTATTATACACATTTTAATTCATTGTATTTATTTTACTTCCTCTAATTAGTGTACCTAGACGTTCGTATCATAATATATTTTACTAAATTAGTGCACCAAAATGTCCGTACCTAAAAATATTGTAGTGAATTAGTAGCACATAAGAAAATATGCAAAAACATAAGTGTACCGAAAAATTCCGTACCTAAATATATAATACTAAACTAGTGTACCAAAATGTCGGTACCTAAATATATTATAAAAACTAATGTACCGAAATATTCGTACTTAAACATATTATACTAACCTAGTGCACTAAAATGTTTGTACTTAAATATATTGTAATGAATTAGTGGCACATAAGAAAATATGCAAAAAAATGTGTGCCGAATCTTTACGAAAATATATTTTTATATACGATACTTACCATAATGAGAATTAAAATTTATCATATTTTCATAAAATTTAATTTAGACATTTAATATGCTGGCATTAAATAGAGTTTAAGGACTAAAATCAATTTTTAATCTTATATAAGATATTTTTTTTAACTTTATCTTATTTAAGGATTAAAATTTAATTTTCTATATGTAAAACTCCTGAGTTAGATCGGCAAAGGAGGACTAGTTCTCTGATTCTCTTTCCTTGTTTCTCCTATTTTTAAGCACCTAATTTACGTACTTTAACCATTTCTTTTAACTAAACATGCTCATAATATAATTCTCTCGTATTGTCAATTTTTTTTTTGTTTTTTTTTGGTAAAAATAGTTATGATCCACTGCTTACGGACCGGCATACTCAAAAACATATTGATAGGCATATTAAAAACTTACTATAACAATATATCAAATATTATCGATTCCAATTAATATGCATCTCGTATCAACATCCTATTTGCATTGTCTCAATAGATGACATAAGAACGATATATTAAAACATCCGCCTGATGAAGTTCTTGTATATGAATATATATAGGGAATTGTTATTGGTATTCTAAAATTCTCTTTTTACACTCTAAATTTTCTATATTTAGAAAGAAAAATAAACTTTAATAGTAGAATGAAAATTTTAAAGTACTAATAACATTTCTCGATATATATATATATATATATTCTCCAAAGTCTTCGTCGAGTGTGATGGCTTTGGTCACGCAATTTATTTTCTCCATTTAATTAATTTCTTGGGGAATGAGAACTTGTGATGAAGCCTGAAGGTGGTTAGTGGACCATGTAGACCGCCTATATGTATATGTGTGTGTATATATATTTCACAAGTTTTCATTTTTCTAGAAATTAAGAAACTTTAACGAAAGACTCATAGTTACCTTTATATATGTGTGTGTGTGTATCACAAGTTCTCATTCTTCTAAAATTAAGAAACTTTAACAAAAGACTCATAATTATGTTCACTTTAATGAAAAATTATTTTTTTATATTAAAAAGTTAATCATGATACTATTCACTTTACCCTTTATTTTAGGGAAATATTATTAGCACTTCAAACATCTCATTACACTCTAAACTTTCTATATTTGGAAAGAAAAATACATTTGTGAGGAGTGTAGAATGAGATTTTTAGAATGCCAATAACACTTTCCTTATTTATCCTTATCGTTAAAACTCAAAATTTTCAAACAATTTTCATTAATTTTCCTTATAAATTATTAATTAAATGGAGAAAATAAATTGCGTGACCAAAGCCATCACACTCGACGAAGACTTTGGATAATATAAGAAGACCAAGTTGCAAATGCCCTTCTGCTTTTTGGAAAGGGTGCATGAGAAATGCGACCACTCTGCATAGATGGCGACCACTCCGAATCAAAACCGAAAATGTCTTTCTTCAGGAAGACGATGAAAGAAGAAGATAATATTATGACCCAAAAAAAAAAAAAAAAAAAAATATATATATATATATATATATATATAATCTATTTTTGTTGCGTATGTGACAATTTAATTTCAGATTTCAACCGTTCATGTGGAAAGCTTCCAACTAAAATTTGAAAAAAAATAACGTATATGTAGTCATTAGTGAGTACTTTATGCACTCACTAATGGATACTTTACGTAATCATTTTTAAATTTGGCCTGATACAATAAATATCACATGTTTTCTGTTTTTTTAGATCTAAAAAAATTAGTTACATATTCATTATTTTTTAAATAATAAATGTGTTCGAATATTATTTAGACAGAGTATTATCCATAAACGATTGCCTCTACCCACCACGTGGCGCCTACCTACTTGTAGTCTTTGGTTGACTTGTTATACCCCACAAACCTCGCTTCCTCCCTTCCACTAAGAACGCGCGTTGTATTTCCCTTTGTGTTTTCTTATCAGCCTCTTTACCATGCACCAAATCTACACCCAACCACACGGCATCATTACCTACCTAAGTACAAAAGTAACGCTTGACATCGCCTTCCCCCCACATTTTACTCTCCATTTTCTAATCTTCTACGTAATGGTAGAGTTTTTAGTTGCTCAAAACACAAATACATACCTATATTGCGCACATCATCAGATAAGTTGAGGAATATTTAAAAAATTATTTCACGTGTATAATATCATATGACGTATCAGCTTGTGTTTCTTACAATGGAAAATCTATCCTACATACCCCCCTCCCCCCGGGGGGCTCAATCCTAAAATTATTAATAAAATTACATGAATTTCCATATAAGTCAAAACTTTAGAGGGTATTAAATTTTGCCAAACGTCACCATTTATTTTATAAATACCAATCCAGCATAACTTACGTGAGTAGCGCCCAACTTCTGGTGACTGACAGACACTCCTCCCTCCCTCCTCCCTTTCCTCCTCCTCCTCCTCAAATCTTAGCTCCTTAGCTCAAAATTCAAATCTCTCAATTTTCCCAAACGCCAGATTCGCAGGTCCGTGCACGCCCTTCTCCTCCTCCTTAATCGATTCCTCATACGTCGATCACAATCATGCAAATTCCGAGATGTTAATTCTTCCATTCATTGAAGAAATAAACCGGCTTTTTTTGTTTTTTTTAATAATTTCGAATCCGCATGGTTTTAATTCAATAACTTTCTCTTCAGAATTGTGAAACTGCCTTTGTTTTTTGATTGGTTGGATTTTTTTGGGGAATTTACAGAAGGAAGGCATGACGAAGGACTCGTACGAGGATGCCATCGCCGGACTTTCCAAGCTCCTAAGGTACTTCCTCCTCGTCCGGACAAACACCGAACGATCAAGTTACACGATCTTTAATGTCATTTTCTGTAATTATCATTAACGTTGCTGTCCTTCTCTGTCATTTTGGTTGTTTCCGTTTCCGTCACATATCCGTCTCGGACGCGTTCCCGTTTCAGCCTATCAGGCGCTCGTCGTTGCCGCCACGTGGGGCCCATTCGGAGTGGCGTTGGATCAGCCCCTCTGTCACCCCGTGGGTCCCCTTTTTTTGACATTGGTGTTATCTGACGGCTTTTGATAGTTACACTCTTTTATTTCCCTAACCCTGCTGACAGTGAAAAAGCGGACCTCGAGGGCGTCGCCGCCGCCAAGATCAGGGAGATAACGGCTGAGCTGGCTTCGGCCGGTTCGAGCGACCCCGTCCAGAGGATCAAAACCGGGTTCATCCAATTCAAGAAGGAGAAATTCGAGTAAGCAATGTTCTTCGAATGTTGGCCAAATTCCCCTCTTTCCTTCTTTATCCACATCGAATTTACCAAAATACCCTTGTGCTTTAATCCCTGGATGAGAGGGACCTGAACTTTGCTGTTCTCTTCAGGAAAGATGTTGATCTGTACAGCAAACTGGCCACAGGCCAAAGCCCCAAGGTAAGTGATGAACTGGTCGATTGAGCTATAATTTAATCATATACAATACATATATATATAATTAATTATATCTCAAATAAATCTGTTAAATTATTGAGCTAAATAATTAGGTTGTATTGTGAAATTGCAGTTCATGGTATTTGCATGCTCGGACTCTCGAGTTTGCCCATCGCACATCCTCAATTTCCAACCAGGGGAGGCCTTTGTGGTCCGAAACATCGCCAACATGGTTCCTCCATTTGACCTGGTTCGCCTGCCAAAACCCAGTTTTTTACTAATCTCTCACTTCAACACTAGCATTTTTTTTTTTTTTTTTATAACTTACCACAAAACAAAAAATAAAATAGAAAGTACTTGAACACACATCAAAAATGTTATTTATTTATTTATCAATAGAAATGATATTTTACATATAAGAAATGAAGTATACACGACATGAACAATTAAGTGTAATTAATAGAGCTTACCCTGTGCGACAATCGCGCATTGATTTGTGATTGACTCAACCCAAATGAATGATGAAATCTGCTTCAAAACTATATAAAATGCAACATGGTCCGTCAACCATTAGTTATGTTTTGCTGAATTTGCTGGCATCTTATTATTTTATTCGTGTATTGTGATTGACCTAACGGGGTTGGTACCTGGTGGTGCAGACAAAGTACTCGGGAGTGGGGGCAGCCATTGAATATGCGGTATTGCATCTGAAGGTGAAGATAAAACGACCGCTTCTTTCCATATTCAACTTTGCTTTTACACTGACTGGAAGTCCGGAACCACTATTTTCATATTCTACTTTTATTATTTTGTTCTGTGATTCATTCAATAATAGTGACCTAGTCATTGGCTTTGTTCCTTTCCTTGCACACCTTATCATGTTTCCCCCCCAATATAAAAGGGGCAGAAAGAAAGAGCTTCAAACGTTTGCAGATTTAGAAGCTGAATGGATATTAATTATTAAACCCTTTTTGGAAATGTGGTTAAAAAATTAATCGAAAGAGAGTGCGTTTTGTAAGTGGTATTTTGCTCTCGTGGACAAAGTATTATTTTCATTCTATTGTATATCACGTTTAAATCATTTTTTATTTTCTTAATCTAGCTTAAGGTAGAAATTTCGCTTGTACTAAACGAAGAGAGAGTACATGTCCTCAGGTGGAAAATATTTTGGTGATTGGACACAGCTGCTGTGGAGGTATAAAGGGGCTCATGTCTATCCCTGATGATGGATCCACTGCTAGGTAAGCCTTCGTTTATCATAGCAACACACTTTGCATCTTTCTGATTTAATTTGGTTCAAAAGTTGAATAGTTCCTCTAAGTACAATAATTTGATTTAATTTGGTTCAAAAGTTGAATAGTTCCTCTAAGTACAATAATTTAAGTACAAATATTTTAATTAAGAATAATCAAGGATATATGCAGAAAGACCTTTTTTTTTTTCAACAGTTTTGCCTTTTGAACTCCAAAATTGTTGGCTTCTGCTTCCCAATTCCCATGTGGTGTTGCTGCTATTTGCTATTTGGTATAATATTTGTTTTGTGTCATGTCCTACTCAATAGGAAACGAATATGAAGGACTTTATTCTACAGAGACTGTGGTACCATTGTTTTTGGTGGCATCCACAAAGTTGGATAAAGCTACAAGTAGAAGGACAATTACAGTGCTTATGACAGCTTCAGATTCTTTGCTTTTTTTTTCAATTTATCTTTGAAATTCTTTGTAACTTTCAGTACTGTCCGTGCAGCTCAAAATTTTGCTACTCTTTTTTATATTCATTCCTTTAATCGTATGCATATACTGACACAACTACACAAGGCAATCGGCTTTTACAGTTTTATTACTTTTTAACAATGCCATTCTGAAACCAGTACTTTCTCATCCAGTTAACTTAGTTAAAATGATTCGATCATGCATTAACAGTGTTCCATTTGCGTGTTGAATTTTCAGTGACTTCATAGAGAGCTGGGTGAAAATCTGCGCACCGGCAAAGGCCAAGATCAAAGCAGCATGCAGCGGTTTAAGTTTCACAGAGCAGTGCACCAACTTGGAGAAGGTAACTTTTCGTTGCCTAAAAGTAAAAACGGGAAATCATAGCTCTTCTTAGAAAAGATCATGGTCTTAATGCTTCCTAAAAGTTATAATGAAAGCCAACGGTGATTGTTTGTTTAAAGTCGTTATTTGGCCATGTGTTGTATAACATAGTCGAAAATCTCCTATGTATATCACCAGTTGTATACAATCATATGTTTATCTCTCTCATCACACTAACTATGTAATGCGAGAAGATACACATAATTGTATACACATGATGATTGAATATTAGTTAGTATTTTTTTCTAAACATAACATATTATTATAACGATTGGACTAACAAATTAATTCAGATTCTTCCAAGGTCGACCATCTTGTGTTCTAAAAGTTTGTGATCACGATGCAGGAGTCTGTGAACGTGTCATTGGCAAATTTATTGACATATCCATTTGTGAGAGAAGCGCTGGTGAACAAGACTCTGAGTCTGAAAGGCGGATACTACGATTTCGTCAAGGGCAGCTTCCAGCTTTGGGATCTTGATTTCAAAATTACACCTAATTTGACCGTATGAGCATCAAACTTTGTCCAGAAAGCAGAAACCTTCCTTTCGTTTCCTAAAAGAATTTCGTCACAGTGCGTCTTCTCTGGAACAACATTTGGCAAAATAATAGTCTTTGTGGATTGTCTGGTGTTAAAATAAGTATAGTTTTGGTGAATCATTCTCTTTTTTGCACTATGTCAAAAGTTCTCCTTTCAATAGGGATGCTCAAATCATGCAAGTAAACATGCCGTTGAGATTGTACAAGATTCAATGCAAACTTCTTGTCACCAACACTTAAATCCAACCGGAAAATCAAGTGGTATCATGGACAGGGTCTAGAGAGAAAACAATATGCTGGATCCTTTTTATGCGTGTAGCTGCATAATCACGTGATCCGATGGACGAACCCTTGAACTTACCTCTTAAAAATACAAGCTTTGACCACAAAATCTATTTGAAAAGTGGATCCAAACCCAATGGAAATCACACTTGAAACCAAACTCTACAACCTACATTTTGGGATTCGTTTGAAACCGTGGTGATTAGGTGACCATAAGCCCAAAACAAACACGATAGCTTCTCTTGATATAATTTTAATGCAAGCAAAAATATTTAAAATGAAAACGTCGGTGCATATGGCACGTGGACAACCCTAAACTAGTCCAAGCAGGACCTTAAGCTCGAGTCAATGGTTCACTGCTCCAAAAACCAAATCCAAACCACAAATAACTTATTGTAATGGAAGGTACCAGAGTCTAAGGGTTGTTGATTTCCCAGATTGTTTTATTTATCATCACAAGCTAGCGCAACTCGTGTTTTTTTGACAGACAATACATTAGATTATAAGTTCAAAAGTTGATCCATCCATCCGGAGTTTCCTTTTTTTCCTCGTATATTTATTATAGAAAAACTAATGAAAATGGTTTGAAAACTTTGATTTTTAATTAAAAAAAAGATAAAAATTTTTTGTAAGTGAATAGTACTAGGAATGACTTTTTAAAGTAAAAATATTATTTTAGTTAAAAGTGAACAGTATCATGAGGGTTCCGTTAAAACTCCCTTTATTTATATATACACCAATATATAATTAGTATGCAAATTTTAAATTTAGATTAAATTCAATTTATGTGTTGCTAATTAAATTACATCTTACTTTTTCATGGCACATAATTCAGATAAGTGAAAATTATTATTGATCATAAACAAATCATTTATCAACTCAAACTTATGATCAACCAGAACACGTTAGAATTTTAATTACAACAGGTCAAGATGGTATCCTTGTTGAAATTCCACCATGTCCCAGCTAATCATATTGCCATAACTAGAACAAGAAAGCAACTCGGTACAATGCTTGGCCATCCATTCTATCTCTTCTTCTTCTGCATTAGAATCCTCAGCTGCAACAATATCCATATTTGGGTTTTGATCATTACTCTTCGTGACGGAATTTGAGTCCGAGTCCGGCGCCTCGAGCAGTTTGTGTTGGTGTACTAGTTTGTCTCCTGCCAGTTCTTGAGCAGCAGAAGAGCTGTGAGTAGTTGTTTTGGACGTCGAAACAACAGCAACATTTCTAGGTGTCTGCTGCTTTTTTATGGCGTTAAGCTTTTTGTACAAATGAGTGTTCCAGTAGTTCTTTACTTGGTTGTCAGTTCTTCCTGGTACACGCCCCGCAATCAGAGACCACCTTGGCGCAAATTAAACAGGATAATCAGTGATTAATTAACAACTTTAATAAGAATAAAACGAGTTGTGTTATGCGTTTTATTCATCACGGAGTTAACTTATATTTACCCATATATATTTCAATTATTGGTCTTACCAATACTCCAAAACAGAAGGGGATCTCGCTTCACTGTTTATGGAGTGAGATAAAGTAGTGCTCTCCTATTTGACTGTTTCGTGACCAAGTAGCGAGCATATATATAATGAATGTTTAGCGTTTAGTGATTTTACCTTATTTTCTGGCTCAACATTATAGCAAGGCTATTATGCATGGTCACGAACACGTCAAACACAAGAGCATTAGCTATCAATAGTCGAGCGCGATCCCCTTCAGAAGGGGTTTCGTGTGTGTGTGTCGTGTATTATGTTTCTATATATTGCCTGAGTATGTGAATTGCAATATATATATATATATAGGTGTGTGTGTGTGTGTGTGTGTTCCAACTATTATATGGAAAGAGGAAAAAGAAGATGAAATGAAGGAAGGATATAGAGATAACCTGTTTCCAAGGAGATTGTGAAGTCTGATAATGAGGTCTTCTTCTTCCTCAGAAAAATCCCCGCGCTTCACATTTGGGCTGAGATGGTTGAGCCACCTCAACCTGCAGCTCTTCCCACTCCTCCTTAAGCCTACGTATATAACTAAATCAGTACTATAATTTTTAGGAATAAAAAAGAATTTAAGTGCATATATTGCATAATTATACACTAGTACTATACATTTGTGCAGCATATATATATATATATATATATATGTGTGTGTGTGTGTGTGTGTGTGTGTGTGTATGTAAGTATATATATATATATATATATATATATATATATATATGTATGTATGTATGTATGTAGATAGATAGATAGATTGATATGTAGATATATCACTGATAGCTCTTACCGGTGACCTTGGGAATGCGGTTCCAGCGGCCTCTTCCATGTACCCTTATGTAGTCCAGGAGAATCTCATCCTCCTCCTTTGTCCATAACCCCTTCTTGTACTTATATTCTCCTTCCATTTTTACCGGCAACACACAGAGATTAGGAGACAAATGAAAGGGCTCCGAGGGCTTAGATTTTAGAGGAAAGTTATAGCTTGTGTTTTAGATGTTCAAGTGTATATATATACAATAATTATGTAGTACTGAACTTGTTAATTTCCGGGTTTGCAGTAGTACTGCAGGGGAAGTCTTTTGTATTTTTGTAAATAATTTGGATTGTCGGCTAGGCAACCGGAGAGCATTGATTTCCATGGATTCAATTTAATTATAATATTATATTAGCTAACTACCTTGACAGTGAGTGGTCGACTTATGCATCTTGGTACCGTTTGGTACATGAGATGGGACGGAACGCACTCGTCTTACGTTTGGTGCGCTAATTTGTCTGGGATGTGTTGTCCCATGGAACAAATTTTAGTTAATTTTTTTTTGCCACCCTCCCCTTGGAACGACTTGTTCTAGCCCATAGAACACAAAATTATAACTTTTTGGACAACAATACTCCTCATCTTTTTCATTAATTTCACTATATACCCTCTCTCCCGTAGCCTCCCTCTCTCTTGTAGCCTCCTCCTCCTCCACCACAAACCCAACAACCTAGGCTAACACAATCCCACCTTCCTCCTGTCGCCTCCTTCCTCCCTACTAGTAACGAAAACCTCAAGACCACCCACTCGCAGGATGTGGCTAACGTCGTCGCTTGAGGGATGGGACGGGGATGATTAGGTGGAAGATGTGAGGGATGATGTTGAATTCATCAGCAGTGGCTTAGGTAAGGTTGAACTCGTCGGAGTGGATGGGTACGATTGTCATTTAATCCTTCATTTCGTTTCGTCTCGTTTTGTCCCATTTCGTCCCGCCTGCGTACCAAATGGTACCCTTGTGTCCAAGGACCAAGCTAACCACTTGGGTGGCCTAGCTGCTAGAAAATGCAGCATCTACGAACGCAAGTATGTTCTTTCTCGATCGTTGACCTTTTACAAATTTTCAAATGATGTTTCATGTTTGTTTGGATTAAACACCTAAACATGTGTCATGGAGAACAGTAATCCTTTTCGTTCAAATTTCATTTTCAATTTTTTGTGTCTATATAATTTAGTGTATCACAAAATTAATATTTTACGCGCGCCTAAATATGACTCGAAAGTAAAAGAAGAAATTACAAATTAAGAATTCTTTAGTTCTCTCGATCACATGATGTGCGCTTTACGAGTTGGAAAAGCTATTGGTACATATATTAGTTAAACGTAGAATATAATAGCCATAAAATGTTTTCGTAAATTAAAGCAATGTTATATATGAACAATTGTTGTTTGATCGTCTAAAAGAACGCATGTGCACAAATGAACTTCCAAGCAAATGTAAACTTGCTTGCCCAGTTAGACTGCAGCTTCACTAAACTGACTGGTGTTGAGAAGCATCATCACGACAGCTCCATATGTGATGCAAGTGGCCATAGATATAGAGGTACTGAGGATATGAAATCACTGCCTGACCATCAGTACTAAATAGCAATAATGTTCAAGTCCCTACATGTCATTTTCAACTGCTGCATGCATGTCCTTGTTTTTCAACGGGGAGAGACCATGTAAGCATCGTTGATCATGCACAATACTTCATATGGAATGCATTGATACAGTAAATGGTTGAATTTTAATGGGGTGGTGCTATCTACACTTATTTTTACTTCTCACACATTCTTTTGAATTTTCAACCGTCAAATCAAATGCATGTACCCGGAAGACAGAGAGTACACTACATGTCATTATACAAGTGGTAGAAAGTTTTATTTTTCAATTATCCCTCCACTCGTATAATTATTTATGATGTACCATCCACCTTCCGAACACAATGAAAATCTGTCCTATTGCATAGCTTGGTTTTCCTAATTTCGTAACCTATTACCGTTGCATGTTTCCATGACTTGAGGGTCATTAAATTCCTCCTCCAACTATTTGCACAATCTTATCAAGTAACAATAATTTGTACTAACCTGTAGGGCAATCTAACAGGTTCACGTGCTACCGCACAGCAGTTGGTTTCCCTCACCTCTGATTGCAGTATTACTCTCTGCTCGATCTGTTTCTTCCACAAACAGTCAAAACACGTCGGCTAAAAACCCAAGAAATCGTAAATTTATGCAGCATGCGTTGGTCAGGGTAAATTCCTGACTATTTACTTTAGGAAAGCTTTTGTTACAGGATCACATTTGGAAAAAGATAGTGTTATTCACACACTCGTTTGTATCTCTTACACATTTTTATTAATTTTTTATCATTAAATTTCTTCATTTTATTTTATTTGATGGCCGAAAATTAAAAGAGTAGTTTTATTGGCTCCTCACAATATTATGAATACACACCGCTTTCTTTTATTTGGTTTGGACTTCCTGTGTTACGCTTTATTTAAATTAGATAAAAAGCAAACAAACAAAATCAGCACCACCTTCTTCACCATACTACTCCTCGATAGTCACCCACCATGGCGACACCTCTATTAACAAAATGATCTCAAGTATACCAAAACATATGCCGACTTACAATTAAACTCATAGAAAGTCAATTCCTAGTTGACTATGGAAGGATTGCTTCTCTGCACGTAACATTTTTCCAAATTTTTCCCGCCCATCATGTGGGTATCCCTAATTAGGATGATTTCGGCATTAAAATTTTCAATTTTATGGTATTCCATGTCTTGCAGAATATTAGCATAACTGAGAATTCTAGAGAGAGAACGGTGGGAAGGAGGTGGCTATCATTGGTCGACGACACTGATGAAGAAGGTGGCGGCGGGTGAGCGGTTGAGATAGGATGTTGGAAGGTTTTCATTTGTTAACTATTGTAAAAAGGTGGGGGGTGTCTTCAACAAATAAAAGGGCTAAAATTGGAATTTTAGAAAATAATTTTGAACTTGAGGTGTATTCATAAGATCGTGGAGTGTTAATAGAAGCATCCAAATTAAAAAGAGTGTGAAAAATAAAAATGAATATGCCAACAGTACTATCCTAACCACGTACTAATACAAGGTGTGACTTGCTCGAAAATGTGGTACAAATGGTTGTACAATTGACATTTAATTTACTGAGAGGAGGCCAAATACCAATTTAGTTTTGGACGATACTATCAAACATATCAATGTTATTCATGCAGCGGGGAACGTACATTACGATCAAGGTGGTCCCAAGCTTATTCAGGATCTGAGAAATATACATGTGGAGGTCTTCTAACGACTCTTCCAATATTTGGTATGAGTTCATTTTGTGCTTACTAAGTGTTTGATGTAATACCTAGCTAGGCATAGCTCAACACCACTCGTCAGGTTGCGTCGAAATTACTCGACAAGTCCTCTTGACAACACTTATTTGATTGCTTCAGCATATGTCAATATCTATTCACATGAGTGCAACACGGTTCGGCTAACAACAACAAGCCCACCAAGTGTTCGACAAAATACCTCCGTAAATAAATTAAATTTTTTTGCGCACTTTTTTCTCTTTTTATATTAAAAAAACTTGAACTTGAACATTAAAATCCTCCGATATTCGAATTGTAGATCCGTCATTGTTTACATGTGTAGTATGATTAATCTAGTCTATGGATTGGTATCCAGTATCAAAGAATATTTCTCCCTTTTGTTGCTTTTATGTGTTTAGTTGGTTTTTATTATCTGTTAACCTAATTTCTACAATCCACGCTAGCACAACATTGAGAGTTGAAAGAGAGGAAGCCAGAGTCCGCATAGCTTAATTATTGGTGACATTCCGGACAAATAATACAACACTTTATAATTCAAAATTTTCACATAAATTATATGATTAATTTGAAATACGTCATTTTAACAGATCTCATTTCATATTAGTTTTCTCGGATTATGTACGGCGATCGATATGTATTGGATACTGATCGTTGTGAAGTCATGATCAAGCAGTTAAATAATATACCTAAACGATGTACACGTACGAATAGTAAATGTTGTCCATCAAACAATTAGCTGGAATATCAGTAGAGACGACTGATTGACAGTGTATGTTGCTGTACAACATTTATGTTCTTCTGCCCAGGGATTAAATGATGAAACATCGCTGTAAAACTGCCACTGTTATATTAGAAAAACGAGTAAAAGAGAGAGCATTATCAGAAAGCAAACTCTCTAGCTGCTGTGGAATAATCAATCAGTGCTTCAGAGGCTTCAGAGTTACCCACATATATCTATATCTATATATATATATATATATATATATATATATATATATATATATATATATATATATTACACACCTATTTTTTATTTTTACACATTTCTCTTAAGTTTTGACATTGAATTAACAAGAACGTATGAGAAGTAAAAATAGGTAAGTGAATAGCACTTTCTATAAATATATATATATAACAGCAGCTAGCTATACTGCAATATATATGGGAGGCGAATTCGTGGTACTACTTTTTTTACATAATTTTTGACACAAATTTTCATGGGACTCACATGTATTTATATATATAGCAGTAGTTAGCTATACTGCACAATATATATGATCTCATATTTCCAAAGATCCGAATCGTCTATCTTTTAGAACATCATTCATAGATCATTCTTACAAAAAATTAAACCAATTCAAAATCATTATGACATTTGTCTGTAGTGAAAAAAATAGACAAATACAGTTTTAGAAAAAAAAAATCTTAAACCAATCTAATGGTCATATGATTTCAAATTTGGGTTGTTTTGATAGACATGATATTTGAGGATATACCTAAAAGATATACGATTTGGATCATTGAAAAACATTACAGAGTAAGTCCTACAAAAACTTATGTAAAAAATTATATAAAAAAAGTGGTGCACACCCTTTATTTATATGTACTGGGTCCACTCTAACTGGGTAGATTTGTATTATAAATATTGCAGTATAGATCTGTATATTTGACTTGTGGACATCATCATCGATCTGCATATTTTGGTTTTTGAATCGCTATGAATTCTCGTGGTAAATGCTTTTAAGGATAAAATACAAATCATTGTACTCGTTCTGGTCCTAACTGTTACCCATTTTTATCACAGTTAATTCACTCGTGGTTAAAACAATTTACAGTAACAATTTGGTATTAATTCTCTTGTTGCAAAAAGAATTCACCATGTTTGTTAAAAAAACCATATGGTCCATTTCAATATAACTGGTATTTAAAAAACAATCACAAAATAAAAGGTTTGTTTGATAAATATTTAAATGAAGAATTATAGAGGGGAAAGAGGGTGCCGCGGCAAGAGGGAATTGGTGAATTCTGAAGTATATTTTATCTCACCCTGTTATATAGTAAGAAAAGGAGAATCCTTGTATTTCAAGTAAATTTTAATTAGGACACTATCTAGAAGATACTATAGAATTCCAAAAGAATTTACACAATCATTCCTAACTAAAGTAAGACTGCAACAAATTTCTTTTTAATTGTGAGTTATATTCAACTTGTTGTCGGTTTAAGTTGTAAGTGAAAAGTCTAAGTTATATTGAACTTAATACAACGATTTAGTGTTATTTCTCTTCATTTGTAAGTGAAAGGTTTTAGGTTCGATTTTCGCAAAAAACGAAATTGAACCACATTATTATGGTAAATCCATTGTAAAGTTTAGCAGCCCACTCCTGCACCCCCTCAGCGTAGATACTACAATTTGTTAAAAAAAAATTCGAGTTTTCTCTTCTAATCCTGTGATGACATCACATTACCAGAGTTACTTATTCGAATGGGGCTTTGGCAGACACTTTTCGTTCCAAATTTGGTGATTGAGAAAAGCAAACCTGTTGACGGCCCAAAGATTTAAATATTTGGGTTATACTCCAAATAAACCCATCAACTACTTTCATCACTCAGCAAAGGCTACGTTCTGGAGGTTAACCACGTCGTTTTCCAGTCAAAATCTTGTTCTCCAAGGCAGCTAGTCCGACGTACTGCTCGTTATATGGGAATTTGGGGTTCAGTTTGTAACGTTGTAGGAAATCCAACCATGGGGAATTGTAAGAAATTGAATTACGAGGAACGTTAGGTACCAAAGACAAAGCAAGTCTTTTTGGCACCTTGCTTCACATCCAGCAGGTAACCATGTAGATATTACGATGCTAGTATCATTTGGTTCTAAACAGTGCAGTGGTTTAAATTTATTGTATGTTGCATTTTAGGATCGTGTCCTGAAGTGCAATTGGACTTGGATTCAACGCCAACACAGAAAATGCGAGACTTGTACATGGAGTTCTTATGCTGAAAACAGTTGTTGTATGGCATCATTCATCTCTTAATCTGAATTATGTTACATTGACACTACATGTTTTATTGAAAGAATCCTCTTTGTTAGATTTTTCATGTTTGTGTAAACTCTAATAAAGTTCTGTAGTTTGTGGTTTAATCAAATATTTGATATACCTTGATTGGATGAAAATAACTGAGTACTTTAGTCAGCTATTGCATAAGAGGCTAAAAGAGAACCTCTCAGTACTTGAGGGCTACTAATTAATCCCAGATTTGAACTGCTACTAATTATTGTACCTCCTTTCATTCATTTTGATTTGCATCTTATTAAGGGACTAAAGAAAACCTCTCAATTGGCAGGTGGCTTGACATGTTCATTACAAGGTTAGATGAACCATTGTCCTGGCCTCTAAGAATCTATGTATGGTAAATGTCCGATGCTTAATCAAACTCACTATATGCTGGATGCTAATATGATGTTAAGTTTTCATTTTTTTTATTGCACTGCTATGTTGTTATTGCAGCTCTGCCCCATTCTCTACTATGGTTCTATAGCGTCCAAGGTTTAAGGTCGCAATTGATGCTCTTCAGTAAGCCACCTCTTGCCTGATGACAAATGCTCACATTTCTGATATTGCTAATATTAAACGAGAAATATATAATTGCACTCGTAATATAATCTTTTTAAATGTTTGAGTTTGCGTATGTGGAACTTTTGAAGGTAATTTGATCTAAAGCTGGGAATGCTCATTTTCTTGTGTTGTGTGGAAATAATGACTCTAATTTTAGGAGTTAGACTCTGAGAAGCTTCCAATATATTTTTTACGATCTCTATCATTATTTCAATCTAGTGGAATGATATTTAGCACATTTGAGAGCTTCTAATCATTATTTCAATCTAACTGTTTACGAAAACTATGACTACCTCAACAAATTCATGGCTAGTTGATGCAGGAAGTTCAAGTTTGAGTTACATGAGAGCTTGGGTCGCCTGAGGAGCCATTAGCCAATCCTGTTGCAGAGATGGACGAGAGACCATGACAATGGGAGCTTCTGTGTGAACAGTTTCAGTTCACCACTTTTTTATATTTTTTATTTGGTTCATGTGTAACATTCCTTCAATTGTTTTATGATTTCACTAACGATGCTTTTGTATAGTACTCTGGATGTACATTCAACATATCAATCAGTAAAATATTATTTCTTAACAATTGTCTATTATATTTTGATATGCATATATAAGAGCTAAGCATCAAAGCATTTTTTTAAAATAAATTAAGGGAAATTTTATTTAAACCCATCTAACCTCTTTCCACACCCAACTTAAATTTTAAATATTAATTGTCTATTTTACCCTATAGCATAATTACTATTAAGTACAAAATGAAATTAATAATAAAAATCAAATTTATAGACCCACATACTATAACTAAACCCTAGCATCACTCTTTGTTTATCCTACGTTCATTCCGACTAAAATCTTAATAGCTTTGATAGAGAAAAACAAGCTTTTCTATTGATGGATGGTGATTCTGAAGTTTTTAATCCTCCAACTAATGTATGACTCGATTTATGGATATTTTGTTTGTTTGCTTCTTCTTTGGATTAAATTTCATACTTTTTATATTATATTGTATTTGTTTCTCTATGTCGTCTGTATGTGCCTCAAAACACCAGTGCAAGGACTTTTGATTAGTACTGCAAAGACATAAAACTTGATTCTTGGTGCAAATAAAGATTGCTCAACCTTAACCACGAACTGGCGGGTGGCATGTCTTGCACCTTTTTTATTCGAAATAGCTCCAATTTGTTTATTTGTTTATTAACATAGCAGCAAAACACCCAGCCCTATGTCACTTCAACATTTCTTAAAAAGTACATGAAAATGCTCGATTTAAAAAGGACTGAACTGGAACTTGCATAACATTCTCTTGGCAAATTCAAGTCTATGGAAGGATCTCTTGGATCCCAAGTCCATGGATGGGTTGTGGTAGCAGAAAAGAAGAAGAAAAAAAAAAAAAAAAAAAAAAAAAAAAAAAAAAAGCAGCCATGGAAATGCTAGTCCTATACGGTAGATGCAATTATAGGGGGCAAAGGACGCCTCTTTGAAAAAAAAACATTCAATTAGGGATGTTATTTTATAAAGAGATTGGGTGTAAAGTTAATTTTACATTTTGAATTGGATTTGAGAGGGTAGTTTAGGTAATAAATTTGGGTTTAAAGAGATATTAATTCTTTAATAAAAACAATATAGATGAAAAGAGTAAGTTAGGTGTAGAAAGATGTTGGATGGGTTCAAATAAAATTTCCCATAAATTAAATGTCTTCTTGACAAAACCAATTTGTCGGCAAAGTTGTGCCGACAAAAATATCCATGACGACAAACACATTTTGTAGGCTAAAAAGTATTATTCATTGGCTAAAAAGGATTGTACTGACAAAAATATTTGTCAGAAAAGATGGAAATGCCAACAAATAAGATGTTGACAGGAAAAGATGAATCTTAGCCGACGAAATACCAAAATTCATCGGCAAAACTCGGCGACACACTTTGCGCTACAAAATTGCCGACAAAATTTTTCCTTGGGAAAGACACTTTGCTGACAAATATTGACTTTTGCCGAAACAACAGCAACTTTTCTAGGTGTCTGCTGCTTTTTTATGGCGTTAAGCTTTTTGTACAAATGAGTGTTCCAGTAGTTCTTGACTTGGTTGTCAGTTCTTCCTGGTACACGCCCCGCAATCAGAGACCACCTTGGCGCAAATTAAACAGGATAATCAGTGATTAATTAACAACTTTAATAAGAATAAAACGAGTTGTGTTATGCGTGTATCCATCACGCAGTTAACTTATATTTACCCATATATATTTCAATTATTGGTCTTACCAATACTCCAAAACAGAAAGGGATCTCGCTTCACTGTTTATGGAGCGAGATAAAGTGGTGCTCTCCTATTTGACTGTTTCGTGACCAAGTAGCGAGCATATATATAATGAATGTTTAGCGTTTAGTGATTTTGCCTTATTTTCTGGCTCAACATTATAACAAGGCTATTATACATGGTCACGAACACGTCAAACACAAGAGCATTAGCTATCAATAGTCGAGCGCGATCCCCTTCAGAAGGGGTTTCGTGTGTGCGCGTCGTGCATTATGTTTCTATATATTGCCTGAGTATGTGAATTGCAATATATATATATATGTGTGTGTGTGTGTGTGTTCCAACTATTATATGGAAAGAGGAAAAAGAAGATGAAATGAAGGAAGGATATAGAGATAACCTGTTTCCAAGAAGATTGTGAAGTCTGATAATGAGGTCTTCTTCTTCCTCAGAAAAATCCCCGCGCTTCACATTTGGGCTGAGATGGTTGAGCCACCGCAACCTGCAGCTCTTCCCACTCCTCCCTAAGCCTACGTATATAACTAAATCAGTACTATAATTTTTAGGAATAAAAAAGAATTTAAGTGCATATATTGCATAATTATACACTAGTACTATACATTTGTGCAGCATATATATATGTGTGTGTGTGTGTGTTTGTGTGTGTGTGTAGATAATCACTGATAGCTCTTACCGGTGACCTTGGGAATGCGGTTCCAGCGGCCTCTTCCATGTACCCTTATGTAGTCCAGGAGACTCTCATCCTCCTCCTTTATCCATAACGCCTTCTTGTACTCATATTCTCCTTCCATTTTTTCCGGCAACACACAGATTAGGAGACAAATGAAAGGGCTCCGAGGGCTTAGATTTTAGAGGAAAGTTATAGCTTGTGCTTTAGATGTTCAAGTGTATACGTATACATATAATTATGTAGTACTGAACTTGTTAATTTCCGGGTTTGCAGTAGTACTGCAGGGGAAATCTTTTGTATTTTTGTAAATAATTTGGATTGTTGGCTAGGCAACCGGAGAGCGTTGATTTCCATGGATACAATTTAATTATAATATTATATTAGCTAGCTACCTTGACAGTGAGTGGTCGACTCATGCATCTTGGTATTGTTTGGTACATGGGATGAGACGGAACGCACTCGTCTAACGTTTGGTGCGCTAATTTACTTGGGACGTGCTGTCCCGTAGAACAAATTTTAGTTAATTTTGTCTTGCCACCCTCCCCCTAGAACGACTTGTTCCAGCTCATGGAACACAAAATTATAACTTTTTGGACAATAATACCCCTCCTATTTTTCATTAATTTCACTATCTACCCTCTTTCCCGTAGCTCCCTCTCTTCTACCCTCCTCCTCCACCACAAACCTAGCAACCCAGGCTACCCCAATCCTAGTAAACCCATTCGAACCCAACCCCACCGCCTCCCTCCTCCCTGCTAGTCCCACAATGAGACCGTGGCCCTTCGTTGAGAAAACCTCAAGACCACCCACTCGCAGGATGTGGCCGATGTCGTTGCTTGAGGGATGAGACGGCGAGGATTAGGCAGAAGATGTGAAGGATGACATTGAACTCGTCGACAGTGGCTCAGGTAAGGTCGAACTCGTCGGAGTGGATGGGTACGATTGTCATTTAATCCTTCGTTCCATTCCGGCATGAGCGTACACCAAACGTAGCATGGAACCTCCGTTCCGTTCTATCCTGTTCCATCTCGTTTTGTCCCGTTTCATCCCGCCTGCATACCAAGCGGTACCCTTGTGTCCAAGGACCAAGCTAACCACTTGGGTGGCCTAGCTGTTAGAAAATGTAGCATCTACGAACGCAAGCATGTTCTTTCTCGATTGTTGATCTTTTACAAATTTTCAAATGATGTTTCATGTTTGTTTGGATTAAACACCTAAACATGTGTCATGGAGAACAGCAATCCCCTTCGTTCAAATTTCGTATTCAGTTTTTTGTGTCTATATAATTTAGTGTATCATAAAATTAATACTTTACGTGCGCCTAAATGTGACTCGAAAGTAAAAAGGAAAATTACAAATTAAGAATTCTTTAGTTCTCTCGATCACATGATGTGCGCCCTACGAGTTGGAAAAGCTATTGGTACATATATTAGTTAAACGTAGAATATAATCGCATAAAATGTTTTCGTAAATTAAAGCAATGTTGTATATGAACAATTGTTGTTTGATCGTCTAAAAGAACGCACGTGCACAAATGAACTTCCAAGAAAATGTAAACTTGCTTGCCCAATTATACTGCAGCTTCACTAAACTGACTAGTGTTGAGAAGCATCATCACGACAGCTCCATTGTATCTCTTACATATTTTTGTTAATTTTTTGTCATTCAATTTTTTCATTTTATTCCATCTGATGACTAAAAATTGAAAAGAATACGTAAGAAGTAAAAATGAGTGTGTCAATAATACTATCCTAACCACGTACTAATACAATGTGTGACTTGCTTGAAAATGTGGGACAAATAGTTGTACAATTGACATTTAATTTACTGAGAAGAGGCCAAATACCAATTTAGTTTTGGACGATACTATCAAACATATCAATGTTATTTACATGCAGTGGCGGACATACATTAGGACCAAGGTGGTCCCAAGACTATCTGTAGTTTGAGAAATATACATGTGGAGGTCTTCTAACGACTCTTCGAATATTTGGTATGAGTTCATTTTGTGCTCACTAAGTGTTTGATGTAATACCTAGTTAGGCATAGCTCAGCACCACTCAACAGGTTGTGTCGAAAGCACTCGATAAATCCTCTCAACAACACTTATTAGATTGATTTAGCATATGTCAATATCTATTCACATGAGTGCAACACGGTTCGGCTAACAACAACAACCACACCAAGTATTTGACAAATACCTCAGTGAATAAATTAAATTTTTTTACTCACTTTTTTCTCTATTTATACTAAAAAATTTGGACTTTAACATTAAAATTCTCCAATATTCAAATTCTAAATCCGTTATGGTTTACATGTGTAGTATGATTATTCCAGTCTATGGATTGGTATCCAGTATCAAATAATATTTCTCCCTTTTGTTGCTTTTATGTGTTTAGTTGGTTTTTATTATTTGTTAACCTAATTTCTACAATCCACGCTAGCACAACCTTGAGAGTTGAAAGAGATGGAGGAAGCCACAGTCCTCCTCATAGCTTAATTATCAGTGACATTCCAAACAAATAATACAATGTTTTATAATTCAAAAAATTTACATAAATTATATGATTAGTTTGAAATATCGTTTTTTTAACAGATCTCGTTTCATATTAGTTTTCTTACATTATATACGGGGATCGATATGTATTGGATACCGATCGTTGTGAAGTCTTGATCAAGCAATTAAATAATATACCTAAACGATTTACAAGTACGAATAGTAAATGTTGTTCATCAAACAATTAGCTGGAATATCAGTAGACGACTGATATTTACAGTGTATGTTGCTGTGCAACATTTACGTTCTTCTGCCCAGGGATTAAATGATGAAACATCGCTGTAAAACTGCCACTGTTATATTAGAAAAACGAGTAATTAAAAAGAACAACAGAAAGCATTATCAGAAGGCAAACTCACGAGCTGCTGTGGAATAATCAATCACTGCTTCAGAGGCTTCAGAGCTACCCACAGATATATATATTTAGCGTAGTGCCATTGCACATCCATTTTTTATTTTCACACATTTCCCTTAATTTTTGACATGGAATGAATTGAAGAAGATTAATGGTGTAACATTCCACATCGCCCAGGAAAGTGGATCTTGTAAATCTTATATGTGTATTCTCATCTCTACCTAGCACGAGGCCTTTTGGGAGCTCACTGGCTTCGGGTTCCATTGAAACTTCGAAGTTAAGCGAGTTCGAGCGAGAGCAATCCCAGGATGGGTGACCCACTAGGAAGTTTTGGTGTGAATTCCCAGAAACAAAACCGTGAGGGCGTGGTCAGGGCCCAAAGCAGACAATATCGTGCTACAGTAGTGAAGCAGGCCCGGGATGTGGTGGACCCTAGGCCAGGATGTGACAATTTGGTATCAGAGCCAATCATTTGCCGGAAGTGTGCCGACGAGGTCGTCGGGCCCCTAAGGGGGGTGGATTGTAACATCTCACATCGTCCAGGGGAGTGGATCCTGTAAGCCTTATATATATATTCTCATCTCTACCTAGTACGGGATGGGTGATCCATTGGGAAGTTCTTGTGTGAGTTCCTAGAAACAAAACCGTGAGGGCGTGGTCAGGGCCCAAAGTGGATAATATAGTGCTACGGTAGAGTCAAGCCTGAGATGTGACAAATGGCATCTCAGGATGAGTGACCCATTAGGAAGTTCTCGTGTGAGTTCCTTGAAACAAAACCGTGAGGGCGTGGTCGGGTCCCAAAGCAGACAATATTGTGCTACGATGGAGTTGAGCCCGGGATGTGACAATTTGGTATCAGAGCCAATCATTGGGCGAAAGTGTGCTGACGAGGACGTCAGACCCCTAAGGGGGATGGATGGTAACATCCCACATCGCCCAGAAAAGTGGATCTTGTAAGCCTTATATGTATATTCCCATCTCTACCTAACACTAGGCATTTTGGGAGCTCACTAGCTTCGGGTTCCATTGGAACTTCGAAGTTAAGTGAGTTCGCAAGAGCAATCCCAGGATGGGTGAGCCATTGGGAAGTTCTCGTGTGAGTTCCCAAAAACAAAACCATGAGGACATGGTCGGGGCCCAAAGCGAACAATATCGTGCTACGGTGGAGTCGAGCCCGGAATGTGACAAATGGTGAGAAGTCTAAGTTATATTGAACTTAGTACTATGATCTAGTGGTATTCCTCTTCACTTGTAAATGAAATGTTTTAGGTTCGATTTTCACAAAAGGCGAAATTGAATCACATTATTATGACAATTCCATTGTAAAACTTAGCCCACTCCTGCACTATCTCAGTGTAGATACTGTTGTTTATTAAAAACTATTTCGAGTTTTCTCTTCTAATCTTGTGATGAGATCACATTACCACAGTTACTTATTTGAATTGGGCTTTGGTAGACACTTTTCATTCCAAATTTGGTGATTGAGAAAAGCAAACCTGTTGACGGCCCAAAGGTTTAAATATTTGGGTTATACTCCAAATAAGCCCATCAACTATTTTCATCACTCAACAAAGGCTACGTTCTGGAGGTTAACCACGTTGTTTTCGAGTCAAAATCTTGTTCTCCAGGGCAGCTAGTCCGACGTACTGCTCGTTATATGTGCATTTGGGGTTCAGTTTGTAACGCTGTAAGAAATCCAACCATGGGGAATTGTAAGAAATTGAACTACGAGGAACGTTAGGTACCAAAGACAAAGTAAAAACAAGGAGATGTCGTTCGTTTCAACAAAGCTTGTGGCATTCTTCCGGCGATCCTAGAGTTTTCCTACCATTAGCATTGGAGTGACACATTCCGTGCCTTTCAAGAACGCTAGTCTGCAACGAAGAGGTCCCATATTGGCAAACTCCATGCGAGTCTTTTGTGACTACGTATCAGAGCAACAAAAACAGGTGAAGGCCTTTCAAAGCCTCTGAAGCAAATAGCAACATCAAAGACAAAAGTCAAGTCTTCTTGCTGTCGTGCTCCACGCCCTAGTACTAAACAAACTCTTTGCCCCAACTTTCCAAGAAGTCACAGTGGAGTCAACGATGGTGGTGATGTTGAGTGACATTTTTGCCCCTCAACATATGTAACAGATTTTCCTTGTATTGTCAAGGTTATCTAAAATCTCTTAAGTTTCGACAAATTGTGTTAGTTTTCTAATCGCTTCGAGCGAGGAGAGGGTAGGCTTCTTTGAAGTTATATTTTCCGCACTGACAAAGAGCATCTACTTATTGGCCAATATGATACATGTCACAATTTGACGCAAATCATATTACAAAGAGATAAGGCAACATCATATATTCATCTCTATGTACACAGCAAAAGATCGCTCAACTGTTTTCTGTTTTCCTTCTCATTCAATTGGATGTATGACTACCTTTCCAGTGGCCCGATTTGTTTCAAGGTAAGAGAAAGCCTCCACAAGCTTGGAGAAGGGGAAGGGCCCTTTGGGGTCTATCACTGGCTTCACCTTCCCACTCTCCAAGTACGGGTTTAGTTTCTTCAGAACTGCTCCGTTGGAAGTAACTACGAATCTGAAACCCGGAGGTGTTACTGCACCTGTTAAGGCCACTACACTGCCCCCTTCTTTCACCACCTTCACTGCTTTGTCACATTGACCTGCCATTATAAGAAAGGGGAGAAGAAGTCGCTTTTGGATAGGTTCAAAACGAGCAATCAAACTCAAAAACAATAGCTAAGGTGGATGATTGGTCAGTGTACTTAAAACAACAGCAAGAACTACAAGGACTAATCGTAATAGTGGCTATCATTTTTCACTTGAAAGAACAGAAAATTGTAATTCTAGGTAGAACACTCATCCACTGCAATTAAAAACACCTTGTTGTTATGGAAACTCTTACCAATAGCATCATAGACGACATCAAATTTTTCCGGCAATTCTTCCAAGTTCTCCTTAGTGTAGTCGATCGCTGAATCAGCACCCAAGCTCTTCAATAACTCCAGCTTTCCAGTGCTTGAAGTGGCTGCTATTCGTGAAGCTCCAAATACATGTTTTGCTAGCTGTTTCGAGTTTGAACCAACAATTGTGACTCAAAAGGGAAAAACAAAAGCATGAAACATATGATTTTGTCAAGCAATGCTTTCAGTTTGCAATCATGGGCGGAAGAGAATGAATTGGTACCTGAATCACCAGGCTTCCAACTCCACCAGCACCATTCAGAACAAGCAAAGATTTACCGGCAGAAAACCCGGTCTTTTCAAGACCCTCATAAGCTGTCTCGATTGCAAGAGGAAGTGAAGCAGCCTGAGCAAAATCCAAATTCTTAGGCTTTGGTGCCAGTAACCTCTCTTCAACAGCAGTGTACTCTGCAAGAGAGCCAGATTGTTTAGGCCCTTCCAAAGCTTTCTCATGTATGTCTCCATACACTTCATCCCCCTCTTTAGAGTCCTTCACTTTACTGCCAACCTTCACCACCACGCCGGCAACATCATAGCCTGGAACAGTCTGCAGGGAAACAAAATAAACTAACCCTAGGGTTTGTTGTGCCATTCGATGAAGCTGACGCAAGCGGTATCATATAGGAAATCAAGAGAAAAGTACTTTTTTTTTTTTCAGTTAGGGGTGAATGATTTTTTATTTTGCGAGGATTGAAATTTATAAGTTTCGCAAATGAGTATTCCATCAACTACCTTCAAGTCGGACAAAATTTCTTCATTTCTTCCTTCGGCATACCTCGAGTATAGTAGAGTTATCGAAATTCAATTAACCCTAAACACAAACCAGCCTCATATACACAATTTTAACAAAAAATTTGTAGTCCCACATTCTCTACTATGATTCTTTGCGTAAAATGTTCACTTGTTTGTCAAACTTAATTATCCAAATTCAAATTTAGACACATTTTCTCAGCATTCAAACAGAGCCAAATGAAAGAAAACCCAAACCAAGAAACCGAAATTACCGGAAGAGGAGAATCAGTGTTCTTGAACTTGCCCTGCCTCCTCTTGAAGTCAACCGGGTTGAGAGCCGCAGCGACAACCTTAACCAGAACCTGGTCCTCCAGCAACTCAGGAACCGCAACTTTGGTGTCGAATTTCAAAACATCAACACCCCCGTATTCCCCATAAACCCACGCCTTCATCTCCGACGGCAGAACCGTGACCTTTGACGCCTCAGCCGAAGCAGGGGCAGACTGGGAACTAGCAGACACTCTCAGAGCGGGAAAACCAGCTGAAAGCTTGGATCTTTGGGTGGTCAAGCTTTTGGGTACTGCGATTCTGTTGTTATTTTCCCGGAAAGTGAAGGAAAATCTGGGAGAAATTTGGTTTGGGGATGTGAGTTTAGAAGCAGTGGCGGTGAGAGCGGCCGTGGTGGTTAACATGGTTGTTTCCGACCTCAACCTTGAACTGCTTATCTCTTTCTCCTCCGCTTCGTATGGCCACGTTTTTAAACTTGCTTTTATGTCCGTACCGGAGTGGGACAGAGTCAGGATAAAGTGTGGTCGGGAGCAGATTTTTAATATACAGTCGGCCAATAGCGTTGCTCCAAATCCGAAGCGCGAAAGTACGGAAGGCGCGACACGGGAACGCGACTTGTGGGAAAAAATTAAAACACGTGGACGGCAGGGATATCTAGTGATGGGATTGGAGATCGACGGTCAGGAACTCAGTACGGGTAAAGCATAACCCTTTTTTACTTCGGAGTTCGTAGAGAGCTGTGACGACCGCGGATTTCCATTTAGTCAGATTTTCGCTCTTTCTCTCTGTCGCATTCGTTGGTTGTCGGAGGTAATTTACACGATCCTTGTTTCTCTTACGTTATACTTCGATGAATCGTTTGTTTTTCGATTTTTTTTTTTTTGTATTTTTGTTGGAAAATTTATGATTTTGTTAGATTGTAGTGTGTTTCTGACCACCGTAGAGCGATTAATTTTCCGATCCGTCGTTTAACATAGATATTCTCTGATATGCTTTTTGAATCGGAAGATGTCCTTGGAAATTTGTGATTAAACTTGTCAGCTTACAATTTACAATTAGTTTCTGCTAGAACGTTTGATAGCATTCTGTAATATTTGTTTTGTTGTTGAAAAACTAGAAGCAAGTAGGATTTGATGAAGCTCATCTTCTCGGAAAAACAGATAATTAAAGTAAATTAGGGGTCTTTATTCTAATTTTTAGTTTCATGGTTGACTTTTCGAATTTCATATTGCGATAAAAATCGAAGCTTGATAATTCTTTTTCTATGTTACGGTTATGGCTTGCAATTCTACATGTAATGTACAACTGTGTTTCTTGAATGTGTTAGTTTTAGTGATTGAGCATTTCGTGGGTGTGGATTTTGGGTAGGTTGTGCTGCAATGGCTGAAGCGAAACAAGGATTGAGGAAACCAGTATTCACCAAGGTAGCCCAGCTCCGCCCAGGTACTTCTGGGCACACTCTGACGGTAAAGGTTGTTAATACTAAGATGGTGTTACAGAAGGGTCGTGCCGATGACCGTCAAGCACGCCAAACGCGAATTGCTGAATGCTTGGTTGGTGATGAAACCGGATTGATTATCTTCACAGCTAGAAACGATCAAGGTGTGTATTTCAAGTTTACTTTTTACTCTCACCGGTGGACACAAAATCTATGCTCAGCGGTTGCTGGATCAAAATCCAGTGACTCCTAATCAAAACCCGTAAAGTAGTTTTTTTTTTTTCTGAATAATATCAGAGGTTGGATTTGAATCTAATGGTTGGTAGGCATGGATTTTCGTGGTCATGGGCAAGTTAGAGATCATGACTTATATATGTGTGTGGGGTACGTATGTGTGTGAAAAAATGTGACTACTCCAATTTCCCCTCATGTCGAGGGTTTGCGGCCTTTTTTAATATTCTTGATGGTTGCTGTTCAATATTGTTATTTCGTTTATTCTTGGTTCTGGTTTCTAAACCTTGAGTCTAGTTCTTTATAGTTTAGCAGGTCTTAGACTTTCGGTTCACGGTAACTAGATTGGCCAGTGATTGCTTCCATCACTCTGCTATCAGTTTTCAGCTGATGTTTGATGATGAATAAGGAAGTTAAGTGGTGTTAAATAAATTCACATGCGGGTCAATGCCGGAGTCCCTTAATTAGTCAAACAAGATGATATCTTGTGAAAATAGTGCTTTTGATCATGGGTAACAATATTTTAAATGTGGGATGAGGATACCAGTGTTTGTAAGCTGGACTAACTGTAAATTGGATTCCAAACCACAGGCGTAGTTTTGGTTGAATTGTTCCGGAACAATTTGTCTTCTTAGTATTATACATGAGGTAGACGGATATGCTCGTGGATACTATTCTGTGAGCAATTATTTTGCTTAAATGTTGTAGTATAGTTTTTTGCTTCCGCTCTTAGCTTGTCAAGTCTTCATCTTCTGAGGCTTTCGGTATTGAATTGCAATTTACTAAATATGCTAGAATTATGTACATGATTTACTTTGATCCTTTGATATGCTTATTAGATGTTGTCCTTAATTTCTGAGTATGTTCAATAAGGCATGATGCTTACGACTTCTGCTTATTATAATGCCTGTCCATGCATATCTTGTTTCCTACTGGTGAGCAATGGTTTGGAATCATGGAATTCTAAACGCTCCACTGTGGATGATGGTTTGTTTTGTCAAATTATATTTCGAAATATGAATCATATATTCAATCTTTGTGTTGTCTTAATAATAAAGAATGATGTGAATGATCAACCTTTCTGTAATTTCTGATTTTGGATGAGCGTCTATTCAAAACCTATGCTCTGTGATTGGAATGTGCCAGTTTCATCTTCTTTTTTGGGTTCTAGGTCTAAAGTATTTCAAGAGTAAAACTTCATTTAAAGCCTTAACACAGCTCACTTCAAGAAAGCTCCTTTAATGGAGCCAGGGAGGTAAATCTAGACCTAAGATAAAGCAACAAATAACAGTGCATGAAGGTGGCTGCCGGGCCGCTGAAAGAGATGACATCTAGGAAACTGAGAAAAAATTTAAAAATTAGGAATACCAACACATATTTCTCAAAAATGTGATCCAGTGTGAACAGTTTTGAACCCTCTATAATTTTTTTGCTAGGCGTACTCGAGAATTGATGTGTTAATGTGTATATTGTATCACCACTCTTTTTGATTTTGCCTCGGCATTGTGTGTGGTATACATTATCCGTTATTAATTGATGTCATGATGGTGTTGTGTAGTGGACTTGATGCAAGAAGGTTCTACCATAACCCTGCGGAATGCCAAGATTGACATGTTTAAAGGATCAATGAGACTTGCTGTGGACAAGTGGGGCCGTGTCGAAGTTGCTGAACCTGCCAGTTTCACGGTTAAGGAAGATAACAACCTCTCCCTGGTTGAATATGAACTTGTCCAAGTTTTTGAACAGTAACTTGTTTGGATGGAGTTCGGTTCTCTACCTTGTCTTAACCGAAAAATAAAAACAACCCTAAGAAAAAAGTTCTGTGCTGATATGGAGCATCTAATCTCCAAAATGTTCTCGGAAGTTCACTTTTAGGAAGAAGAAATCTTGAAACTGGTTCTACCCGAGTCTTTTCTTACGTTTGCAGCTAATCGTGATGGAGCTTTGGTTGGATTGCCAATTAGATGGCGATGGCTGTAAGTTTTTGAACATGAGGGAACTGGCTTTCTCTGTTTTACTATCTATTTACATTTGGAAAAGTACATATGGGATTAATGTTATGGAATATGTCTAATACTTTTTGTAACTTTGTATGGTTTTGCTGCGTTATTTCTGCATTATTTCGTATGTTTTAATTCGTGTATATGGGATTAATGATATTGTTATTTGTGAAAGTTCTTTAAAACATGAGAAATGCTAAGGAGACTCAAAAGTGAAACTCTCCATGTACTCTGACACTTCACAATTTAACATAAATTCGCGTATCAATATTACAAAATATTTTAAAATATGAGGCGGCAGAAAGTTTATGGAGTCTTACTTTTTAGAGTCCTCTTTGCATGTCTCAACACGAGCTCTAAAAGCATTGGTTTACTCCTTATGATCTGTACAAGTTATAAAAACATGCTGGATTTCCAACAATGAATGAAACATGGCAGAAAATATGTTCCTTAAATGGTGGGGGATTTCGTTGTTTTGAACTGTAATTGCTTATCTCACCATGTAGAAATTTGACTTGCACTTGCAGGTTGTCAACTTCTGATGTTATTTTAAGTCACGATTTAATTTTTGAATTGAATCTGAGGAAAATCCCAGCCCACCTTTTGGCACATGTTAATTATTTTGATTCTCGATTTCTCGTGTTTACCAACTCATATTCCAGATTCCTGACTACCTAGTGTTTAATCATAGCATGTTACTTGAAACAGGACCAAACCTGAGCCTATATTATTCCATGTTTTCAAACACGGGAAATAAAAAAAATCATGTAACTCCTACTCTACAATCCGTAATGCAACATACAAAATATCAAGAATTAGATTATTAAGGGAGAGTAGTTGATCATATTCCAATTTCCTATGCTCCTTTATTTCTGACTTCTCTGATTCATTTCTTCTTCAATTTCGACAAAGTTCTTGCTGTGCTTAGCGAATCACGTTTTTGGTAATGCTTAATTGTATTCTTTTTATTTGGGGAGGCAGTTGAGTTGAGGCCAGGCATGAGTCACACTGTCACAACACATCACATGATTAGCATTAAACTAATGTTTACCAAACACTTAGGCAATCAGAAGCAGGTGGATCAAGCATTAAACATATCATTAACTTAACATAAACTTAGTTAAAGTTTCTTAATAATCCATCCATTGGATGACAAAATTATAGAATAGTTCCAAATAGAAGAAACCATGAGAAAATCTTATCCAGAGTCTGATATAATTCTGCAGAGCGTTGGAGTTGTACCTGCCCTACAAATACAACTAGAAGCCAGTGGTTTTTGAAGATAGAACAAGATTCGAGGATTACAAATAAGTGGGGAATGGGTTGCCCTACACTTTTGGGGGATGTCCTACTCCTACTGAGCGGAAATGGTTGCCTTTGCCTCAGTGGAACTTCGGCACCATTCCACATTCCAACTCCAACTCCATTCCATCTAGTACTGAGAGGACCACTCACATCCACATGACCCATAAAAGTAGGGCTACCATATGACGACATGAGTGTGTGTGCATGGCATTACGATTGACTGACGTCACGCATGCAAATATATGTGTGAGTTTTTGGAAGATTTAGGGGGTGAGTTTTGATATGCGATGATCTTTGGAGATTTGTCCATTGTTGTCTAGTTCTTACTCTTGGTCGTTGTAGTTCTCGTTCTTGATTTCGATTGTGGTCTTGTTAAGAGCACGAGAAGGATATTGCCGCTCACAATTTACAGTTTTGATTTATAATTATTTGACAAACATAATATATTACATATGACCCTTCTCATGAATAACAGACATTTTCTTTTCCGCTTGATTGAGCTTACCTAACTTCTTTGGGCTCGATCTTCTATTAATTCTTTCAATTTTGGACTTGCACTGAGTGCGTTTGGATCGAATATAAAGTCATTGCCTTACTGGGTGTGTGCTAATTGATTATTGTCTGGCGCACAGAGAGAGAGAGAGAGAGTGGTAGTGCACCTATGTTTATATATTCTATTTCTCTTCTCTTTAGACCAAAGTTATAGGTGGGCTTCATTTTTTAATCTCTCAACGGATCATTTGGCACTTTGAAGTCACACTGATTTCTTAAATTCATCATTGTTATTGAAGAAATTAAAAAGCCACACTCTCAGGAGCTCGTCTGGTCTTTAGCAAACCGTAAGGTAGTAAATTAAGTTCATGAAAAAACAAATCTTCATAATTCCTATATGTTAAGCAAACCTCCGCAAAGGAGTAGGATTATCTCCCCTTATTTTTTCCCTCCCCTTCTATTTGAACGGACACGGTTAAACCACGTCAACATCTCCTAGTCCGCAAACCTAATATCTTACTTTTTCATAACCATAATATATCCATTCAGACCCCATTCCATAATTTTCATTCTATGTTCACCTGAGTGAAGATTAGGTCTCCAAACTATTTTTTTCACAAAAATCAGTTATTGAATAATAAAAATCTACCAATTTTACACTAAGGGGAGGGAAAGTTCGGCAAAACCACACAATAGGAAGCCTAATTTGGTATCGAATTCGCCATCCACAAGATTCGAACATAAGACTTTTCACTTTCAAGTGAAGAGGAATACCACAGACCATAGTACTAAGTGGCAAATTCAAAGCTACTATATTCAATTTTCTGTTAATTTAAGTCACGTTACTTGCATGTGATACACATTGGAATGTAGATTGGTAATTTTACATAAAAAAAAAAAGTGTATAGAGTTAACTTTGGAGGGTAAATTAAACGTTAAATTTGCAACCTATATGAAATGTTAAGGGCTTATAGGTGAGGAAATAACGGTATTACACTTTAAAATGTGTGAAGTGACTTAAGTCGACGAAAAATTGGATAAAATCGCTTTGAATATAATAATATGATGAAGTTAGCAATTTTTATAGGAATCTAATTTTCACTGAGGTAATAGTTCAGTCACTAAATTGACACTTCACACTATATAACTATCAAAATATACTTGTTGGAACGCACAAAAAGAAAAAGATAGCTACCGTATCTCTATATATTGCATTAAACTATCAAATTTAGGTTTTAGTTGGTATTTTTGGCAATTTGATGCGAGTTTTCTCCGACCCTCGTTCTCGTTGTGCTTGTAAACATGCCGTATAGAGATCAGTTGTCGAATTGCTTTCTTTATGAGCAGAAAAAGGTTGCTTCGTTTCTGAGATCACTGTACTAGTGGAATCAGATCATGAAGAAAGAGAGAGAAATACAGGGTCCATACATGCCATGAGTAAGAAATTTTTTATAGTAAGGCAGCATGATCACGCTATTACTCATTACTAACTCACAAATAAATAAATCATTCACTGTATTTTAATTAAACAAGTTTATATTCTTCACATTTTAGGGTAGGTGACAAATTTTGGATGTCACAACATTTGTGGCCTATAGTGTGGGGCAAAATGTATAAGGTGATGAATGAAATGTTCCTCTCGTATATACTATACTCGTGGCCACCATTTTTTCACATTCTTCTAACCCAATTTACCGGTTTAAGAACAGTATGTAACGTTTCAATTTTTATGAGAGCTTCTAACTAACCACGTAATCAAACTTTTCATACTGTAGTCTCATATATGATGCCATCATGATGTCAGTTTTTTCACATTTGCTTTGGTCAATCTGTTAATTAGTGGCTGAACAAAAGCTTGGCCTTGGATCCATAAACCGTCGTTTGAAATGGGCATAAGCTTTTGTTTTCAGTCAAGCCTCGAGACGGCATCGTTTAAAGTAACGTCTTTTTCAGTATAGCTTGAATTTGCAGAAAAAGAGAAGAGCAACTCTCAGAGACACTCTCCTTAAAAATAATATGATTATATATGTGGGCGCAGAGCAGGTACTGAAGTAGTTGGGTAGTATAGGTCTTACTTGAAATGACTGCCACTTTGACTTCAAATCCCATTTCCATGACTTGTTTCCTCTGCTGAAAATGCTGTCCATGTGAGAGCACATGATGATCGGGCCAAGACTTTGGATTCGAGATCCAAATTTCTATTCGTGAAGCTGCTCTCCGCAGTCCCTACTTAACAATGGATCAAATATGAAAAGTTTATAGACAAAAATAATCGTCAAGAATTAATTAATCTTCTCTGGAACTATCTAAAATTGTCAGCCACAGTGTGAAAATTAGAAATGTGTTTCTGTACTTGGTCGGCAGTTTAATTTTATAGGATTATATATCACTTGACTGCAGGAGAAAGGTCAATTAAAAATGATATCACTTTCACTCGAATGTCTGTCTGATCCATGGGCATGACATGTGGATCATGATTGACGGTAGGTTCTAAAGAACTAGGGTTTTTCTGTCTTTATATTGTTTTTGCTTAAAAAGTATAAAGTAATGCATGCTAATCTGGGGTTTGAACAGAACATGGAATATGCCCCAAACCCTACTGTATATTCATAACGTCGTATTCAATATACGATTCTTCTGTAATATTAGACAATGTGAACGCAGGTATATTAAGGGGTTGTTCTCCCTTTTTCTCATTTTCCTACTAGCTATTTATAACATAGAGAGATAAATGCAAGAATATTGTGGTTTATCTTTTCATCACGAGGAAGATATATAGACACAAAAGATCAAAACTCTACTCATAGAAAGAAAGACCCTCAGCGATTCGAGATATTGATTCGTGACGTAGGACAGATATCATATACCATTATTTTTAGGGGAGAGAAATGCAGAAGCAAAGGATGTATGTCTGTAATCATAATGCAGGAACGGGAAGCAAATGAATATTTGTATATGTATTTCTCTACATCTCTCAAATCAAACACCGACGGAGACTTTGATCAAATAGGTAAATAATTTTGACGGAATAAAAAAGAAAAATAACAATTTCAGGTGGAATCTGGCCATAAATAATTAGAAACCAGATGGGGTTATGTATGAAAAGTCATATGGGGCAGAAGAAGTAGATACAGTACAATTCACATGGATTAAAGTTGGCCCAGTTCTATTTCCGGATGGACTGAAATCAGATTTGGAAACCCTATTGTGTTCTGTAGGCACCAAAACAAGTGATCACCACATGCATCTACTGGCTATTGATGAACTTCGTTGCAGTATGCTGCAAGACAGAAAACACGCAAAGCATTAATGGGTTAAAAGAATTTGAAAGTGCTAGAATTAGTCGTGTTACGCATGTATGAGTGACCTATGTAAATTCTTAATTTATTAATTCACTAGGTATAAACAACCAGAATCAATCTATAGATCATGATTTATAAATTGACTTTAAAAGAAAGATAGATAAACAAATCGTATGTTATAAGCACTTCACATTGTATGAGCTGATTAATGTATGCTTCATAGATTAATCCATACGCATTTACAAATTAAAGTCATACTAAAAAAAGTAAAATTTTTTTTTACCAAAAGAGAAAGTAATGTAATTTTTTAGGTTAAGTGAAGAGTAATACTACAGTTACCACCTATTTGTACTATCATTTATACAATCTCTAATAGAGGTATAATCCGCCAACGTATGTAAGTCTCATCTCTACTAAATAGATGATACAAATGATGGTACAACTATATGGTAAAAATAGTCTGTATATCCTCCTAAAGATATATGTTTAGTGAAAAGTTATAACATTCCTAAAGATTATGTTCTCTATAAGTCTATATATTCCTCTCTCTGCCAGTCTAAGTTTACATATACTTTTTTTTTTTCAAGCAACTACTTTCATTAAAAATAAAACACACTAAAGAGGTAAGTTCAAACCCAATCCATAAACACCTTCTGTGCAGGTTTAAAAGAGCGGATTTCTCCCTCTTTATGGGGATTTTCGACACCATATGTGCGGCCACACCTCCTTGTGCCGCTGTGACTTCGTCGCTGATTACATGATCACAAGTACGATATTTCTATTAGTGTATGTTCTTCCTGAGATTTGAACTCAAGCCTCGTTCAAAAAAGTAGAGTAGGAATGCATTGCATTTTCATGTCGATGATGGGTGCATGCAACCTATACCATTCTAAAGCCAAACATACCATGTTCATACAATCGAATAGTACTACAAATGTTAATCATACAAACAAACATTCAGTCTAACTTTCTTCCACTACTTGAAGTTTCTTCCTTCCCTTTAAATTTATTTTCCTTGCTTTTTATACTTAAGTGAACAAAAGCACTCTATAGCATCGTTGCTCCATTCCGCATATACTTTCGGAGAAGCTAGTATTCTCTTCTCTTTCTTTATATTAATATGTTTTATTAGGTAATATTTATTTGTTTTCATATTTTTGGCGGCTTTTCAATATTATAAATGTAGCTAGATAGCACCAAAATTGATTTGACATAATATTATGAAAGCACATGATTTTTATAGGGTTGAGAATAAATCTTACATTGATGGAAAGAGAAACTTTGCAAGATTTATAAAAAGTTTGGCTACTTCCCATATTGCCAATTGATTTTATAGTGAAATCTCAACTTTCTTGGTGGTATCAGAGAAGGTTGGCCCATGAGTGAAGTCCAACGTCCATGCGTGCTTCATGTATCCACGTCACGTGTTAGTTTGAAAATCCGTCACACGTGAATGCGCATATTGAGAAAGAATCACATATTATTAATGGGAGGTCTGTTACACATAAGAAGACGTGCTGAGAAATAATTTCACATTAATGGGAGGAGAGCCCTTACAAGAGTTTATACGAAGTTAAACTACTTCCAATATTGCTAATTAATTTTATAATGGAACCTCAACTTTTTTCAGAAAATACATATAACATGACATAATTCGACAACGCAATTTTGTCACGCATGTTCGATCTATAACAATTAAAAGGTACAAGGACTTATCTTTAAAGAACCTTGAAATTTATTAATGGGTCCCTATATATTCTGATGCAGTCTCATTTGTCAAAAAATCCTAGTACCACGTCAAGATCAGAGAAAAATCTTCATTGTTTCACACAACATAATTTGGAAAGCCTGTGTCCTTGCCCATGTCTGATTCTTCATGTTTGTGTTTTGCTCATGAAATACGAATAGTTTTAATTAATTATGAAGCGTGCGGAAGATGCATGATAATTAACTATATATAAAGCGACACAATCATATGATTTGGTGATCACCTACATCATTGAAAACACATGCCGAATATTAATTAGGATTAGTCAAGATTACAAACTAATTATTTGAGATATTGATTCGCAAGCGATTATGAGGTTACTCCAAGTTCCTCACTTATGTGTCCCTTTTTTTTTCTTTTTTTGTGAGATTACACTTATATGTTTGTCTCTTTTTCCTCAAAACAAATAAATATGATGTGCGTCATATATACATTGGTGAATTATTCTCTGAGAATTTAAGCTTTGAGGTTAGCAGTTGTCTAACATGTTTTGTTAAGTTAAAAGTAAAAACAAATTGATTATCAAATGACTTTTTAGGTTTTGATAAGACTCATGGTAAGTTAACCGCAATGTTCCAAAAATTGGCCTAGTCGGACGCCTAAGTGCTAGGCGGTGGCCAGACGTAGGGATTAAGCCATAATCGAGAGGAAAATTGAGAAAGGGATTAGGCGGACGCTGAGGCGGCTCTAGGCGGCCTAGACAAGTGATTAGGCATCTTAGGCGATTTATTCTGATTATTTTATAATTCGAAATCATTTTTTTCCTGCTTTTCAATCTTGAGAAATGATGAATGGAGAGTTATAGTTTTTGCACTTTTTAGTTCCAACGAAGAAGAAGAGATCGTGGAAGAAGAACGAAGAGTTTCTCTCTCTCATTCCCAACCCGACCAGTCGACCTCCCAACTTTCACCAATTTTTTGTTTTGTTTTTGTAACTATTGTCCAATTAAGCTGTGCCACCTTGCTTGCTAGTTAACATGGGCTGATTGTCTGGCGCCCCTGCTTACCTTCTATGTGACCCACTTTGCCAATGTTTTTTAGATCACGCATTTGATACTGTTATTTCTCTTAAAATTCTATAAATTCATACAAGTCTCAAAAAATATTCTTTAAATTACTACGGACTTAAATCACTTGTACTGTGGACTCGTAATCACTTGGATTTTCATCTCATACAATCACTAACTTAGACTTCTTCCAAACGTCCGACTACCATCTAGTGATTTTTAGAACAATGGTTAAACCTCGTTATAGCTAAGACTTGTTAACAAATTAGTTCAATCATCCCCGATCGTAATCGATCCAAACACATTTCAAGTGGTAATTCACGCAATCATGCGATATCGCAAGCGAACAAGTTAGAGAATTCTCTTCCGCAATTCCGAATACAACCCTATCACTCTCGCTGAAACTACAAAACCTGCCGAAGCTCACGAGCCTTGGCACTGTCCGTGATATAATGCAGCTCGTGTTGAATCAATTCTAATAATGCATGCCTTCCCGTTAGGAAAAAGAGGGATCACGAAAAGATTCCGGATTAGAGAACAAAAACTTAAGCGGCTAAACGCGTCAAAAATCTGTCTTAACAGCGACCCCCCGCCAATCCCACTTTGCCACCTGTGATCTACACGGTTTTAAGGGCTGCCACATCATCAGTGCACTCGCTCTTTGTGCTCTTTTGCTAAAGAGTCAGAGCTCGGTTTGCGGCCTTGGACTCGTGGACTGATTGACGTGGCCTTTTCTGACGTCGGTTAGTTCATTTAATTAAAAAGATTTACATGATACGAATATACTGTTATCGTGTTTTCTGTTAATGTTGTAAACTCATATATGTCGTTGTAATATCGACTCTATATTTGTATTGTACGAGTCACTCTCTTAATTAAGATTAGATTACAAACTATGAAAAATAAGAAAATTTGAATCGAGACATATTAGGGCAGCTCCAAGCTAACAAGTATTCCATCTTTGCAAGGAACATTTATCGTACGCAGCCTTATCATTACTTTGTAAATAGACTGTATCTACGACTCAAATCGTGACCTTTCAATCACAAATGAGCAATTTTTTCATTGTGCGAAAACTCACCCTCTATTTTGCAATGATCGAAATGAGAATATTTGTTGTACGCAACCTTATCTATTCCTTTGCATAATAATTGTTTTCACAACCCAAATTAAAAAATGAAAAATAAATTATAAAATACAAGACTAAAGCAATCCATGACTTACTGAATTATTATATTTTTGGTTTCAGAAGTGGGGGTCAAATTCTGTATTGTCGTAGCTATTGTATTTTTAGTTTTAGACAAAAACTTTCGTGATTCTTTTGAATAAACATTTTAATATTGTTGACGCGTTGTACATTTTTATATGTTATTTAAAGACAAAATTCTAGAATGTTTATTGACTGCCCTTTGATTCAAATCTAATTAGAGTGGATTTTTATTGATTACAGCTAGATTTTCTCTTAATTGGGAAATTAAAGTTGCACTAGTCTTTTTCTTTCATAAAATTTCTTGGACAATTTAAGAGGAGGATATAAAGGTTTCAAGACTTCCAACTTGAAGTCATACCATATGATTTTCTACTTAATTTGCTTCATTTTGATTTTTAGGTACTAAATTTTATAATTTTGTGGTGTTCATCTTAAATTGAATATCAATTGTTTTTTCTACATTGTGGCAAGTTGAACAATTTAATAAAAATCAACGCGTAAATTACTAATCTTGATTCACTTGGATATTAGATTTTCTTGTTCTAGCAAATCACGTGAAGTGTAGTGACAAGATCACACCGTTATAAGTAAGCATCAAACTCATCAAAATACATTAGAACATGAAACCTCCACAAGAGAGAGTGAGAGAGAGTGAGAGAGAGAGATCAAAAGTCTAAATACACAATAGATTTTTAGCGTGTTCAGAATAAGTATACTACGACATACGTTATTATATAAATGAAGAAACATTTCATTATACTTGTACAATAATATATGGTGGACCGCCTCGTATTTAAAGCATATTGAAAAACTCTCCAAACCCACATACTCACTCACTCGCTCATTCCCTCCTCTTTCTTCGACACCAATATATATACCTGCTTAAAACCCAACAAATGCACCAAAATTCTCAACCCTCGCTCTCTCAGACTCTCTCACTTCCCCGCACCCAATAAATAAAAATAAAAAATAAAGAAAAACAAAAATGCAGCAGCACACACAACTCTGCCTTGTGACTCCCCTCTCTCTGTTCTTTATCTTCTTCTCGTCTCTCAATGTAAGCCATCTAAATTTCTATCCAGTAACAGTAATCCAATTTTTTTATTTATTTCGTACCGTTTATGAATTAATTCATCCTATTGATTAATTTTTGTACTGCATTGTTTCTGGCTACTTTAATTTTACTTGTTCCGACCGATTTGCCATTGTTATGACACAATGCAGGTTGCTATCGCCGCCGCAGGCGGCAGCTCCGGTGCAACCGAAAACCCATTTTCGCCAAAGGCCTATCTGGTTCGTTACTGGAACAAAGAGGTCCAGAACGATGCTGAGAAGCCATCGTTTTTGCTCTCGAAGGCCTCACCATTGGACGCGGTGGGCTCGGCGGCCTTCGCGAAGCTAGCGGCTCAGAACGGCCTCTCGACTCGGCTGCCTGAGTTCTGCTCCGCAGCCAATCTTCTCTGCTTCCCCGATTTGGCACAGAGCCTAGAAAAGCACGACAAGGACGCGAATTTCGCGGTCTACGCAGACAAAAACTTCACCAATTACGGCACCGATCGGCTTGCCGGAGTCGACTCGTTCAAAAACTACTCGCTCGGCGAGAACCTCCCAGTCGACTCGTTCCGGCGGTACAGCCGCGACTCGGTCAACCACAAGGACCAGTTCACCAGCTACGCCAACGACGGGAACGTGGTGGACCAGAGCTTCAACGGCTACGCCGCCGGAGCCACCGGCGGCGCCGGCGATTTCAAGAAGTACGCCGACTCGGTGAACGTTCCCCACCTCGGATTCAACTCGTACTCGGACGATTCAAACGGGCGGTCCCACGGGTTCACGGGCTACAGTGAGAACGCCAACGCTGGCGACCAATCGTTCACTAGCTACTCCAAAAACGGCAATGGGGCCCCGAACGAGTTCACGGGCTACGGAACTAACGCCAATGTAGTCGGGTCCGGCTTCACGGCTTACGGCCAATCCGGGAACGGAGCAAACGACAAGTTCAATAATTACGGAAACGACCAGAATGATCCGGCGAACAATTTCAAGAGCTACGGCGACGGAGGCAATGCCGGAGTCGAGACATTCACCAGCTACAGAGAAAGAGCCAATGTCGGCGACGACTCGTTTCAGTCGTACGCCAAGAACTCCAACGGCGAGAAGATGGATTTCACGAGTTACGGCAAGTCGTTCAATATCGGGTCGGATAAGTTCACCGGGTACGGGAAGGGAGCGAGGGGGCAGGATATCGGGTTCAAGATCTACGGCGTGAACACGACTTTCAAGGACTACGCCAAGAAGGAGACCGTAAGTTTCAAAAGCTACACCAAGGCCGGCGCCGGCTCCGTAAAAGCGGCGGCGGCTAGCGGCAGTATGGTGAAAAAATGGGTGGAGCCGGGCAAATTCTTCCGGGAGTCGATGCTCAAGAAAGGAGTCGTGATGCCAATGCCCGACATTCAAGATAAAATGCCCAAAAGGTCGTTTCTGCCCCGGACAATTCTCTCCAAATTACCATTTGCCACTTCCAAAATCGCCGCCCTCAAGCAAATCTTCCACGCGGCGGATAACTCGACGATGGAGAAGATCATCGTCGACGCCCTGCAGGAATGCGAGCGAGCCCCCAGCGCCGGCGAGACGAAGCGCTGCGTCGGGTCCGCGGAGGACATGATTGACTTCGCCACCACCATCCTCGGCCGAAACATCGTCGTCCGGAGCACCGAGAACGTCAACGGGGCGAAGCACGACGTGATGATCGGATCGGTGAAGGGAATCAACGGCGGCAAAGTCACGCAGTCGGTGTCGTGCCACCAGAGCTTGTTCCCTTACCTACTCTATTACTGTCACTCTGTTCCAAAAGTTCGGGTATACGAAGCGGATCTTCTGGACCCGGTTTCGAAGGCCAAGGTCAACCACGGTGTTGCCATCTGTCACTTGGACACGTCTGCCTGGAGTCCGACTCATGGGTCTTTTTTGGCATTGGGCTCGGGTCCCGGTCGGATCGAAGTCTGCCACTGGATCTTCCAGAATGATATGACTTGGACTATTGCTGACTGATGATGATGATGACGTGGAGGGTTAGCCCGTTTGGTTAATTTGGGTTCGAACCTGTGGCTAAGAAAGGTTAGCCCCATGGCTCGACCTCGAGTTTTTTTTTTCCTTTTTTTTTAATTTTTTTTTATTTTTACATTTGGAATGTCTTGATTATGATATATGATCCTTGATAAATGTTTATGTGTTGCTTCCCCAATAATTGGAAGCCAAATTAATGGAGCAATGAGTTTAATCTATATATTATTACTAATTGTTTATTATTGCATTATTGTTTTTAGCTTTATATTAATTTTTTAAATAATTTGGTTAATTGGTGCTTTGTCCATTTTAATTTGAATATTAATAAATTCCAGTTGAAAAAGCAAAATGAAATTGCAATTTAGTTATATAAGTGATACTAAAGGAGATATTCAAACGCATAATTTTTAGACTTCAAGCGCTAAAAAGAATGTGTATAATTAACTGCGAGTGTTGAGAAAAATGCCAAAGATCGTAGCTACTCGTCTTATTGTAAGTAATTAAGAAAATATTTAATTTAAAATGCAGATGGCTAAAATGCGATAGATTTGAAAATGAAGTGGCAATGTAGTACTAGCCAGTGGCATACAAAATGTGTTAGGCGTACATATATATATAACGAAGGGCGGAGGTCAATTCGGCCGTGTGGGTAAAAGATGAGGTGGTCCAAAGGGCCGTGTGGGTAAATTGTGGGAATGAGAAAGGCTTATGACCCATGAGGGACAGCAGTTGTCGGCGGCACCGTCCTTTTTTTTGTTTATCCGGAAGAGTCCATAAGAGTTACGCCGATTTTTATTTTCATCTCTGATAATAAAAATTAATAAAAATGATCTTTGAATATGTTTTCTGTAAATTATTTTAGTTATTCATGAAAAATATATCAATAAGAGTTGTTTTAACAAAAATACCTTTAAAATATGGTCACTGTGCCATTCTTTAAGTGATAATTTAACGAGGATATTGACAGATTTTTTATGAAATTAACAAAATGATTTACTAAGGGACAATTGTTACATCCCACATCGCCCAGGAGTGAGGATCCTGTAAGCCTTATATGTATATTTTTATCTCTACCTAGCACGAGGCCTTTTGGAAGCTCACTGGCTTAAGGTTCCATCGAAACTCCAAAGTTAAGCGAGTAGCACGCGAGAGCAATCCCATGATGGGTGACCCATTAGGATGTTCTCGTATGAGTTCTCAGAAACAAAACCGTGAGGGCGTGGTCAGGGCCTAAAGTGGACAATATCGTGCTACGGTGGAGTCGAGCTCGGGATATGGTGGAGGCCCGGGCCGGGATATGACAATTTGGTATCACATCCCGTGTGAGTTCCCAGAAACAAAACCGTGAAGCCATGGTCAGGGCCTAAAGCGGACAATATCGTGCTGCGGTGGAGTCGAGCCCAGGATGTGACAATTTGGTATCGCATCCTGTGTGAGTTCCCAGAAACAAAACCGTAAAGGCGTGGTCAGGGCCTAAAGCGGACAATATCGTGCTACGGTGGAGTCGAACTCGGGATGTGGTGGAGGCCTGGGCCGGGATGTGACAATTTGGTATCATAGCCAATCCCTAGCTAGATGTGTGTCGATGAGGACGTCGGGCCCTTAAGGGGGATGGATTGTTACATCCCACATCGCCCAGGGATGAGGATCTTGTAAGCCTTATATGTATATTCTCATCTCTACCTAGCATGAGGCCTTTTGGGAGCTTACTGGCTTCGGGTTCCATCGAAACTCCAAAGTTAAGCGAGTAGCGCGCGAGAGCAATCCCACGATGGATGACCCATTAGGAAGTTCTCGTGTGAATTCCTAGAAACAAAATCGTGATGGCGTGGTTGGGGTCTAAAGCGGACAATATCGTGCTACGGTGGAGTTGAGCCCAGGATGTGGTAGGGGCCTGGGCGGGGATGTGACAACAAATTCAGAAACCAATTGAAAGTTATGCAGATTTCATTGACCATTTCGAATAAAAAGCCTTCACAATTTAATGAAGAATATTTAGCTACTCAAAGAAGAGTAGCAGCTCCTACTAAAAAATCTTAGTGTTTTAGTTACAGAGTTTTGTGCTTATGATCAAAACCGTTCATACTATGAATCACACTGTAAAGATCATCTATGCAAAAAACTAAATTAAAACTAAGGACGTTAAGTCAATTTATTGTAGCAAATACATAGATGGTTCGTAATGTTTTTACCAATACCGTTCATTTGTTTTTAAACATTTTGATGACTAAACTACCTTATTTTTAAAGAAAAACTAATAAAAATGGCTTGAAAACTTTGAGTTTTAATGATAAAGACAACATAAAAGGTAAAGTGAATAGTACCAGGATTGACTTTTAGTGTAAAAATATGGTTTTTTGTTAAAGTGAACAGTACCAAGAGCTTTTTGTTAAAGTTCCATATTTTTAATTGATTTTTGTAGAGGCGATCTTTATAGGGTGATTTATAATTTGAACGATTCTAATTATAAATACGATATTCTATAAATTGACAACGAACAATTTTAAGAAATTTTAAGTAGAAGTTCCTACTCATCTTTAAGTAGCCAACTATTATTCTAATTTAACCCCCAAAAATATTACTGGATGAGCAAGGATGTCTAGAAAACTTGGGAAGGCTGCATACAACACACAACTAGCGGACATGCTGGGTGAGTGTGCGTAATACGTATGTATCTATTTTTTTAGTGTTTGTTTTTAACCTTTTTGGGAAATTTTTGGGAAATTTGTTTCATATTTTGTTTTATATGTACATTGTATGATTTATTAATTTGACATTTAAAATAAACAAAAATTACAGAATCTGGCATTACAGCTAGCATCCAGTTCAACTGACATCCCTTTTCTCAGACGCTACATTGCAATGTCCATTTCCTAGTTCTTTTTTTTTTTTTTTTTTCATCACTCACTCGCCTTCTATGCTTCATTCTTTGAGCAACTATTTATTTTTATGTTTAGATTCAGACACTACAATGCAGTGTTCGTTTCCCTGTCCTGTTTTTCTTGTATTGCATTTTGATTCAGAAACTACAACACAATTTCTGTTTCCTAGTTTTGTTTGTTTTTTTTTTTTTTTTACTACATTTTGATTAAGACATTGCAATGCAGTGTCCGTTTCGTGGGTCTGTTTTTCTATTTTTACATTTTGATTCAGACACTACAATGCAGTGTTTGTTTCCTGGTTCTGTTTTTCTATTTTTACATTTTGATTCAGACACTACAATGCAGTGTTCGTTTCCTAATTCTGTTTTTTTTTTCTTTTTCTTTTTTACGTTTTGATTTAGACACTGCAGTGCAGTGTCCATTTCATGGTTTTGTTTTTACATTTATATTCAGACGCTTCATTGCAATGTTCGTTTCCTGGTTCTGTTATTCTTCCTATAATCTTTTCCACATCTCATGGAGTCTCTCTCGACCCATAAAATTACTTATTAAAAACAAACTATAAATTTCATATCACAGAACAAAAGGAGATAGAACCCATCAAATTAATCAAAACACAAAAAGATTTCAAACCCAAAGGAAGAAACTATCAAAACCTGTAAAATTCACCCCCCGCAGATCCTCGTCACGGCTTTACCCGTTTTGGGCTCAACAAGAAAGCCTTGCCGGTGAAAGGGGCGAGGCGTATGTATTGAAATTAGAGCTTTTTGGGTTTGATTTCGGGTCTTTTTTCTCTTGCAGGTGGTAGCGGTGGTGTGGCATCGTCAAAGAGTCCTACCAAAACAAGTTGCTGGATTGGGAGTGGGAGAAGGTTGAAAGAGATCGATGTGGTGTCCTAGTGAGGGAAGACGGAGCGTACATGGACGGCTTGACTGCAGATTTCATAGATTTGCTTAACGGTTGGTTGTGTGGTGGAGGAGAAAGGTTGGGCAGCATGTAGTCACAATTTTTTTTGAAAAAATGAGAAAGATGGAGAGAATGGTAAAATTTTGACTATTGATAATGCTTTAAGATCTCCACCCCTAACAGAAAATAGCCTAATCAATTTTATTAAGATATTATTATTTTTATTATAAAATAATAATAAAAATATTATGCTCGGACTTGTTCCCCACCCTTTCATCTAAAGCCTTTTTTTCCTAGCCCTTTTATCCTCATAACCACCATCACATAGCTCGGCAAGTCCTGGTCCAACGGCAAGCGAACTTGTCGACAAAAGCAATCTCAATCCTGGTCCACTACATTGGGTAGAAGCGTAGATGGTTGGATTCCAAGATGAAATTCCAAAAGTGAAAGTCGTTAGGGTGGCATGAATGGGTGTGTGGATGATCTGAGTTGTTTGGGTGTCGTTCCTAGAGGTACACGTCTAGTTTCTTATTTTAGGATGAGATTTGAATACGGCAGGGTGATGGATGAAGGGTGTTATTGGGGTTTCTTATTTTGGTGGTGAACACCCCCACGGCCAACACTGTCCCGGCCGCCGAGCACAGGATTGCTCACGTCAAATGCTTTGATTGTTGGGTTTGTCGATTCTGGGCCGGTCTCTTGCCTGACTTGGGCTGGGTGCCAACCTATTAGGCTGGGGTGGAGTGATTTGGTTGGGGGCCGGCCTCTTTTGGGTGCTTGGTGCCGGGCAATCCACTCCCGGTGGACTTGCTCTAAAGCCCCTGTAGCATTTATTCTTGACCTGTACCTAATTAATAAAAATATATCACTAATTAAGTTTAGAACAAAATATGTCACTGATATATTTCTAAATAGTAAAGTTTTTATGATCTTTAGCTAAATTACCTTAAAAAGAAAAGTATGCGGTTTAATATTGACTGCCATAATTTAGGATGAAGGCCTTTAATTTTTTATAAATGTTGAATCATTATCCATTTAAAATTAGGTTTGAAAAATCGTTAAATGTGTAATGTTGACGTTGATGCGCAACAACTCTTCATATGATAGAAGGCGAAAGTATGGCGGATATACTTCATCAAGTTTCAAGATCAATTAGAATTAGGAATGGCAATGGTTCGATTTGATAATGGAAATGCTATATTTATCTTCATAACCACGAAAATTAATCATATTCATAACCACAAATTAACCATCGGGGATTATCCATAACTATATCCACCAGGTGACGGATTTTCAATCGGTTATCGATTATATCCATTTTCATCAAAAAAAAAAAAAAATTATATTCATCCGATTTATGCACTATAAATTTTAGTAGATACTAATTCCATCATTAAATAGCAAAATCCAATTACAAAAAACATAACAATATATTTGAAGCTGTTCACGATAAGCCAATATGATAAATTGGTCCAATAAAAAAGAAAAAGAGGACAAAAGCAAATACGAAACGAAGACAAAACAAATTGATTCAATGAATTAATTTCTTGATAGTGAGACTCTTGAAGAGAGATGAATCTGATAAACTTGGAACATTTGATAATTGATATATAAAACGATTCAATGAATTAATTTGGTTGAGTATAACAATAAGAGTGTTGAATTGATGAGGTTGTTGGTATGCCCCATGCATAATGTTTGGTGCATAATAAAGATAATATAGGATTTGATGCATACATAATGAATTAGTATAGTGAGAGTTTGGTAAATTGAATAAAATTATATTATATATCAAATACACACACACACACACACACACACAATATATTCAGGTCAGATTCGGGGACGGATATGAATTGAGGACCCTTATAACCATATCCAAAACCATAACCGAATAAAGTTCATGGTTTTTCCCCATATCCATACCATACCCGAATTTTCATATCCAAATCCAATTCATTCAGACGGTTATTTACGATTCCCGGGTTTAACGGTTAGAATTGTCATTCCTAATTAGAATTTAGAAGTGGACAATATGATAATGCTAGTTACATCAATGTCACAGATTAGTAAATTGTATGATGGGACATTAACAAAAAAATAAGTATATTAATTAACGTTAAATAATAATTCAATTATCAATTGAAATGAATCCGAAATTTTTAGAACAAATTTACAAATAATGTGATGTATCATTAATTAAAAATAAGCACGTTAATCGATACTTAAGTAATAATTCAATCATCAATAATAACATTATATGATTTATAAAAATAATTATTATTAACACTTCAAATTTATCATTCTACGTTCCAAACTTTTTATATTTAAAAAGAAAAATACAATTTTAAAGAATATAAAATGAAATTTTTTAAGTGCTAATAATACTTTTTTTTATAAAATATAATTTAAAACTCTTTAAACACGTCTTATTTTTTACAAAATATCCAAGACGAAAATATCGCGTCCATAATTAACCTTGGATCCTGAAGTTTGAATCATAGCGATTCATTTTCAAGCATGTCAAATCAATCATGTGGCTTGAATTGGATCTCATCATTGTCAATGTTATTGACAACGTATCATCATTGTCAATCTTATTGACGACGTATCAATAATGTATGAATATATCTTTCAAATCCATGCACAGATAACTGTATTATAGAAATTAAAAAAAAAAATTAATGAAAGCACTCGATACTGTTTACTTTAACGAAAAATCATATTTTTACACTAAAAAGTCAATCATGGTATTATTCATTTTATCTTCTATTTTGTCCTTATCGTTAAAACTCAAAGTTTTCAAGCCATTTTCATTAATTTTCCTAAATTAAAATTCATGAACGTTTTTGGAAAAAGGATCCTCGCCAGATCCTTTTTTGAGAGATCCTGTGATCATGGTCATTCATTGTACATCGTGCAGTCAGTTTTCGTTAAGTACTATTTATATTTAATTTTAAACGGCCACGATCATGAAATCCCCAGGAAAAGGATCCGGCAATGATCCTTTTCCCATTTATGCAGATAGTGTTCTAAAAGTTTCCATCTAGAGCTGTTTAGGCACTAATTGGCTGATTACCACCACAATTAATCTTTAAGCGTTTAAAAAATAAGAAAATTCATCTAGACTTGTCGAGGCACCTGTCTAGATCTCGATTCTCAGGTAGTATGCTAGAGAGACTAAATTTGTAGACAAAATTTTGGAAACAAAAGAATATGAAAGTTGATAATTGGTTTATTATTTGAAACGTTGATAAACGTGTTTATTCCTATTTGTGATATATAATTTAATTTACAAATTTAATTTTTCTAGAAAATTGATACCTTCCCGGCCGATCTGCTTTTCAGTTTCCATACATGCACAAAAAGTACGGTTCTTGGGTTCCATCGATTAGGGTTTATACTTATAGGAGCTTTAAAGGAGGAGGATGGGATTTTCTCAACTACCTAGCTGCTGGTGCTAGTACATAGGTGGACCACTGACAAGACAAACCAAGACCATCACTACTTGCCATACATTTGGTAGCAACGATATGAAGCAAGAGTCCTACAGGTTTAGGGAGGAAGCTCTGCATTTCCTTTCCCACCATATCATAAAACCAATGCCCAGTTTCGGCCATGATATCAGACCAACCACTCTCTGCCCGTCATAAATTTCCAACACACATATGGTGAAGAAAATTTATTTTCGGAAATTTTATAGTACTCCAGAGTATTTCTTTGGGAATTTTTAACCGTATTTTGATTATTTATCATATGCCGAAAAATCCCTATTATCTTCTCTTTTCCCCTCTTTTTCACTTACAATATACGTACACTCTTGTAAGATCTATTCTTCGTTGTGTTTCAATGATCGGACCTGTCTAATTTGTAGTTGCAGACGTCTTTCCTCAAAACTCATAACAGAAATAGGTTTTTGGTTGCGTAAACGCAAAATGCTGCAAGATGGAGATGGGTGAAGGTCACGTTGTTGCTAGGGTGCTGCAACAGTGCTTTGAAGTGTGAAGAGAAGTTGTTGCAGGGTGAAAACTACTTTTATGGCTTTTGATTTTTGAGTTGTTGGGTCAGTCTCAGCAGATTCTCAGGACGCGGAGCGAATTAAATGCAACTAGCTAACTGCATGTAGCAGACTCCCCCCCATAACTCTCTGGTGTCCAATTGTGATGACTAAGCAGTTGACGCCGCAAACCCTAGCTCAAGAATATATTAGAATGCGAATCAAGAGTAAATTGCATACGATAGACGTCCCCGACTCTTGCAAAGCAGAGAATCTTGTTGGCTTTAAGTCGCAAATCAATTGCTAAAGATGAAGAGGTTCAATATATTTTAAGCTTTTATACTAAGTTTTTATCCCTCTATGTCATATATTCTCACTATTTCCCTTTTGGAAAAAAACTCTTGAGCCCGAAAGTCCAGACAACGTCTTAAATTAAGTAAAACGTTTATCAATAGCTTCTAATCATTTTTATTACAACAATTTTCTTTAATAGAATTTCTTAGCTCATGAGACTTAACATGTAAATAACTTGCTACATTACAAAATATAAATTGTGAACTTATTTAGTGACAATAGATGGATTGGCAAAATATCTTTAATCTCTTATGCTAAAATTCTATCCCTTAATGTGGATACTTGCAAAACATAATATTTGTTTTTCTTTTAAATACAGCGATATTCTACTCTTTGAAAAGAAAGAGAGATTTATGTAGCTGATATTTTACTTGCTCAAAGTCAAAAGACAATCCTAAAATGGTATGTTTTTCCCAACTCCAAGTATGTTAATTGGATTGTTGATCAAATGGTTAAAAGGGTGGTCAACAAATTTACGATTTTATGTATACTTAACACCAAATATAATTCAATTAGGATTAGCTTCTATTTGCAAAAGCAAATTAATGAAAACATGGTGTGTCCTTATCCAAGAAGCATTGCAATTTCCAAATGAGTAGATGAGGATATAAAGTTATAAACAATGTTTAAAAGCTTAAAATTATTTCAATATTAGTAGATGAGGATATAAAGTTATAAACAATGTTTAAAATCTTAAAATTATTTCAATATTTAGTTGTTAGAAAGGTGTTAAGGAGACTAAAAAAAAAGAGATTTTCCATGAACTCTCCATCATCTCACAGTTTAATGTTAATTTATTTATGTTTTCATGATGACATGTTTTTCAGATTAACACAGCTACGTGTTTCAAAATGACGATATCATTAACGTTAAGCATAGTGCTTAATGTGCAATCAAGTTCGAATTGGAAGGGAACATTTGACCAATAACATCACCATAGATGAAAATGACCTACTTTGATCAAATGCATGCTTTTATTCAAGTATTTTGGCTATAACAATTAACATGGTGTTTACCAAATGAATGGTTTACTGTTTATAGTTCCAAACTTTCAACAATGAGATAAGTTTTTTGACAAGACGAGATTTAAACTGTGAACATTTACGATAGGGTATTCAAATTTGTGTGCCATGAGGCGTACTGCAATAGCTTTTTTTTTTTGCTAAAAAAAAAGTTTAGGAGGAGATTGGTTACTCTCATCACCAACGGCATTGCCAAAAGAACTTATTCGTGGCATCTAGTTGTCATCTGCCACCAGTGTGTATTTACATAGAAATTTACAGATCATGCACAAACGAGAATTAACGTCATGACTTGAACCTTGGTGAGGTGACACACAAAGCATAACCTTACCAACTTAGCCAACCCTCTTCGGCCTGCAATAGCTAATTTGAGAATATTACAAGCTTAGGGTTTACTTGGAAGTTAAGCCCAAATTCCCCTATTTTACATTAAAAATGAACTTAATTAAGTAATTACAAGTAATACATGTTATTGGCCTAACTAAGTACTGATTTGGTACTGAGATGCTTTTATAAAAAGTAGAGCTTTAATGAAAATGACTTGAACTAAGTTTATTTTAACAAAAAACCATCCTATAACTTTTTTTTAATATAAAAAACTTGAAATTTAATAAAAAGGACAAAATATAATATAATAAAAACAAAAACTAAAGTCTCATAAGTAGGAAATGAGCCCACATGCAAAACCAAGACTTTTTATTCCAACCAATGCCCCTGACGGAAACTCCATTCCGTCAGTCCAATTCCATCAGAAAATTGAATTTATTATTTTAATTATTAATTGATTAGCACTATAATTAGGCATATATATATATATAAGTATATCCACCACAAAATAGCATATTAAATTTCAAGTACACCAATCTTTCCCATTTCTCAAACACACCGTAGAAAGCAATGGGAGCAACTTCACTCATTTTTTTTCTTACTCAAACATTCTTTCATTTAACCCGATCTCCGACACAACCTGAAAACGAAATCGAAACCGAGAGAGAAAAGTGCATGTCGTGTACCAGAGGTTTGTCAGGTCTTTTTGAGCACGGCACAAGTTGCTTCCCTCTGCATCTCCTCACTGCTTTTGGTTTGAATGCATGTGATGTGAGAAGTTCTTCCTTCCTTCCTCATCCTACATGCTATCTTTTACTAATTAAATTTAGAGCCCAGCCAACATCTTCCTCATTTGTTTGCCATATCCACATACTCTTTTACTCGCAGAACATTAATCATATGTAACTAAAATTGAATTGATTAAATCTTGATTGGTCTCAACTCTTAAGGGAAATTAGGCCAGGTTATGTCTTTTATTTTTGGGGTCATGGGGCTTGAGTGGAGGTTCAACTACATTAATGACGTGCATAAAAATTTGTAAAAGAAATAGAGGAACTAAAATGAGAAAGAATGATAGCTTATTTACTAATTTATAAATTAGTAAGAAATAGAGGAATTGAATTAAGAAGGATTTAGAATGAGAAAGATTCAAAATCATGTTAAATGCTTATTGAAATATTTATAGAATCAAAGTAAGATTAATATAAATTTCCTATAAGCTATTCATAAGTTAAACACTAACTATTTCTTAAACACACACACACACACACACTCTCTCTCTCTCTCTCTCTCACTATTTTTAAACTGATTATTTAAAAAAAAAAAAAATGAACACAGGTACTACAGTATTTCTGAAACTATACTCTGACTATTTATGAAACTGAAAACGGCTATTACACTATTTTTGAAACTAAACACTAGCTATTTATGAAACTGAACACGAGTATTATCACTATTTTTAAAGGAAAACTAATAAAAATGGCTTGAAAATTTTGAGTTTTAACGATAAAGACAAAATAAATGGTAACATGAATAGTACCATGATTGACTTTTTAGTGTAAAAATGTGATTTTTCGTTAAAGTGAATAGTACCGGAAACTTTTCGTTAAAGTTCCCAATTTTTAAATTAAGCACTGGTACTATCACTATTTTTTAAACTGATCACTAATTATTTTTTAACTAAACATGAGTATTACACTATTTCTGAAATTAAACACTTACTATTTCTAAAAATTGACCATGAGTAGTATCACTATTTCTTAAACTAAATACTGATTCTATCGCTATTTTTTAAATTAATCACTGAATATTTCTGAAATTGAACATGGGTACTGCACTATTTCTGAAACTGAATACGGGTACTACACTATATCTCAAACTGAAAACTAACTATTTCTGAAAACCAAACATGTGACAACTCGTTCCAAATTTTACGTTTTTATTTTATTTTAAAAGCGTGAATTTACAAAATTGCCCTAGAGGCAAGGACTTTGACTTTTGTTGACCATCAACTCAAGAGATGTGGGACTTATTCTTTTAGCATATCCTCGTAGTACTTATTGGTACGAACGTATAGACGAAAGCTGTTTGCGAGTCCAAATTATAACGGTATAGTTACAGACGTTCGAAATTGGTTATTCAAGGTTTAGCGTTTATTTAAATTAAATCCCCCCTTGTGGGGAAAAGCCCAATCAGAATTGGAAGAAAGAAAAAAAAAAAAAAAAAAAAAAACGGGAAGTGGGTTTTCGTCCACCCGCACCCACCGCGGGTTCCCATTTTCCAAGGTCGATTCCGGCCAACTCCGGTGGAGTTTTTCGATGCCACCACCACCATCTTGAAGCTCTCATTCCCCTCTACAAAACCCACCCAAGAACCACCTTGATTAACCATGGGATGTAGAGGTTTGAGGCCACGAAAGTTGACAAAAATCAATGGTGCTCCGGCCACCCTTCTCGATTTTCCGGCAAATCGGCAAAGCAATGGCCGATGCCACCACTTGGGCTTTGTAGCCCATCATCCCAGGAGCAAAATCCAACCAACCTTGACCCCGTTGGACCACCGTAGAAGACGAATTGACGTCGGGAAGTTTTAGGCACCCGCCGGCTTCGTGGGCAAAATTGACCATCTTCCGTCCATTTTTGGACTTCGTGGCAGGGACCGATCATTCAGGACGCCTCGATGTGTGCGCTAGAGAAGTATAGCGTGGACTCTAGGTGAGTGGATCTTTTCCTTTTTATTGTGCATATTATTGAGAGTTCTATCGACACTCTTAAATTGATTAGGTATATTACCTTCATATAATTATTGTGAATGCTTGAAGTACCTATATGAACTACGAATGGCTTGATCCCTATTTAGGGTACGTAGGCAGTCTAACGAGACGTTAGATGCAGCCATAAAATATTTGAGACAAAAGTCTTGCTTGGGAAATTGAGTAATGCGAAGGAAATTGGTAAAGACAAGTTTTAGTTTTGTGAATTAGTTAGTTAAATTAGAGTTAATTGGGTTGTCATGGATAATTATCCCTGAAAATAAGTAGTTTGGGAGTAGGGCGTTATTGATTGTACACTTCACACCATATTGTTTATAATTGAAAATGCTACGACATGGTTGAGTAGTAGATTGCATCATGATATATCCATATGTATATTACTTGCATATAATTATTGGGAATGCTTTCAAGTCCAAAGGTGAGCTCAGGACACCTAGGTAAGTTCAGGTGAGTTTATGGTACTAGTTGAATCGATTGCGTTATAGCCTGACTACAGTTATGAGTTAGGCAACTTCGATACTGTCGTACTGGTTGCCATGAATTGCACATGTTATATTGAGATGCATTGAGAGCTCATAAACCTGCACCCTGGTGTTAGTGCTCCCGCCAGTGGCCAGGGCACAGTCCTTCACGTGATGTTTACCTCCCGCACCTTACGTTCACCTTGGATCCAAGGTAGGTGCACAGCCCTGTCGTACAGACCACTTTAGGCGGTTCCGACTCGTAGGTGACCCGCGATTATTCGTCCAGTTTTCACGTGATCGTAGCACTTGAGCGTATTTATTTACACCCAGTCCTGTCGTACAGACCATTTTAGGTGGTTCCGACTCGTGTGCAGGTATACTTATTGAGCTATATGCTAGCCATGATTGACGAGATATGGATAAGTCGTACAGGTCACTATAGGTGACTCCGACTTATATGCTAGCCAAGATTGACGAGATATGAATAAGTCGTACAGGTCACTATAGGTAACTCCGACTTATATGCTAGCCATGATTGATGAGATACGGATAAGTTGTACATGTCATTTTAGATGACTCTGACTGATATATAACTTTGTATTGATTTAGTTCATTTGGCCTACTTATTAATGTATGGTGGATTTGATGGCAAACCGTGGTTTTGGTCATTTCTGAGTATGGTTTGGATATATGTATATATGTTGTACTGTCTTACGGAAAACGATACGGGTTTTACATTTAGGGGCATTACTTTTAAAGAGGTAGTAACTTTGGGAAGCTTGGTTTTATTGCTTACTCACACCTTCTGTTTGGTGCCCTCCAGGTTTTAGCTGCTGAGTTTGTATCGACAAGAATCTATGGCGAATCTTAGTATTAATGGATATTTTTGAGGGTATGATTCTTACCCACATTACTGTACCTTACTTATGCTCTGACATCGCGTGTGAAATGGGTTCGCTCCCACTCGTAGCGCACTCTGGTATTTAGACACTTTTAGATTCAAATTCATTCACTTTTTATACACTATCACATTTTATGGCTTCGTCACCTTCCAGGTGTCGGCCAGCACAGCTCGATTCAGGGTCCAAGTGGACTTTCTGGGTCGGGGTGTGTCAAAACATGTGTATTATCACTATTTCTTAAACTAAATACTGATCTATCACCATTTCTTAAATTAATCACTGACTATTTTTGAAACTAAACACGGGTACTGCACTATTTATGAAACTGAGCACATGTACTACACTATATGTAAAACTCAAAACTGACTATTTCCGAAAACTAAACACATATATCATTATTATTTTTTAAATTGAATACTGGTTCTATCCTTATTTCTTAAATTAATCACTGACTATTTCTAAAACTGAACACGGGTACTGTACTATTTCTGAAACTGAGCACAGGTACTACATTATATCTAAAACTGAAAACTGACTATTTTTGAAAACTAAACACAGGTATTATCACTATATCTTAAACTAAAACTGATTATTTCTGAAAATTAAAAACCTTGATCATACAATATGCACTCCTGCATTTACAAATTCAAGATCAAATGTGAATTAACCTTGAGTATTGATTTCTTTCGTATTAGGACAACAAAATCAATATCCCTTAGGGAAAAGTGCAAAGAATATGTCTGCCTTTTACACTAGCGCAGAGTTCCAGTGACTTTAGCTTGGCAGCAATTCGTGCTACGCAACCATCCACAACAAATATTGTTGAGATATACCAACGGGGTATTTCCAATCAGCTGCAGGAATCAAAAGGACAATGAGAATGCATCATAGGCCAAATCAAAGTATAAAACAAAATAAAAATTGAAAGCTAAATTGAATGCTTAAGCTTCATGAAGAAAAATGGTACTTCGGTGACATAGTTCTTGATTGCAAATTTGACTTGCATATTTATCTTCTCTTGCAGCAAACTGTGAAAGAAGTGAAAACAGATTCAAATGTTCAATTCTACGGCAAACCAACCAATTTTTATATTTAAAAAATAATTCATTTATTAATTTAAACAAAAAAAGTTCTACAAATCAAAAGCAACCAGAAAACTCCAAACACTTAATCATTTCATCTTCTTAAAATATCACTTGAAAAAGATATGAGTAAAATATTGCAAAAGCCCAGAAATAGTCAACTCAATCAAAACTAGAAGACCCCAAATATGCAGAAAATAAATAGAGAAAAAAACTTGAAGTATTTAACAAGAATGATTAATGTCAAAACAAAATACATATGTGAGAGTGGGAGAAAGTGGGAGAGAGAGCAGTTCAAACATAATTCCTATAACAATTTGGTTCTTCTAACAATCTATAGAAGCATCTTCCAATCTCATTGACATTGCATAGCCCGCAAAAACAAAACACTAGAAAGCATTGCCTGCCGGCAGTGGCAGGTGCTAAAAAAACTGACGTTTAATGCACGGAATCCACCAATGGTGACAGACCCAACCTAAATTTTTAAGAACCAACAATTATAACAAAAAAGTATATGAAAAAAATTAAGTTAACTACCATAAACAAAGTAAACAAAAAACAGAATAATAATTCTGGAATTTGTCCAATATTTAGCAGCAGATTTTCAAGATTTCAAGCAATATATTTCGCACCCAAATGCTAATAACCAATGAATAATCTAATTATGTCATTAAATATTAATAAATCATGTGAAACTTGAAATTATAGACCTTACAGGTACCTCTTGGAGTCCATCTGATTCTCTAAGCCATCTCTGATGATGGTCAGAACTCGCTTGAACTTCTAGTTATCAGTGGAAGATTGGTCGGGAGCGTCGCGAACTTCTCGAACTCTTCTTGGTCTTGACTTCCACATGGATCACAAGGGTGGCGTCATCTATATCGTCGACGATCTGATCGGAATTATAAATTGAGAAAATAGTAGAGAGAATGACATGATGTAGAAACCGTACAAAAGCTTTTTTTATCACATCTGAAGTGAAACGGATTAAATAAACGAGAGAATGTGTTGTCGGGGTATAATCGGAAACTCATTGTTTGGCGAGTTTCCTAACCATTAAATAAAGTTAGTAGGTGGTTTTTCGATTAAGATTCAAAGTTCAAATTTGTGAAGCCATTTTCCTTAGTTTTCTTTATAAAAAAAAGCTGAGCTCAAAAAGATATCTGATAAACACTTAAAAACAGCTTATTTTCACAGTTTTGGGTAAAAAAAAAGATGAAAACGTGAATCATAAAAAATGAACTTATTCTCACAGCACAGTAAAAGCAATTATTTTTTTTCAAAGCACAGCAATACCAAATTAGCGCTAAATATTTGTGGCAAACCACATGAGACACAGTATTCATGACAAAAACGATATGTTTATGTGAGTTCTCCTAGCTTTTAGAAGGGTAAACTACTGTGGCAAAGTCACCACCACTCCCTTTTCTAAAGAAAAAACAAGATGTTTCTTAGGTATTTGTGGCTTAACATCACATGTGAAGGGGCGTGAACGGGTGCGAAGACACTAGTATAACTAATTAATAATGGAAAGGGATATTGAATTTCAGATCCAGTTTTGTGCCAATTATTTAAGTTAACAACAAGCCCATGGGCTCACAAACTCAGCCTTTAAAATATTGGGCCAAGAGGCATGTGGTCCATATATGTTGTCAGACAGCCCACAAACAATTCTTTGACTGGGAGTCCAGGATCAAAGCTTTGAGCTTTGGAAAAGAGTCGAGGGAAACAGAGATGGCGGCTAACTGCGCGAGGCGAACCCTACAATTCTATTCAGCTTCTGCAAAAACCATTCTGTCCCGTCCACCGCCTTCACCTTTCGCCTCCAATGCTTCTAAGCTGACCGAACTCACTTCCCTTAAGCCCGCTTCTGCTCCTCGACTCGCTGCCCAGAAGCTCAAGTTCTCAAGGTTAGAATTTTTTTTTTTTTTTTTTTTTGAACTTTAATTTTGTACATATGTTAGCAATTGATTGAAAAAATTAAATTGGAAAACTGAATTTTGGGTCTTTTGTGCATACGGGTTTTTTATTTTTATTAATTTCGGTTGTATGATTAGTTTTTATGTTCTTCATTCTACTGAAATTTCGAGCATTGTTAGGAAAACAGATGAATTTGTTACTAAATTTATAGTCAATATGATTTGAGAAAACATCGTTTGTGTTCAATTCATGAACTTGTTATTGTTGTGTTGACTGGTGGGTATTAAATTTAAACTTGCGTGTTGGGAGGCTTTAGAGGATTTGTATTTTTCACTTAGGCTTCCGGTGGAGTTAGGCGGTGCGCAGTCATTGATCCCGTTGCACAGTGCTACTGCTTCTGCATTGTTCACGTCGCTTCTGTCGTTGCATAATACCAGCTGGGGGTGCCTATCAGAAGGTACTCTTCGGAATTTTACGTTGGTTTTCATACAGTGGATTATGTAAGTGTCATATGTTTTTGAATGTCATTGCATATTATCATTTATCATTTCCGAGAATCCATAGCATGCCTATCTTCGGTAATGTTGTTAGTGAATTGTACTCTCTGAAAATGAATAGGCGTTTTATGTTGGAACATCGTGAATGGGACTTTTGATTTATTACCGGGCTAAATGGTGTTAACATGCCATGAAGGGAAAGGTATTTTTACTGCAGAAGAGGGTGTAAGATATGAGATTTCTCTTATTACCTGTTTTTCAAGTGAGTTGAGTTGGACCTGTGGTCTACTGATGTTTGATGCTGCACCTAGTTTTTAAGGGGTCGTAGTGTGTTTCCAAATTATATGTCTCATACTTTTTCATAGTGGCCGGATGGTATTGTATTTTACCAAGGGCTATTCTACAAAATATGACCACATTGGTTACTCTGTTGTTTATTTTTCCATGAGAACGTTAGCCAGCATCAATATTGTTGGGATTCATAATCTCAACACTAAGTAATAGCATTTCTTATATCTGATACAGATGGCTAAGCTGCATACGAAAATAAGTAGCTGAATGCATTGTTCGTAGTATTCTTCATACGTATTCTTGTGACATGGTGAAGGAAGGGGGAGAAATATCTCGACTCTGGAATTTGTTCTATTATGTATGGGTAGAATGACATGCCAAGTGTATTATATATATCATTTTTGCTGTTTTTCATGGTTTTGAATGTTGTCCATGAAAACTTCTTGGAACTTTAGTTTCCTAGACATCCTTATATCAGACGTACTACGATGCTTTTGTTAATGGTAATACATACCAAATTAACTAAGGGTTCTATTAATATGGCAACTCATCTTTTAATTTGGTAACTCTGGTCACTAATAAATCCCAAATCAACCTTAACCCTAAAACAGAGAAGATGATTACAATACTTAACAACCTTTCTAAAACAGAGAACATGGCTTATAAGCCACTAACAAATCCAACGACTAACCCGAGATCTAACAAACAGTTAACCATACTTAACTGATTCAACTAACAATTAACCCAGGTTACTCTCAACGAAGGATAACAATGGCTATTTGACCCCCACCAATCATAACATGACATTTGGTACCTAACCGTCGCTCTTCCATATTTCCTGTTAATAATGGTTTCGTTACTGATGGGTGATTGCGATCAAAGAGTGTTGTCTATAACCATGTCAAATGATTCTCTCTCACTGAGGCTTACTGAAGCATGACTCTATGTCCTCCAGGCTTCCTTCATTTTCTCACCTTGTATATTTGTAACTGGGTGCAGGTTTTGCAACTCCACTATAGCATGGCCACTGAGCTGCTGTTTCTGGGTACAAGGCGGGATCATGAATACAAGAGTTTGTTTCTGATTGCAATTGAACTTTAATGTAACTTCAAAAAGTAGATTATCGTTTCATTCTTTCTCGATGTTTTTCAGACTGTAGTTATGGTGACCTGACATTCTTCATGTCCTCGTTAGAAATTTTGAAAACAAGAGATCGGGAATGTCTTGGTACAAATCTGCGACTAGCTTACTGTTGTTTTTGAACCAATTGGTAAATTGGCTGTTATGGTTATTGGTTTTATTGGCAATAAAGTTTGCAATACATTATTGTATCATGACAGGGTCGATTAACTTAGATTAAGTTTGATAACCATTTCATTGCTAGATTTCAGTTTTCGTTTTCTGTAGCGGGAAAGTATTGTAAATTTTGTATTATTAACTTTACAGGAGCCTGGATCAAAAAAAAAAAAAAAAAGAAAAGAAAAAAAACTTTCCAGGAGCCTACTAGTTAATGGGTAGTGACAATCCGTGTTGGGTTAATGGATCATGTAAGAAATTGTCATGATTAATGTCTAAATCCGGCAAACAGGTCGTATTTGTATTGTTTACATGTTATACTCGTTATTTTAACGGGTTATTGACATGTAATCCAAAAACGACCCGGCTCGTTAGCCGGTTGACTCGGAACGTGTTATTTTTTTCGTCATTTTGTATTGAATTAACAAGTCGTACAAGAAATTGCAAGGACCTGTCAAAGCCACATTGCCTAATTTTGGAATTTTATAATTTCAGTTCATTGTAACTGTGAGTCTTGTTGACAAACAACAGCTCAATATCTTCGTTTCTCTAATTTTCAGTTCATTGTTATTGTGAATCTGGTTTAATTGGTAGATCAAACTGGTTTGAGCACAATAAAACTTCATATCAAATTAATAAAATAAACAACAATCTAATTTGGTATCGAATTCGTCGTCGTGATATTTTCCATTTTGACGATGTCAAATATAATTTAATTTTAGGTATCATTTTCCAAAGATGAAAAAACATTGATCGATTGATTCTTTTTCACCAAGAATTCAAAAACATCACGTGACGTACCAGCAAAATCAGACCGTTGCCTCAACGTTCGAAAATCTCCGAATTTTTAAAAAGTAACCTTTTGGCACACATAGCTCCCGTTGCCAACGGTCAGCTTAAACCTCAACTACTTCTTATCCCCAAACCCTCTGACAACTTAAAAGAGTTAAGAACTGTCTTCAACTCAACAAACTCGGTCGATTTTCCACTCAAATTTGGTTGATTTTCCGACAAAATTGCTACCTGGGTTTTCAATCTCCGACCGCGATCGTTATCTTCCCCAATTCAGCAACCTCAAAAAGGCGAAAAATGGCAGCTTTGGCACCGGGAATTCTACTGAAGCTCGTGGACGCAATGAACACAGGGGTCAAGCCGACGGGCGAATACCGGAGCGCGCTTCTGCAGATCACCGACATCGTCCCGGCAGACCTTGATGAGAAGAGCCTTTGGCCCACACAGGGCTTCTACATCAAAATTTCCGATTCTTCCCACTCAATTTACGCCAGCCTTCCTCCGGAGCACAATGACTTTGTTCTCAGTAATAAAATGCAGTTGGGTCAGTTTATATATGTCGATGGATTGGAGCCTGGGTCTCCGGTGCCGGTGGTGAAGGGAGCCAAACCGCTCCCCGGCAGGCATCCTCTGATGGGTACCCCGGAGCCGTTGATGGGGCTGAGGGAGAAGGGAGAGAAAAGCGAACAAATGTCGAATTTGAAGCCTACTAGAAGGGGGTCTTGGGGAACAGGGCTTAATGGAGCTGATGGGGTTTCGTCTCCCATGGTGTTAAAGCCTGTTCCTTTGGATTTCGATCAGTGCACTCCTGTTAAAGAGCGAGGCGGGCGAAATGGGTCGATGTCTCCAATGATTAGGGGGAGAGTGGGAAGAGACGGAGGGTTGAATTCGGGGATTCGGAGTTCATTTGGTGGTGGACTTCTGGCTAAGATGGCAGATTCGAAGGGAGGTGAAAGCCCTGCGTTGAGAAAGAGCTGTGTCACGCCATCTATGTCGAGGTTTCAGAGAAGCAGAAGTGTGTCTGATCGAGAGCCAAGGATCCCAATTAGCCCCTTCAACTCAGCTGTAGGTACATTGCTCCTCTTTAGCATATTTTTCTGAGCTGCACCGATTGATTTTTCTAGTTATTAGAATTTTTGTTTGTGGAAGAATGTTTGATTTTGTTTGCTGAAGACTGTTGTATTTTGTTGGCTGAGAATGCGAATTCTTGCTTTGTTGTAGGAAAAAAAGAAGAGCTCGACTCCACCACCGCGATTACGAAATGCAAGAGTGGCAACTTCACTCAATGTGGCTGGAGATGCAGCACAGAAATCCTCCAACTCGAAGGACACAAACACGAATTCTCAGCAGCAGCCGCAGCCCGGTAACTTGTGCAACGAAAACAGCACTAGCCTCCCCATGAATTTACCAGGAAGGCTCAGCTTGCTTGGCAAAGTAAGTACTTTCATCTCCAAGTGTTGCTTCTTGTTTACGACCGAAACCAATTTTTCTTTTGGGTTTTGACTCTTGAGATGAGATTATTTATGCAGGAAGCTGTGCAGCATAGAGAGACTGCTCAGAAGATTGCCCTTAATGCACTCAGAGAGGCTTCAGCTACCGATACCCTAGTTCGATCTCTCAAGTAAAGCGAATCCCCTCCTTTTTCTTATATAGTAGTGAAAAATTGAACTTTGAGATATTTGTTTGCTAAGATCAAAACCAATGCTTGCTTGTGCAGGATGTTTTCAAACTTATGCAGAACAGCTAGAGCAGATGCCCCATCAGCCTGCTTTGATAAATTCCTCGAATTCCATCACCAAATTGTCCAATCAGTAAATGATATGATGTCGATACAAGCGGCTACTTCAGCTTCTGAAATGACTCAGACTACTCCAAAAGTTAAGCATCACAAAGATAAAGATCAAGATGATGAAGAATTTTCTGTCCTGCATGAAATTGTTCAAAACTCCGTGAACTCTAAACTAAACTTGTCGAAAAGAAGGTGCGCATTGTACAAATCAGTTGCAGCGGTTTCTGAAAGAAGCGAGCAGAAAACGACAACGTTTGAGAAGCACCTGAGAAGCTCTACTCATCAAAAGCCGAAAGCACCATCCACTCCGCTCGGAAAGCTGAGTCTTGAAACCATTGGTGAAAACGACGAAAACAAGAAGCCGGCTTCTGCTAGTTTAAGCAGCTTAAGCAACACAATCAGGTTGAGTAAGCAGATCGAAACGGAAGCTGGGAACTGGTTTATGGAGTTTATTGAGATGGCATTGGAGACGGGGATGAAGAAATCAAAAGGCACGACAACGGATAAAGATATCCGAAAAGTGCCTCAATCTGTCATTCTCAGATTGATTAATTGGGTGGAAGTAGAACAGTGTGACAGCAGCAAGCGGCCTGTTCATTCGAAAGCAGCGCAGTTGGCTCGAAAGTTGAGGATCAAAGTGAAGAATCCTTGAAGTGTTGGCATTGCTAGTATTTGCGTTAGTAACATTATTTGGGGATTCTTTCTTCTGTTGCATTTGTTGAATTGAAATATCTTATTTGCATATGTTTTCTAGCATGTAATGGTGAGTGATTCAATATAGACAAAAAAACTCTCTTTACGTCACTCCTGATTTGTCATGCTAACTTTGACTCATTTTTGTGGACGTTATCTCTCACAATACCCTCAATTCAGGTGCTGTACCTATGAACCTCTCCAACTTCAAGTACTACCTTGTCAATTTGGCATCAACGTTTAGTCATTTTTAGTTTTTCAATCTTGAAAAAAAAAATGGTTTTATGAGTAATTCAAGTGAAGCTATATGATTGGGCAAACGAAATCCACTCAGTTACCACCTCAATACATAAATAGAAAATTTAACAAAAAAATTAACAGAATGACCAAATTAATTTGCGTGAGCCATTTTATTGATGAATTCTTATTTCATACACCATTTTAGTTGAAAGATTCAATCTCAATGAACCCCCAAAAAAAAAAAAAAAAAAAAAAATCCTAATTTCTACTACACAGTCAGAACTCCAAAAAAGAAATAAAAAGGAATAGATTTAAAATACCAATAATACCCTCACAAGTTTCTCTAAATGACACCCCTACTATCCTTCTCCTATCCGGCGAAGTCGGATTTCTTTCCCTCTTCGAAGTTCGAACGCAAATCGAAACCCCACTGGAAAACCCCAAATTATTCCAAAACCTCAACCCCGCCAAGAATCCTCCTGTGCCTGCCGTAGCGACTGCCGTTTTCCTTCTCCAAGCCGCCGGTGAGTATCTTTCTCGATCCCAATCTTATTTTTTATTTCCCATCCAATCCCTCTCTTCCGATTTCTTTTCGTTCGATTTCCAATTTCAAATTTAATGTATGAAGTCTCAATTTTTCAGTACAGGGACCAAATTTAGGACTTAGGGTTCGTCTTTGTTTCTATGAATGGATCTTCTCCGAGCATACTCTGATCAAAACGACGACGAATCGAACGAGCCAGAGGAGCACAACCAAAACCCTAAATCCGCACCGTCGTCCCCAGACACGTCGCCGCCTCGGCTCCTCCCCGCCAAGTCCGCGGCGCCCAATGTCGACGACACTATGCTGGCCCTGGCGGTAGCCGGGGCCAACCGGTCTTCCACCCGCCCCATCGACCCGACCCAACACATCGTCGGTTTCAACCCCACGTACGACCAGCTGTGGGCGCCCATCTACGGCCCATCCCACCCGTACGCCAAGGACGGCATCGCCCAGGGGATGCGCAACCACAAGCTCGGCTTCGTGGAGGACGCATCGATTGAGCCCTTCGTGTTCGACGAGCAGTACAATACTTTTCACAAGTATGGGTATGCTGCTGATCCATCGGCCTCTGCTGGGTACAATTATGTTGGAGATTTCGAGGCCTTGCAGAAGAACGACGCCGTTTCTGTGTATAACATTCCCCAGCACGAGCAGAAGAAGCGGAAGATTGAAAAGAGGAAGGAATTGGACGAGAATGAGGGTGAGGATGAAGATATGGACCCCGAGGAGGTCCAGAACCCGGCTAGTGACGTGTGGTTGATGAAGAATAAGAAGAGTCCGTGGGCGGGAAAGAAGGAGGGTCTGCCAACGGAGCTGACTGAGGAGCAGAAGAAGTATGCAGAGGAGTATGCCAAGAAGAAAGGCGAAGAGAAAGGGGCTGGCGATAAGGGTGAGGCTGTGGTTGAGAAGACTACGTTTCATGGGAAGGAAGAGAGGGATTATCAGGGTAGGTCTTGGATTGCACCGCCGAGAGATGCTAAGGCATCTAATGATCACTGTTATATTCCGAAGAGGTTGGTGCACACTTGGAGCGGGCACACAAAGGGTGTGTCTGCTATTAGGTTCTTCCCTAAGTACGGGCATTTGATTCTCTCTGCCGGGATGGATACCAAGGTGAAGATTTGGGATGTTTTCAATACCGGAAAGTGTATGAGAACTTACATGGGTCACTCTAAGGCAGTTCGGGATATTTGTTTCTCTAATGATGGGAGTAGGTTTTTGACTGCTAGTTATGATAAGAATATCAAGTACTGGGATACTGAAACTGGGCAGGTGATATCTACATTCTCAACCGGGAAGGTTCCTTATGTTGTCAAGCTGAATCCAGACGAGGATAAGCAGAATGTATTGTTGGCAGGTATGAGTGATAAGAAGATTGTTCAGTGGGATATGAATGAGGGGAAGATAAATCAAGAGTATGATCAGCATTTGGGTGCTGTGAATACGATTACGTTTGTGGATAATAACCGTAGGTTTGTTACTTCCAGCGATGACAAGTCGCTTCGCGTATGGGAGTTTGGGATCCCTGTGGTTATTAAGTATATTAGTGAGCCTCATATGCATTCTATGCCATCAATTTCACTGCACCCCAATTCCAATTGGCTTGCAGCACAGAGTATGGACAATCAGATTCTGATTTATAGCACTAGGGAGAAGTTTCAGCTCAATAAGAAGAAGAGGTTTGCTGGGCATGTCGTCGCCGGGTATGCTTGCCAAGTCAATTTCTCGCCAGACGGACGGTTTGTTATGTCGGGTGATGGTGAAGGTAGATGCTGGTTTTGGGATTGGAAGACATGCAAAGTCTTCAGAACTCTCAAATGTCATGAAGGGGTATGCATTGGGGCTGCATGGCATCCCTTGGAGCAAAGTAAAGTTGCAACATGTGGCTGGGATGGCTTGATTAAGTACTGGTAAGTAAAGTTTCATTTTGTAACACTTTAGGCCGCTTTGTCATCATTCCTACGTGCAATACTTGGTTTTCTGATTTATGTGTCTATTAGTTCAATTAGTTGTTGTAACCGATGTGCCTATATGCATTCATGTCTGCTAAAAATCATGCCAGGAATTCGTAATGCCAACTTTTGATGCTCGATATATCTGGTAGCTAAGTAGGGTTTATTGATGAAATGCGATGCTCTGTATATTTTGTGTATGTAGCAATTTCAGGATATCAAACTTAAACCTTGTTCACATCTAGCCTCTATGTTTGAGAACTATAAATGTAGGATTCAGACTTGAGACGTGTTGCTTTCTCTCTGGAAGAAGCTTCTTTTCCTCCACCCACGACACAGATATAGGAGAAATCCCCCTCCTTCAACCCCCTCACCCCCCCAAACAAAACCAAAGCCTTGAACTCGTACCTCATACACACCCTGTTCCTTTATTTCGAATCATTCTTTCTTTCCCTGCCTAATTGTGCTATAGAAAGTTCTCTGTGCATGTGTTTTACCTTTGTTTTGAAAATCATCGAAATAAAGTCAATGTGCTGACTTTATTTTATGAAACCTTAAATGGATAAATGCTACTAAGATGAATGGAATATGTTTCTTTGTTATGCGATTGATTTTAACGACAGTAGGTTCCATCCCACAATTGATTCATTGGTTTCATTGTTCGTTAAGAGATGTTGCAGTTGCTTTACGCGCATGTGTACTAGTTGACTAAATTTTTCATACCTTGTACTCTCCTAGAATATACGAAGTTTGATTAATCTTTTCGTGTGGTTTGCAGGGACTAGCTGCATTTCACTTCGGTTTGGATGAGGGACGATAACTTGATGTACCCTTTTCTGTTCCATATGGGGGGTATAGTGCCGTTATCATCGGATGTACCCATCTTGGGGATTGCCGGACTTAAGGTTACGTATAAAGATTGCAGCACAAACTCTGCCCACATCTTTATCTTACTACAATCACCATATGTACTTGTAATACAAATTTTTCGGCTTTTTGTTGAATCTGTTCTTGTAGTTTTGAAGACTTTGAGAAGTTCTACAGGAGTAACGTTTTTGCAAATGTTTATGTACTTGTATTTTATTAAGACTTTGAGAAGTTGACAGCCGATGATAGTCCTCCTCTGCTTGCATATAATCTTGTAGCAAAAACTGCACCTTTCACCATATGGTGCAATACATGTCCCACGCGTTGAAACCTCAGTGGCAGGAAAATATTCGACTTTGGTTTGCATTTTTATCCACAAATTATCTAATGAGGAACTAATCTTGCATGAGGATACGAGTGATCGTTAATCTGCTACTTACGTTCTGCAACTATCCCTTAGATTTATCCTGCATTGGAGTGGGATATGAGGAATCGTCACTCACATTCTACAACTATTTCGTGTTTGGATTTATAAACAGAGAAAATTTAACTTGAAATTTGAGATCTCTAATTTTCAAGTTTAAATTTTATATAAATGTGTTATTTTTAAAGCATATCCTAATCTCCACTACCTACCCCCACCAAATTATTTTTTGCTGTGCGTCAATGATATTATTGGTGGGTCCAACACAATTTTCGCCGTTAATTCATGCATTTGGTTATAATACTTAAACGTATTAATATAGTCATAATCTTGACGTTAAAAAAATGATTGTACTAAACATAAATATTCACATGCATGCATATGATCGTTATATGGTCACTTTGAAGTTACACATTTGATAAAAAATTATTAAATTATTTGATTTAACGGAATCTAACAATTTTTGCTTTGATGTGTAAATTAAATGTGAAACCAGCAATCCACAGAGTTGGAATCACTTTAAATAAATATTGACATAAAGGAGGAAAAGTAGACATAAATGTCCAGCACTATCGTTCGAATAAATTATAAATTGCTTGTTCCCCCTTTCAACCCTCTCCAACATTATTGTTCGGAAATAGGATTATTTCCCTTCTTTTTTTACCTATTCTTCTCTTCCCTTCTATTTCAAGGATCACGGTTAAACTACGTTAACATCTTATATTAATTTTTTTTATAGAAAAAGAAAGACAAAATAGAAAATGTGAGAGAAATAGATGGAAGGGGATGGAAAGAGGAGAGAAGATAATCCCAATCCATGTTTGTGCACACCGCAGAGGTTTTGGCCTCAATGGGAAAATCAAACAGAGAAGCTAACAATGTAAAGTCATAGACCAAGAATTACAAGATCGCTCCTTTCACTCTGAAGTGATAGAGGGATTGTATCATAAGTTTTCTTTTCATGCTTTTCCCGGAGGTTTGGAAAAAGCTACAATCAATAAGAATTTCCTAATCCTCCCTTCCCGAAAGAAAGAACGTGAAAATTATTACTCGCGCGTGAAATGCTACAAGTGGGTATGAATCGACGACGTTGCTTGTGTTGGGAGTAATTAGTGAAGCATATGTTGGCAATGCAATAAGGATAAGCCAAATAGCAGCACTCTAAAAGAAAATGGCAGGGAATCACTTTAGGAAAAAGCATCTCTTAAAAGCATAAGGTGTAAAATGGTGAGCATTGCATTAAGAAATCTATCAGCACTATCTTTGTTCCGTACTATACAGTTGAAGCACGATGCTAACTCACCAGAAATGGTCAGTAATGCAGACGACTATGATGCACGCCTTGTCCTGGCCAATCTGGTATCCTCTTAGCTCTCGAAAAAATGGCATTTTAACCGATTTTCCCACGCTATACAATGCTAAACTCAAAAGATAATTTACACCCTGTCTGAGCTATACATGGATGGAAGACCTGATTCAATGCTCAGTTAGTTGCTGCATCTGTGCACCGGATTCGGTCAGTATCCCATATGCCGGTTCATTCTTCAGAAGCACCAACCGCTGGAGCAGATTCTTTTGAGAGATTAACAAGAGCATCTCGAAATTCTTGCCTGAGTACTTTCCGGATTTTCATTCTCAAACTTGAAGCTGCTTCAGGTTTGAACCACCGCCTGCCAAACTGGGAGTTCAAGATAATTAATCGAAGACGGAAAAGTTAAGAACAGAAGAAACATGTTTGAGATCATTCTATTTTCTCTTCAAGGACGGAAAGGTTGAGAATAGATGAAACACACTACCATTGACAAATCTTTCCTTTTCAGCCTTTCAGGGGCCTCTTCGATGAAGCGCTCCATGAAGAAAAGGACAAATAGACCACAATCATATTCATTTCGCTGTTGGGGGACCTGGTGGGAAATACAAAAAGAGGTAAGCTTCAAACCAACCAAGGCAGGCTAGTCATTCAAGCACAACATGCCCCGCACTTTGGGGATAGCTGGGTATTCTTTGGATGTTAGCAACCTTTCCAACTTCCTAGCCACAGTGAAATTTGAAGTTTTAAGTGAAATGTCCAAGAGCTTTATGATCTTATACAATTTTAACACACAACGTCTCAAAATTAAGTATATACTGTACTTGTAATTCTAATAATCATATGCCTATGGAAATGTGGAACAAATTTTCTTTTTTTATAGTAATGGCATTCTAACATTTAAACTTCAACAATTTAAGAGCAAAATGTACCGCAAGTTTTTTCTCTTCAATTTTTTGGGGAAGTTGCTTCCATATACTGTCGGAAATAGGAAGATCTGAAACGGCAACTTCTGGACCCAAATAATTCCATTCTGCTCTCAGATAGCTGCTTAGGACATTAGTCATCAATTCCATCACCATTAACTAATTGAAATAACCTAGCAAGACATAAACAGATTAAGGGCACGTTTTGTCTCACCTTTTAATATTTTGAAAAACAGATCTAGGACAATGGACTCCGGATAAAGAATCTAAATGAAGTACAATGGGTCCTGATTCTTCTTCCTTGTCAGGGATGCAGATAATCACTAGACTCCAATGTTTACTGGATACGTCAAACACCATAATGAAATCATATGTTTGGTAGTTTAAGTAACAAAAAAAAAAGCTGGAAACTAGGATACAGAAAACATACCACATTAGTTTATCATAACATTTGAAAATTGATGAATACTAAAACACTGAGAGAAAATGATTTATACAAGTTTTTTTTTTCTTGAGCACTTTGTGTTTATATCATTCATCCGAGTTCAAAAGTCAACCATATTGATCCAGCCTCATCTTAGTTAGATACAGGATTTATCCCGCTTACTGCTTTTTACTACAATGGTAGCAACTATATAAAAGTCATTAGTCATTGGCAAGGCAGTCAAGTCAACTAACCATGCCAGACACGCAAGTACAATAACTTCTACCCACATTCTCGTGAGCATTAATCCAGACAAGGCTTCCAACATTTCATCCCTTTTCTTCTGTTAAGGTGCATCTCATCTTTCAGCACTTGATCAAGTAGAAATTAAAATTTTAAAAAAAATATATCAAATGAGCATCAAGATGGCAAACAGTTTATTCCAGTTATGAGCTTTCTAGCAAGTATGTCCATTGTCATCTGCCACATTTTTCTACCCATGAACAATCTTACAACTACAAGTACTTAATCTTAGCAGTAACAAAAAGACTTACTCTTCATTTATAGGAATAAGTACATATGCCTTCTCAAATATATTAACACCCTTCCACCATCTCCTAAACTTGCCAAAACGTTTATCCTTGTCGTCCCCCTACATGGTACAAGGGAAACAAGCTAGCAAAAATGAGCATGATATAGCCATTGCATGATATACTGATATGTGTGTGTATGTACATATATACGTATACATCATAGGCTTTTCAGTCAAGATCTACGCCAGATGTCTCCACTCACTGTTTCTAAAAGTGTAAAAGAAATTATGTGGTATGAGTAGTTTCCATAGTCTCTAAAGACTTTGAAAGTCTCGACCATATTGGCCGATCATTAAGCACATAAAAAATGGATTCTGAGTTTCTAAAACAAATGGATTACCAATTTAACTAACCCAATTTTTGGCACAGAAACAGCAAGCACTGAAAGTAGAACAAGATAAATACTTACCTTATATGCTACATCCTCCTTGAGTTTCTCATAAAAAAATGTATTAAAGAAATGAAAGTTGCGTAACGCTCTGTCTGTTGGGGATGTTTGTTGTTGTAGATATCTAGTCAAAAGATATTGCAACATCACATATATGATATGGGAAAAGATAGGAATGCATGTCCGTTATTGTGACCTATAAATCTGCATTTACAGAACTACATCTAAAATAGCTAACCGAATGTAGAAGTTCATGATAGTTGATGTCAAGTAGCCTTCAGGATCAAGGCACCCAATGTCCGCATAACAGATTTCTACAGATTTTGGATCATTTCTGAATACGACAAAAAAAAAAAAAACACATGATTATCAGTTGTACTCTATATCCTCAACATTCAAAGAGGTCTCTTTGCATCCTCTCCAAAAAGAGATTTTCTACCTTGATGGGTAGTAGATCTTAACCTCGTTAATGCTGGAAAAAAGAGACAAGGTAAACAGATTATTGTATTGTTAATATCAACCTCAATTTTGGCTAAGTCTGAAACACGGTAAAAAAAATTAGCAACAGTTTTTTATATTATAGGTACCCCTCGGGAAGTTCTTCTTCTTGCTCTGCTGTGTCCACAGGTTCAGCATCCTCCTCATCCAGAATTTCTACAACGGTCTGACCCTGCTATAATCATGAAACTATGGATTTAATTACTAAATGGAGAAAGTGACAGGATATATAAACTATGACAGGACAAAAACACAATGCCCATAAGGCAATGATCACACTAAAATATATCTAATTGTAGCAAAAGTTTCACCCATCAAGACAACTTCTCACTAATTCCAACATTTTCAGTTAAAAAGAAGGTGCCCAGATAAAATGTAGAATGAAACACAAGACATTGTACCCTTTGATGCCTCGAACCATTTATTTGAGAAGCGTCATTCCAGCTGGAAAGAAGGAAAAGAGAGAAATGCAAATTATTAAATAAAAGGGGTATTAGCCATTAAGGCTATCTAGTGTAGTTAGAACTTCAATAGAAGATAATACACTGAAAGCGAACGAGGTAAAAGAAAAGACCGTTACCTTCTGCCACAACTAGACAAGTCTTCTGCAACGTGGCGAAGTGAACAAGGGAAAGAAGCCCCGCCTTTATGACCACCATTTGAAAGAGAACATTTTTCTCGTCTATGATTAAAACTGCTAGAGCATTGACGAGGTACGTTTCTTGATGAAGATCTACCTTTCCGTCCTCCTTTTTGCAATAACTCTCCATTGCTTTTCATGCTCTGCTGGTTGCATGGAAGAAGAGATGATTCTGTTTGAGCTTCATTGGCTGTCCTAGAATCAGACTGCATTAAGAATAGACCGAAGCAATTATATTTAAATTTTAAAAGCCACTTATTCAAACAATAAAGAAGAATATGGTGGATCGCATTACCTTTTCTTCCATCTTTTGTTCAAAATGGCAAGCAAATTCAGACTTTGGCTTTGGCAGAGGTGCTGCAGCCTCATTTTTGAAGCCAGTAGAATCATCTAGAAGCCACATTTAAGTTTCTTAAACACGAGTTCCGCAAAACATATAAAATGATATTTGCAACACCACAGTACTTAACCATGCAAACAATCCGTAGCAAATTCGGTTCATTTAATGTGTAACTTTTTAGTGAACACAACACATCGATGAAAGAAAGGGCTTACCCATGTTTCTGTTTTTACAGCTCGTGGCTTGTGCGATCTCCTCCCACCTACTGGTGTTCTATTCAATGAAAACCAAAGCAACTACGGTCAGAAGACTCAGAATCAATTTTGATAAGCACTTTTCTGAGAAGTACTTCTACATAAACATTCAGAATTCTGATTTCCAGCAATTCCAACCAGACTGAAAAGGGCATGAAGCACATCAATATAAAACTAGAAATGAAGCATTAAACCCCCACCCCCCAAAAAAAAAATTTAAACTTTGCATTCAATTTTGCCCCCATTTTCTGAGAAACCAAACAGAACAGAAAAGCAAAACGCACCTTTTCAAGCCGACTGCATCTCCTCCGCTCCTTTTCGTCCTCCAACTGCATAAGAGCCACCCGGAGCTTTTCGCCTTTGTCCGGCAAGCTGCGGCTCAGTTTCTCAATGTTACTCTTCTGCCGCTTAATCTTCTCCTCTAGCTCGTGATCGGCTATGACATAGAAGAAATCATCCCGCTGCTGATCACCGCCCCCCATTCCGGACTGCTTCGGCGGCTGCTCCTCCGCGGCCGTAGCTTTCCGCTTTGACTCCGGCAAAACCACCCTCTCCAGCGGGTCGCCGCTGTCGTCGAGACAATCCAGCACCTTGCTGACATCGATCCTCCTCTTCCCACCCGTCTCTTCCTCCATGCAGAGAATGCGAAAGCCCCAAAATGTCTACTCTCCCTCTCTCTAATCGGAAGCTCTCACACTCCCTTCTCACCGGTTGTGATTTTATACTGACTCACCAGCTCTTATGTCACGACAAAATCAAAAACCTAATAAAAATAATATTCGGTAGATCAATTTTTTAAACCAAATACGTTATATAATTTATAAAATTTAGATCAAAAATTAATTTATTTAACATTACTTGAATAATGTTAGGTAGACCCGACTAACCAAATTGAATAGTAACATTTTATGTTTTCGACTTTAGCTAAAAATCGAATTATTATAAACCAAATTAAACCCTATTGTTTAAGGTCGTCTCAATGTTTAAGAAATATCATTACATTTTTATCCAAAAAAAACCTCACTTTACATCGTCAACATTTGCGATCAATTGTAAAATATAATGTACAAGATGTTACTTTGTTCACAATTGGACTTAATGTCACATCCCCGTCCGGGCTCCCAATCACATTTCGGGCTCGACTCCACCGTAGCACGATATTGTTTACTTTGGGACATCCAGCACGATATTGTTCGCTTTGGGACATCCCGGGCTCGACTTCACCGTAGCACAATATTGTCCGCTTTGGGACCCGACCACGCCCTCACGGTTTTGTTTCTGAGAACTCATACGATAACTTCCCAGTAGATCACTCATCATGGGATTTCTCTCGCACGAACTCGCTTAACTTCGGAGTTACTATGAAACCCGAAGCCACTGAGTTTCAAAAGACCTCGTGCTAGGTAAAGATGGAAATATACACATGATCCACTCCCTAGACGACGTGGAATGTTACAATTAACCCTTTTGACATCGTTCAATTTACACATTTTATTTGGCTAATTAGCTGATCAATCATTTAGTCTAATGCGTGCCTTCTAAACGTGGTAGTCGTTCCATAGAAAATACACAAGTGTTTAACATGTGTGTCCTGCACTTACAACGTCGTTAGTTAACGGTTATCTACAATCAACCTAATGAAATATACAAATTGGATGTCAAAACATTAAGGTATAATTCCAGAAAATTAAAAACTGAGTGTCCAATTTGAAAAACTTGGACTTAACTACACACACAAAGCCAAGTGGGGACCTAAAAAGTGAGAATCTTATGTCATATCATGTCACAATAATGTAAAATCTACTTAAAGTGAGAAATTTTTTTGACGTCTTCGGAACATATGTGGTACACTATCTGTTTAAGTGGAGGAGAATTTTATTTTTCAAGTTGTTAATTTTTTTAACTCAAGTATCTCAACATTTGTATAATAACACGTGGTATACTATCACAGGTTCCATACATATTAAAAAATCTCTTCTTAAAGGTAACAAAGTTTTACGAGTGTATTTTTGTTCACCACCATAAACTGTGATGGCATACACTAATTATATGCTACGCGTCATTTCACTTGACTTTAGGTAGTTTTTTTTTCAAAATTAAAAATATAATGACACGTAAACTCATAGTAGACGATTAATTATTACACCATAGTTTTTGTGGCCTATATGTTCTTTCGAGTTTTGTTGGCCAATCGAGGTGCGACACGTATACTGCTAAACAAACAAATTTTTTACTTGTTCCGGAACACTAACCCGTGTAATTCGTGCATAAACTCTCCCCTTGTTCTCTCTCTGTCACTATCCTTCTCCTTGTTTCTCTCTCCTAGGGCACGAAAACAGCAAAAATTCACCCACAGATTTCAATTCTTTCTAGCCATGGCGGACACTCCTTCTCCCGCCACAAATCCACTGTCCAATCCCCAATCCAGTAACCCTAATCCCCAATCTAACCAACCTGATCCCGTACCCGCCTCCACCACACCACCACCACCACCACCACCACCATCACAATCATCGTCGTTATCATCCACACCTATCACCGTAAACCCTGATTCGAATCCGCCTCTAGTATCTCTGCCGCCTCCACCGTCACATCCTTCGATCTCCTTCGCGCCACAACAGGTTTCCGGCGCCTTACCGCCGGTCGCGCCGTCTTTCCGGCCGGTTCCACAGTTCACTCCAATACCGAACCCCTGTGTGCCCAATCCGAATTATCAAATCCCCGGTGTCCAGCCGCCTGGTGTGAGCTCCGGAGCTCCGATGGCTCCTGGTGTGCCCCCGCCGTCCTCGGCCCCGCAGAATATGATGCATTATCAGATGCAGCCTATGAGACCGTACGCACCGATGCCTAATGGATACGCACCCATGTCCACTGGTGCTCCTCAAGGCGCCTTACCTGGTGGGTTTTTGCTTCTCTCTGTAATCACTTCGTTATTTCGTATTTTTTTTTTTCTGCTATTCAATTTCCATTCAATTCCAAATATTTGTATTTATTGTTGGTTCTCGTATTTCAATTGCTTGGTGCTGTTTTGGTATGAGTTGTTCAAGAAATACTTAGGTCCAGTTGCTTAATGTGCCACACGGAATTGCTTGAGTGCATCAAGCTTTTGGTTTTTGTCTCGAAAAAGTGAAAAGTAAATAACTTTGTTTAATCTACGGATAGCAATCAAATTAAGACCAATGGTATAATACAGTGGGAAGAGTTTGCTAAAGCAGAGTTCGGAGTTTGTTCAGAAAAGTTAGTGTAGTGTGTTAGATTGAGGGTATCGATGACAGGATGTTTTCTCGTACAGTGTCTTGATTGAATTCGGTGAGAAAGGTTGGAAGGCTTGCTTCATATTGCTTTGAGAACCCCCCATCTACAACTCCTTTTTTGGTATGCACATATTTTGAAGTTTTATTCAAGCTCAAGTTGGTCTGGAGTTCAAAATATAAATGAATATTCCCAAATTTCGGAAAATTTTACTGTTCAGTTTGTCATGCTAAAGTTACATTACCATGTCGTGTTTATTTGAGTAGGATGCTTTCTGGTAATTTTAAGGATACTATCCCTTTCATGGGTTTATGAATTGCCAGAAGCAGACCATGTTTGCAACTGAGTGCTCATTGCCCTTGTGTTCTAAGGTACTGAAGTCTTTCTATCCATAGATACATATATATGTGCATCATCCATTCATCCATCCATCTGACAATCAATCAATCTATTTATATATACATTTAGACATCTAATCATGTGTTTATTTGTGCGTGTTTTTAGTACTATGTGCTTGTTTGTTAAAATTTTGTTTTTAATCTTCTAACGTTCTCATGCTGCATTGCCTACTGCTAACCTTTTGAGATGAATTAAACTGTCGGTATATCAAGTATGTGTAATTCTCATCAACCCCTATATGCATGAGATATTGGAGGTTTTATTATACTTGAGAAGGCTACTTTGGTCTGAGTGGATGTGCAAGGTAAGCACAATTTATTCATTCATGGTTTATGAACACGATGCTGCTTCTTAATGTTTCCTTCAGGTTATCTGTTCAGCTGGTGGTAGTTGCTATGCCTGTGCTGCCATCTCTAATATTCTTTTAATGTGTGGTAACAAAAGTCATTATTTAGAGTCATACTGTTTTTCATACATCTGTTTAGTTTGGGGAGGGTCACCTATCCATCATCGGATCCAGTTCATAAGCGTTCTCTGACATATTTGCAAGATATTTATTTGTGTTTTTGTAGGACTTCCTCGTTATCCTTCATATCATCCAATGATTCGGACCCCGTTTCCTCCACGCCCACTGGGAGCAACTGGTTTGCTTCAGCGTGCCCCTGTTCCTGGGATTCCTGGAGTTCGCCCGATTATCCCTCCTGTTGTTAGGCCAATTCTTCCTATTGTCGCTCCAGCTGAGAAACCACAAACCACTGTTTATGTTGGGAAGATAGCACCAACAGTGGACAATGAATTTATGAAATATCTCCTCCAGGTGTGCTGTCAAATTACTGCGATTTCTGTTGTTCTTTATCAATTTTCCCACTGTTTTGTTATGTTACCCAAATTTATAAGTTGACTTCTGATGGTTTACCTTTTGTGAAGTTGTGTGGACCTGTCAAGAGTTGGAAACGTGCTCAAGATCCCACAGATGGGACTCCTAGGCGCTTTGGGTTCTGCGAATTTGAATCTGCTGAAGGGGTTCTTCGGGCATTGCGTCTTCTCACTAATTTGAGCATTGATGGGCAGGACCTTGTGGTATGTCTTGATTCTAATTAGATAATTTGTCAGTTTAATTGTGTATGTTTTTTTTTTTTTTCTTTTTTTGTCATTGTCATTATGGTGCAATGGAAAATCTCACGGCCTTCCTTAGTAATCATGCCATATATACTTCTCCGCACATTCAGCTTTGCTTATATTTATCTCTTTATATTTGATGCTGTAAACATAAACAGTTAAATGTTAATCAAGCGACAAGAGAGTATCTGGAGAGGGTTGTTAAAAAGAAGACTGAAAACTCAAAGAAGCTCAAAGAAGCTGAAGCAGCTGAGAAAGGTGATGGAAGTGCACTAGACGTTGAGAAGAATGTACCTTCAAATCCTTCTGTACAAGACTCAAAGGAGGAAGATGGTAATTCGAGTAACAAAGAAAATGACCCTGCCAATTTTGGAGTTGTGACTGACGAAGACAAGGAAGCTGACCGGGAGGCTATGGAGAAGCTTACAAGTTTGATAGAGGAGAGAATAAAAAACAAACCTCTCCCTCCTCCGCCACCTACACCAGCCCCTGGTGATGTTACTAGGAATTCAAACTCAGCGCTGCCAGCTAAATCAAGGGATGGAGACTCTGATGTTGATATAACAAGAAATGGTAAGTCTCATGTTTGTACTTAATAAGCAATGAAGTTGCTTAGAGTCATTTATTAGTGGCAGTTTGTTGTTATACTTATAATTGGTACTTTAACTTTTCAGATGCTTATGAAGAAAAAATTGATGAAGAGATAACTAGTGACAACAAAACAAGAAGTGAGCAGGGGAGCCCTGAAACAAGCTCACATGATAGGAGCAGAAAGCAAGATCGGAGGAGCAGAGACAATGAGCGAGATATGAAACGGGAAAAGGAGCATGAGATTGAAAGATACGAAAGAGAAACAGAGCGAGAACGGGTACGGAAGGAGAAGGAGCAAAGGAGAAAACTGGAGGATGCGGAGCATCAGTATGAAAAATGTCTCAAAGATTGGGAGTATAGGGAAAGGGAGAAAGAGAAACAGAGGCAGTATGAGAAGGAGAGGGAGAAAGAGAGGGAACGCAAACGGAGGAAAGAGGTAATTTATGAAGAAGATGATGAGGATGAAGATTCCAGAAAAAAATGGAGGAGAAGTGTGTTGGAGGAGAAGAGAAAGAGGAGACTACGGGAGAAAGAAGATGACTTAGCTGACAGGCAGAAAGAGGAAGAAGAAATTGCTGAGGCCAGAAGGAGGGCTGAAGAGGAAAAGCAGCTGCAGCAAGAGAGAGATGCATTGAGGGATTCATCTGGTCATGTTGCAAATGGAAGCGAAAAAGCTGCTTTGGCTGAAGAATTCGTTGTGCAACTGAAAGATAAGGCAACTGAACAGGATAATGGGGGTGATTCTGGTCATGAGAATCATATAGGTAAATTACTTGGGAAGTTATTTATTGCTTTTATCGTTGTTTTCTTTTGCCCTCTTTTCCCTTTTCTTTTCCTTTTTGTTCATGTCGTTTGACTTTGATGCGACAGGTGATGCGACTCTACAAAATGGTGACAGTGGTGATGAGTCAACCATGACATCAGTTTCTGCATCAGAACCGCAGCAGAGTGGCAGTGCCCCAGCAAAGAAGTTGGGTTTTGGCCTACTGGGTTCTGGAAAACGTACCGCTGTTCCTTCTGTTTTCAATGAGGAGGATGATGATGCACACAAGGACAAAAAAATGAGGCCCCTGGTTCCCATTGATTATTCAACCGAAGAACTACAGGCTGTCCAACCAATTTCTGGGACAGCTCCATCAAATTTGGCTGCAGCGGCTGAATTCGCAAAGCGAATATCAAATGCTAGTTCTAAAGAAGAGAAGCCAGTTACGGAGAAGGAAAGAAGTAGACGTTCTAATGATAGGTCAAGCCACCGGGATAGGGACCAGAATGGTGATGAGTCTAATCGGACTAGAGATGAGCATAAGGAGAAGACTATTGACCGTGATACGGATCGAGACCATGCGATGAATAAACCAAGGGCAAAGGATAATAAGAAGCTTTTGGATGCAAAACAACTGATCGATATGATTCCAAAGACAAAGGAGGAATTATTCTCCTATGAAATAAATTGGGCTATTTATGAACATGTAAGCGCAGCCCATGATTTTAAATTATTTTGTTTAAACTTGCAAGATTTGCTTCCTGGTGATCATTCATTCAAATAGTCTAAAAACTGCTCGTACTAATGTCTGATGTGTTCTGCTTTCACAGCATGCACTACATGAACGCATGAGACCATGGATTTCGAAGAAGATTACGGAATTCCTGGGAGAGGAAGAGACCACACTTGTAGATTACATTGTATCTAGTACTCAGGAACATGTTGGAGCAGAACGCATGCTGCAGCTGCTTCAATCCATTTTAGACGAAGAAGCCGAAATGTTTGTTCTCAAGATGTGGAGGATGCTCATCTTTGAAATTAAGAAGGTCGAGACAGGTCTGGCTTCAAGAACAAGAACTTAATAGTTTTCTTTTGTCAGTTGTACTTTTGCTGCTGTAGACCCGAGTCTTGTTAGCATAATATGTCCTTTGGCCTCCAGCGTCGTTACCTAGGATAGCATAGATGGCCGTCAAGGCTAAACTATATTCTTTCTGTTTGTGTTGCTTCATAATACATTTTGTTCCGTAAGCTATTAACGCCCGCTGTTTTGTTTCCTCACTCTTGTGGGTTGTTTGTAGCTTTGGAATCTATTAGATGTCCTATTGCTGATTCTTTACAAAATTTTACTTATATTTATACTGGCACTTTCATTCAGGCCATTGTATTTTGCAGTGCATGACAGGGGAACCCTTCCTACCATTACACTTGTGTTATTCTCTTCTAAGAACGCCAAGCACGGGTGCGTATTATTTTTGTTTTCAAACCCACGGTGTGATTTGATTCACACTCCCGCTTTCTCATTTTACGCTTCTCCCTTTGTTTTTGTTCCTTGATCTTCCTTTGGTTTAACGAGAAAACGGGAGTGCAAAAATCACATCTTTAGCAGTTAGAAGGCAGAATTAGAGCTAGTATGGTATCCGATTCAAATTCAGGTTTACATAAAGATGAACAAATTGATAATCAACCATTTACATTTCATAATCCATGTTTAAGAAACAAAGGGAAATGTTAGTAACAGTAGAATTACAAAGTTATACAGCAAAACAACTGAGCCAGCAGTGGGATCTCGGCAATAGCAGGTTTTAGAGTTTTTGGTATGTACCCAATTTGCTGAGCAATCAGATGACCCAGAACCAAGATACAACCGAGCCAGCAGCCAACCCCAGAACCAAGAACAACACGATCACGATCCCGGCGGTCTCGGCATGTTGTAATTGGACAACTTTGGGAGCCAAAATCATCAACACACTGGTCAAGTAGCCGTTAGTGAGTCCCAAAAGGCAAGTTAGTATCGTCACTGGAATCTCTGTTCGGAAGAATTTGGGGCCGTGCAAGCACCCGTAGAAGAGAGGAAAGAAGAGCAATCGCACAACTGTACTGCCGATTGCAACCTTGGAACTTTTGGGGAGATACACAGAAGTCAGAGACTTGCCAACGAGATCAAACACATTGTAGCCAGCGATAAGGATGATCGGGTACCAATCCTTGAGAATTTGAGAGTGCACGTCTTCAGTAATGTATCCCGGGAAAATCGACAAAGTCACGATATAGATGAGGAGGATGCTAATTCCATACCACTTGACTCTATCGACTACGTGCCACAGAGTTGATCTCAACAGAGTCACTGTCCGCGGACCTTTCTCTTCTGTCTCATCGTTTACAGCCTGAACCTTTAAGTCTGCATAATACTTCATAACTGGAATCCTTGGTGCTACATTGTAGAAAACAATGCATATGACAATAATGACTATCCCGACGGCGAAGTAAAGGTTAGCACTTTTCCTCAGGCCATCGGCAGTTTGCGGATATACAGCCTTGGTTACGATCCTTAGAGCAGAAACGACGACTCCTGTAAAATCATATCCAAAATTTGGAAACTCTGATGAACTCATAACCAGTAACCTAGAGCAGAAAAATTAATATGCTTCAGCAATGAAATTTTCATTTGATACTTCCATAGAGACCTAAAAGTGCTTATGACAATCGGAAGCGTTTCTAACTACATTTGGTAGGAAAACAGGCCTCTATGGAGAAGGTTTCCTGCAGACTTCCAAGTGCTTTTCCAGAATGCAGTTAAACTTTTAATAACAATTTCAATGTGTTTCCATTAAAAGCACTTCTAGCGGAAGCGCTTATGACCAGAAGAGTTTCCCAAACGGCCATTCAGATTACACAGAGATTCAGAAAATCAAACAAAGTCATCTGGGATTAACTAAAATCAGAATTTAATTCAGAGAATGAAACAATGCCCAGAAACCAAAATCAAACAAAGAGAAAACCCAAAAATTGAAAATCCAGAGTCGACCGGAAAATCCAAAGAGCAGGGAGTTTTACCTGAACCAGCAGTCCCGGCCACAATGGCTTGTATATAAGTTCCGGGCAACTCACTAGCCGCCCCAATGAGCGAGCCTTGGACCAATGCATCCGCCACGCCGGAAAGCGCAACCGCCGCAACCGTCACGTAAAACCCGTCGTACAACCCGACCCGACCCTTGATGTAAAACACATCCATGAGGGGAACGACTAACAGCGAAACGACGAAGAGGCCCAGGCCCACATTGATCCGGACATAGGCTTCGGACTTGTGGGAGTAGAAGATTATCAGGAGGAGGCAGAAGAGGCCCACCACCATGTACACGACGGAGAATATCCGGTCGACGCTGGCATCTGGATAGAGGTAGGCGAAGTAATCGACGGCTGTGATGAAAGCGTTCCATGGGAGTAGGTAGCCGAGACCCAGTGTGAAGTAGATGATGTAGGCCAAGTGGAAGGAGTCCTTTGGGATTTTATTAGGTACGGCGGCGGCGGCGGTTACGGTGGGGAGCAGGAGGCTGGCCTCAGAATTTTCGTCGGCGGTTTTGGCATTGAAACCCATCGGAAATTGGTGGATGTGGATGTTTCACAATGGGTTTCCGGGTTCGGGTTGAGGGATTGGATCAGCTGAGAAAGCTCAGATCTTTGAGTTTTGCTTTTGGATTCCGGGAAGATATTTTGGCGATGGAGATTTGGTAGGACTGTTGGAGGTGAATGACGGAATGAGACGTTGTCGTTTTAGTCTCCAGTTATTGAATTGAGAGGTAACCAAATGTCATGTGCTTTTTCCTTCTTTTGTGGGAGTTTGAAACGATGTGCTTTTTATTTTATTAAGGTGACTAGGCTTTGGGTTGTAAACTTGTAATCACACTTCTTTTTTAAGAAAGTGTTGTACGTGAAGAATTGGACCCTTGCAAACGAGGATTGGCTCAGTTTGTAAGGTTTTTGTTTTATGTGTCGTTTTATTAAAATTTGAGTTTTGTTGCCAACAGTTGGTGCGTGATCTGTAAATTTCTATATGAATCTATATCAGTGGCAATGGCAGTTAGTTGCCACACGTAAGTCATTCTGGCTCAAGGTTGTGGGTATATCCTGACGCTGGTGGTGATAGTTAACTAATGCACACTAAACTTTTTGTTACCAGAATAAAAAATTTGGACCCTAAGCAGGTAAATATTTTTGGTGCAGGATGTCTGTCTTTATTAAAAAACATTAACTAGATTGAAAATACATAATCAAGTAGCTCTTAGTCTAATAGTGCTTTTCTTTTCAATTCTTGATGTTGAAAGAATTCCAATCTCCATTTTTGGTTTAATACTCAATGAATTTTACATTAGAGATGGAGGATTATGGCTAAACCCCATAGTAAATCAATATAATAAATTAATATCAAACTCATCATTTTATCAGAATCAACTCAAAAGCTCTCTTAGAGTTAATAAAAATATTGCTAAAACATGATACTAATAAGCTAATAGCTCGGATCTTCATCGTTGATTTAAAAAGAATGGAAGAGGACATGGTTGTTGATTTAGAGCCCAATAACTTGGGGCCCCAAGAATGACTCACGAGTCTCATGATCTAAAAAAAAAAAAAAAAAAAATAGAACCCAACCAATGATGGCAAGAAAGTCGATTTGGAGTGAGAATTATCACTGTGGCCGGAATATAGGGCAAAATATCATATGTTATTGTATAGTTGTAAAAAAAAAATTCTTTTCAAGTATCTCTTGAATTGTATAATATGTGTTGTTCTGCCTTGTATTTTGGCACACTAAAAAATCTCTCCAACTTGGAGGGACGTTCCCATTCAAAAATCTGAATTGACTTATCTAATTTTAGGTGTCCAATTTGCATAACTGCTGGTGTTTGTGTGGCATAAAAATTATCGCATTTGTGATCTTGATCAAGTCAAACAGTTCTTAGAAGATAGTGTGTTTTGGAATTGCGACTTTTACAAAGTAATTTTCTGCTATTAAATGATATTCTTTGGGTGATAAATGTATGCTTGTCAAACCAGAGAGATATGATCATACACCAGCTCAAATTCTCAATTTTGAAAATTGACCTTTAGAACTAAAGTTAAGAATCTTAATCTTGAGTGCAACATCTGTCTTTGAGAAGGTAATCTTAGGTAAGGCCGTAGAGCTCTTGATTAAAGAAACTTTCATATTGGGTGAGACCAACGTGAGGTCGAGTGAGACCAAAATACATAAGGTCCGCTATTATTTTTGGAAGAATTGCCCTACGAATGATGTGGTCAGGTGTCCCTACATAGGGTTTTCTCAATTCTTAGATTAAGTTTATTGTATTCATTCCAACCGGCCTTCCATCATTTTTAAATGAAATTTTGATCCCCAATGAGCTTGATTAGCAGGAGAATTGTACCATGCGTTTTGTCCCATTGGTTTGTCATTCCCTTAAATTTTTGACAACCAACTTCAGAAATCGCTCTCAAGATTTCTACATTCGGCATTGCTCGTTATTTATATCAATAAAATACTGTGGTTTGATTGATTCTTAACTAATTGTTTGATTAACAAAATGCTAATCTTGTTTCGATTAGCCTGCATAATACATGGCACGACAGAGCTATCTCACACACACCAGCTTTTTCTCTTCTGCATCACCTCACAGCCATTTGCCTTGTTTGCATTCTTCCAACTTCAAATAACTCCAAACACACACACACTCTCTCTCTCTCTCTCTACACACACACACACACACACACACACACACACACACACACACACACATACATATATGTTTTGTATAAAAGTTTGCAGATAAATTTATATGTGACAGCCGTCTCTTCTGAAAAATAGATATCCAAGCCAATGATCGATCCTCTTAGATTCTGAAATCATTCCAGATACCAAATTTGAAGTTTTTGAGCATCCGTTCTCCACAGAAACACAAGCACTAAGAACACATAATCTTCCCGAGGACGGTTTAAGGAGGGCATAATTCTGGCATCTAAATCTACCCTTTTGTTTATGATCCTTAAAACCCACCCTCCATGGCCAAACTTGTGTTGAATTTCCATCGTCTTAATCCGATGAAATATCACAAACCGCCCCTTATGATAGTACTCTTTCTTTTCCTCAGTGCCTTAAATTTTTCCTTCTCACAAACCCCAGATATTAAGTGTGTCCTTGATGTTCAAGACTCTTCAGAGTGGCGCAGCACGAGTTGTGAAGAAGGAAATTGGGGTGGATTTATCAGCAATTGTTGCGGAGCAGCTTTTGATGATTACTTATACGCCTTGGGGCACAGGGCAAACCGGACGGAGCACAGGGCATCCCGGACAGTGCAGCTCTTCTTAAACTCGACAGAGCAGACAAACTGCTTAATTTCAATGAAGGATATTAAAGATGGTGTTTTGAGTTGTGGAATTGACAAGCTAACAAGTGGAGCCGGCGGATGCTCTGACTACACGAAAGTAGATGTTTTCGACAATCTGGGGAACACACTGGAAAATTTAGATGAAGATTGTAAGCTTTTGGGCATGGGAGAAAAGTCCGAGCAGGATCAGGCTTGTAGTGCATGTCTCAGAAGGTGGGAAGAGATTGTGGCATCGTCGGAAAATGAGTCGTCGTCGTCAAAACTTGAAGCTGATATTTGTGGTTTTGCAGTTTTGGTAACTTTAACAAGCAGGAGGATTGATGATAAGAATTGGGTTTCAGCACTGTATGAATGCCTTGGGGATCAGAAACTTTCAGAAGGTATGGGCTGTCAAGAAAGAAACTGATACTATTTCATGTCTTCATTTTTCACAACAGTAAGTTGTATCATTTTGTTAAACTGTTGGAACTGCTTCCTACGGAAGCCCTTCTGCTATTAACTCATAAGCGCTTTTACTAAGGAGTGGATTTAGAAACAGTAGTCAGAAACGCTTTTGGTTGTAAGAGAATTCCTTTAGCCCTTTTAAAAAGCAGTCCCAAACAGACCCTAAACTGGAGCTGAGTCTCGCCTTTGCTTCTGTTGCAGATGTGCAGAGAAGTTCAAGAAGTACGGGCGTAAACTTGAGAACAGGTAATCTAACTTCCTAATTGTCACCACAACCATGTACGGGAAGTTGCTGGCAGTTTTTTTTCTTAAGATCAGTCGTGATGGTGTTTTGATTAATTTCATGAGAATGTCAGGTCTGTGGATTCTATGTGGAGGTGTGGCAGGAATTACAGCAATAATTCTCATTGCAACATGGACCTTATGCAGAAAAAGGACTCAGGAGAGTATTTTAGCTCGAAAAGATGGTATTTCTGCAACAAGTTTGATATCTTACTAGGAATTAACATAACAATTGTGAATTATTGCTTACCTTTTTTTACCGGACAGCATCAAATGATTTACTGTCTGAAGAATCCGTCAGCCTTAAGATATCAAGCAAGGAAATCTATTCGGCGACCGACAATCTAAGCGCAGTCAACTTCATTGGGCAAGGCGGAGCTGGTAAGAATCTTCCAGAACGGTAAGAATATTGGTTAGTTTTACGTAGGGTTTCAGTTAGTTCGGATATGAGTTTGAATACGTTGAGTAGTTCAGGAGCGACTCGAAAATGGCCATATTGTTTGGGTAATTTTTATGTAGTTAATCCAAAGTTTCCTTTCTGATACCATCTGATAATATTTCCAGGAAAGGTATATAAAGGCATACTATCAAATGGGAAACATGTTGCAGTGAAGCACATAATCAACGATGGATCTGTTGAGACATTCATCCGCGAAGTCACGAGCCTTTCCGATGTTAGACATCCAAACCTTGTAGCTTTGCTTGGCTCTTGTGAGGATGTAGAAGAATATTTCCTGGTCTATGAACTGTGTCAAAATGGGAACCTTTCGGAGTGGCTATTTGGTAAGTTTCCATTTCCATTCGCGTAGATTTTCTCTAGCATTTTCATCATTCGGAAAGCCAATTCAATCAAAGCTGATTGCAGGTAAAGATAAAAATCTGCCATGGAGAACGAGACTCGAGCTTGCAATTGACAGTGCTAGGGGCCTTTGGTTTCTGCACACTTATCCGGGAGGCTGCATTGTTCACCGTGATATCAAGGTAGGAATTTTTTTTTTTCTTTACACCGCCTCTGTAGCTGTTCATTTGCCACTCATTTCATCAAACTTCTTTTCTTGTCGCGTCCCAACTGGCAGCCAACAAACATTCTCATTGACGAAAACTTTCAAGCAAAACTGTCAGACTTCGGGTTATCTAAAGTTATGGACTTGGGACAGTCTTGTGTGAGCTCAGAAGTGAGAGGGACATTCGGTTATGTTGATCCTGAGTACCGAAAGAATCACCGCGTAAATGCTTCAGGAGATGTCTACAGTTTTGGAATAGTTCTTCTGCAACTTATCTCAGGGCGCAGGGTTATCAATCTAAACTCAAACAAACCAATGCCTCTTAGTAAAATGGTAACAAAGTTCATACTTTTTTCCCCACATATTGGCAAAACTATTTCGAGTCACTTATTCAGCCTCTTATGTTCCGTGTCTTTGTTCTTCAGGCAAGGGCTCTCACAAAAGGCGGTGATGTAACAGAATTCGCAGATCCCAAACTTAACGGGGAGTATTCGGTAGAAGCTTTTGACCTTGTGTTCAACCTAGCTTTGTCGTGCACAGGACTAAAGCTGCAGAGGCCAAGCATGGAGCAAGTGGTATCAAAACTTGAAAGGGCACTTGATACCTCAACCCGAAAACAGTCAGCTTCTTCTACCCTACCAATCAAGGCTGGAAATCGGAGAAACTCGAGCAGATAGTTTTGTAAATTGAAACAATCATGAATGATTTTAAATGGAAAAAGAATTACAATACATTGCAATATAACAATGATTTTGTACAAAAGCTTCATTGAAAAAAATAGAAGAAGCTGAGGTCGCTCTATTCTCTAGTTCCCTCCAAGCATTAGCAGCAGGGAAGAGCTCGTAAAGTTTACTCGTTGTACTTTTTTTTTTAGTCCTTAATATGAAGAATCTGTATTGATAGTACAGGTAGAGCAATAAGATTTCAATTAAATGTGCCTAATTTTTTCATTTACACGCTTTTGGGATCTATGTATTAATCGACGATGCAATCATTGGCAGAATATTTAACTGTAAATTTACTTCATTAGACCCAGAAAAAACTGTCGTGTGAGCCTCCAAAACTTCCATATTTACGATGGTAAATGAAAGTAAAAAAAATCTTCCGTACTTTTGACATGTCTAAAGGAGCTGTTTAGATGTTCTTGGATGAAACCTTCGATTTTCCAAAATCAGCGATAATCTATCAGATTAAACTGTCTGATTTGTACCCCTTGTTAGCTGGATTAAACTCTCTCAATTTCTTTGCCCGAGTGTCTTTGTTTGCATGTGGACGAACACAGTGCAATGCATGTGTAAGAAAAGTGAGCAAAATAAATTGTTCTTACTCGCTATCGATATGAGATGATTTCTTATCAAGGGTTCAAATACAAGATGAATCTTCTTTTATCGGAATCTTACCTCAACGTTGAGAATGTATTAAACAGTTCCATAGAGTGTCGTGACATTGGCATCAACAACTTGAAGTCCTAAGGAATCCATATTCTCCATCAACCTTGCAAACCCGCCTCGGTTCTGCTCAGAGAGCAGCTTAATCAAGCACTCTCTTCTGCCAGTCTGGTTCGCTTCCATTTGCACCAAAGACACGTGGGTGTTGGGAAAATAGCGGCTTCGTAGAGTGTTTCGAGTTGGGGAAGGCTAATGGGAGTGCGACCCGGGTACCGTCGATTATGGGAAGGGAAAGTGTACGTGAAGAGAGGTCGCCGGCGGTCGAGAGAGTCGACAGGGGGTAGGGGGTTCTAATTACGTGGAATTATTTTTAATTGTTGTGGGAGAAATAATATAATTTGGAAATGATTAAATTGTGTTTTACAATTAATTTATGCCAAGTCGAAGGTGTTAATTAGTTATGACTTGTGAAGAGAGGAAGGGAAGAAGAGACTTCCCTTTTGATTTTAATGATTATTGTGATTTCAGCGTAAATTTCTAATAAAGATAATGTCTGTTTATAGTAGGAGTGGACTTGCTTCAAAATCATGAAGAATGAGCAATCAAGAATGAACAAGTGGTGTGAGTACCACATTTCGTGAATGTTTATATTGTCACCAAATAGAATGGTCGAGTTGATCGAATGTTTTATACAAATGTATAGGACTATGTTTGATTAAAGAGTGATTAGTTGGAAACAAAATTTTTGATAAGCTCACTTTGGAGAAAGTCTAAAAAAAATATCATAAAAGCAACAAAAATTTATTGAACACTATTTGATTTTTGAAGACAATTCCATTATTGAATATGCCTCAATGTAGCGTTGAAAAAAAAAAAAAAAAGAGGAGGGATCGGTCTGACACTAATGATTGGTACTCGGAGAAATGGCTACCTTTCTAGTGACAGCTCTTGTGGATAATCGGTAGAGAACTAACGATCATATCATTTTCAATTTTATTTATTTATTTTCATTGAATTTTTTTTCTTCTTACATTTCTTTATTTAAATTCAAATACCTTTAGATTTAGATTTATATTCTTGTTTTTTGTGTGTCAAGCAGCCCCATTTTCAGTGCTGTATTTTTTGTGCTTCGAGTCGACATCAGCTTGTGCGACGGATCCCGCCTCGTTTTGCATGCCAGAAGCTGCCACATTTTTTATGAGCAGAGTTTGACTCGTTTTACGTGAATAGAACCCACTTTTTTTGTGTGACATGAGCTCACCTCGTTTTGCGTGCATGAAGCCCACTTTGCTTTTCCTACATCCAGGTTCGCCTTGTTCTGCGTGTGCAGAGTCTGCCTCATTTGGCGTGCGTGCCTAACACCCACATTTGTTTGTTAAAAGTTCAAATTTTTTATTTTTGCGAAATATTTTTTGGGAGCATTGCTTTATTTACGAATTGTAAAATCAACTAAAAATCATGAGTGTCAACCCACATTTTTGTCATAAATGTAAAAATTTCATTTTCGCGAAATATTTTTCATGAGCATTAGGTTAAATTTTTAACGAATTTGAAAGCAGTTTTACGGTTTATTAAGCAACAAATGTATATTTAGTAGAATATTTAATCCGAAAACTAAAAAAATAAGTAAAAAATATAGTAGTACGGCCCAAAACATTGTCAAATGGGGTTCTACACTCAAGAATGTCAATGGAAAGTCTCAACTTAATTTTCAAAATTTCATAGTAAGGCGAAGGTGAAAATAAATAGATTGAATAGTGATTTATGTACAAATTTGCAAAACTGACTGAAAACAATGAGGGTTAAAAACCCACGATTTTTTGTAAAAAAAAATACAAATTTTTTATTTTCCCAAAATACTTTCCGTGAACATTTAAGGAAATCTTTATAATGTATTTGGAAGTGGATTTACAATTTATTGAGCAACAAATATATATTTAGTAGAATATTTAAGCTCAAAAATAAAAAAATAAGTGAAAAATATAGCAAAATATGGCAGTGAGGCCAAAACATTGTCAAATGGGGTTCCAACCTCAAGAATCTCTACGGAAGTCTTACCTTAATTTTTAAAACTTTACGGTGAGGCCAATATGAAAATAAATGGATTGAACAAATGATTTAAGCCTTGGGTTCAGTTGGCTCTGTAGATGCTAAAAGGTTTTGGATTTAGTTGGCACATGGTTAGATCAACGTATCATAATTATCAAAACAACTAATTAACATACTATTAATGACAGAGAGAGTAAGACACATTAATCATGTAAACTGAGCCGTGATTTGTGATTTGAAAAGGAGAAAATGATGAATCAACAAACCATGGAAAGTTGATTTGCCAGTAGACCAACCACTTAACCAACAATTAATTCAACAGAAACATTTCTAGAGTTCGTCACAAAGAAGCAAAAGTTTTTATCACCATCATCATCACCACCCTAATGCCATCATGACATCACAGCCACTTATTTTGATGCAGTTCTCCATTTGTTTTTGGCAACGACAAAAAAAGCTTATGAAGTTCATAGCCATGCAGGATTCTTCAGGGGGGTGACAACAGCCTTGACTTGCAAGTAATTGGAAAGACCATAAATGCCCTTCTCTCTTCCGATTCCACTCATCTTGTACCCTCCGAAAGGAATAGAGGCATCAAAGACATCGAAGCAGTTTATAAATACACTACCGACGCGCAATGCGCGAGTCAATGTGTTCGCAGTGTCTATGTTTTGTGTAAAGACCCCTGCAGCAAGTCCATAGCGAGAGTTATTTGCCCTTTGTATCACCTCATTAAGATCCCTGCAATCAGCCATATCGTTAGTTCCAATGGAAGCGCCGGACGCTGTAATCACAGCAGGCATAGAGAAAGAGGATTTTATTGCTTACTTGTACTTCAAGATGGTCTGCACCGGACCAAATATCTCTTCGCGAGCTATTCGCATGTCATCCTACTCCACGAGATAGCAATGTTTAGATCAATATAAATATATAATCATGTTTCGGCTTCTCAATAAATATTATGGTTTTTATGATCTGCAACGTAAATTGGTACCTGAACATCTGAGAATACGGTGGGCTTAATATAGAAACCCTTTGTGCCAACCCTCTCTCCTCCGGTTTCCAGTTTAGCCCCAGCTTTAACACCGTAATCTATGTACTTCAGGATCTTCTCAAATTGGTCTGAATCGATCTGATTTAGAATACAAAACCGGAAATGCAGGTGAGGCTGTGTAAACAACATTCGACAGCAGTATGTTTAATGGTCAGAGATCAATAGAGGTGTCACTTGTTTTACCTGAGGACCTTGCTCAATGCCCCCTTTGAACGGGTCTCCAACAAGGCGCCTCTCAGCACGGGCTTTTGCTTTCTCTAAGAACTCGTCATATACTTTTTCATGTACAAAAGTACGAGAACCAGCGCAGCAGCATTGACCCTACAAACAGAGGTGTCATGTAATCAGCAAATGGATTTCTTTGCCCCTTAGAATCAAACTTTTTTCCGAAGACAATGCTTAGATACCTGATTAAAGAATAGAGCGAAATGTGCCATCTCAACAGCCTTATCTACATCAGCATCCTCACATACAATGAACGGGGATTTCCCGCCAAGCTCCAAAGTTACGGTCTTAAGATTGCTTTTGGCAGCCAATTCAAGTATTTTTTTACCGGTGTCAGTTGATCCAGTAAACGCAACCTGTGGAAGGATGAACGGTAATTTTAGCAGGAACATCGCAATCAGATAACAAATTGATGCAAAGTTGCAAACTGGAACACTAGCAGACGCATTACTATTACTCGAATTCGTTGCAGCCTTTAGCAACATTTGTTCATCATGAATTTGGAGAAGTTATGCTTGAGCAAAAGATGTTATTGTGGATACAATAAATATTTGAGAAATTCTCAGTTCTTATGAACTTACATAAGATGGCTAATTACAAGAAAGAAGCTTACATTAATTATACATTACCTTATCAACGTCCATATGGCTGGCAAGAGATGCACCAGCAGTTGGACCAAAACCACTAACCACATTCAAAACACCCGGAGGAAGTCCGGCCTGTGAAAAAAAAAAACCAAAAGGAAAATCAATCAGTATTAGTAATTGAAAGATCAATGTGAAAGCTCATTCACATAATCCACTCGCAGGTTCAACTCAAAACAGAAAATTGTTAAAATCCGTCAAATCAGAATGAAAGGTAAAGCACCACAGTAAGCACGGAAAGGCGGATTATCTCTAAAAATTTCAACTGGACTTGAGACACCATTGAAGCAAATGAGACCACATCGAAGCAAACGCATGGGAAAGTGAACTTATCAAAAAGGGTAATGCAGAAAATTTTGATTCGTGAAGTACCTCTTGCAACAGGTTTGCTGCATATAGAGCAGACAACGGTGTCTGCTCTGCGGACTTCAGAACAATGGTGTTGCCGCATGCTAAAGCAGGCGCAACCTTCCAAGCAAACATGAGAAGAGGGAAATTCCATGGTATAATCTGACCTGCAACACCGATAGGTTCATGCAAGGTTTGCACATGATACTCTCCATCGGCTGGAACTGTGAGACCATGAATCTTGTCCGCAAATCCTGTGGTATATCCAAGATCAGATCATAAATTTTGTTCAAACCCCATAAAGCATAAGGTGTAGTTGTGTAAAAAGGTCCATACCAGCATAGTAACGAAAAAACCGAGCTAACATTGGTACTTCAATTTTAGCAGCCTGTTCAAATGGCTTCCCATTATCCCAAGTCTCAAGGGCTGCAATTTCATCATTGTGCTTTTCAATCAAATCAGCAAAGCGGAAAAGGACTCGTGATCTTTCCTGCAAAAAGATGTTCTATTAGAAAATTTGAACAAAGCACTGAACTTGAAACAATTCACATAACCATATACTATCATAGAACAAGTAAAATGAGTAGTTACATAAGCTGTCATCTTAGGCCACGGTCCTTCATCAAAGGCCTTGCGGGCAGCAGAAACTGCGCGGTTTACATCTTCAGCATCGCCTTCAGCGACATGAGCAATCACTTCCCCAGTCCGGGGGTCCAATGTGGGAAAAGTTTTCCCTGAGACCAAATCCAAGCGTCACACGAAGAACCAGAAAATGCTAAATTGAAGTTAAATTACAACAACATGAATGCTTGACACAATGCTGAGAAACACAAACTGTTAGACAACTCGTGAAGGAAAAGAAAGATCACCTGATGCAGAATCTACAAATTGTCCATTAATTAGAAGCTGAGTATAATTTACTTTGACGGATGGAGAGATTGGTGACTCAATGGAAGCATCGGTGCTATATTTACCAATTCCTCTAACCACAGAAGAAGACCTCCCTGGTTAAAATAAAATCAAGTCAATTGAGTAAAAAATATAAACGGTGTAAAACTACTAATGTCAAATATCCAGTCAGAAAATACCAACAAGACCAAAATTAAAGAAAAATACAGGAAGATAGACATTTATGATTATTAACATCTCTGTATTGAGGTGATATTTTAAACTACTCTAATTTACGAAGTATGGAGACTTCAACTTAAATGCAAATAAACGGACACATTGTGCTTTGACCAATAAATCAAACTCATGTACACTTAAGTAACATATTTAATCACCAAATAGTGTGACAAATGACATAATAATTTGGTAGGAACATCTTTTGAGATAATCATGACTAATGTGACATATTGCTCGTTAAATAGAAGGGCTATTTCTCCTAAAAAATGAAAGTTGGCCAGCTGGGAACATAAATGATTGAGTCGAGATTCTTTTTAATCTTTATGTTTGGAGTCTAAGAATTTAAAGATTCGGATTGTTAAAAAAGAAAATAGAAGATTCGAACCTTAGGATGGGCTAGTAGAATGACTAATAAGAATAGTAAAATTTAAAATGAATGACTTGAATCCCTAAGATTACGTTTCGAGACACACAGATTCGGAAAAGATTTTATTTCTATATCATAGAAAGATACAGTGAGTGATTGAGAAAAGGCCAAAAGCCACCGTTGAGCTTGACGAATAAGAAAGGACAAGGATTGTCTGGAGTTCTTCTGTTTATTTGTGCGGTCACGTTAATATTTTATATTATTATTTATTTTTATCTTATTATTTTTATAAAAAAGTAATATAAAATATTAACATAACTTAACCGTGATCACACAAAATAGAAGGGCACGAGAGGGCACCGAAGGCAAACAATCTTTGTCCAATAAGAAAAGCTAAAAGTTAGAAATAGGGATAGTAGGCATACGTAAAGGGATTCTCTTCGGATCTCTTCCATCAAATCCATCAAATTAAAAGAATATGGGTTCTTCAAATTTGATTAAATGGCTAAAAACAAGAGCTCTTTTAAAAGTTATAATAACTTTAATCGTTTGATCAAATTTTAAGAGCTCGAATTCTTTGACTTGGTGAATATGATAGAAGAGATACGGATGGGATCCCTTTTCGCAGGCATACATCAGCCAGGAAAGAATAAGCCAGTGGTGGGGTCGGTTTCAGGGCCACTTGCACCAAAAAGATCAGATATACAAAAACGCATGCGTCTAAGTCTCCAAAATTCAACTTAATCCATCTGATGGAAATCCAAATTTTGTTTATTCAAACAAAGAAAATTTTAATCAAACCACAAGAAAAAAATAAAGGGAACTGATTTCAAATGACGAAACTAAACAAGTTATGTAGAAAGAAAAAAATGTGCAGAAATTATTTTTTATTCAAATGTCGATGTCAACTGAGGAAAACTCAAGAATTCAAGAAATACAGTTTATGATTATCAAATTCAACATGGGTTTTGTGTATTTTGCAAAATTTCTACACCCAAGTTCTGAAAATTTCGAAAAAGATTCAATATTTAGTTCTTCATCCTTCATTTTTCTCACCAACCAAACAAACATGGCAGCTAATGCATGATATTACAAAATGCAGATCACAAACCGATCAGACCCGTCGACCATATGATCCAGGTAGCAGAATATAAACAATAAAAAAAAACACAACAGATCGAAAAGGCGTTGGAATTGGGGAATTGGGTTAGTAGATTGATTACCTTTGGAAAACATAGAAGCAGAAGTGAAGGAACGATTCAAAAGCGAGCCGACCCTCCGAGTCGCCATGATTGATAGTTTGCAGCACCACCACTGATCTCTTGCTCTCTCAAGGTGACAGGTGACGGGCTTCAAAGTGCAACTCCAAAAGTGTGATACATATAATATGAGAGAGAGAGAGAGAAAGAGAGAGAGAGGCTTCAAAATATATAATTATACAAAATCAAATGCGTATCAACAGTTAATGGGAATTCCACAAAGATAGGCGTTTCTTCTGCTGCTGCATATTCAAGGTTGCAAACTTTATTGTGTAATATTATTGTATTATTGAATTGTTATTACTGATTGGCTCGTGAATCATGGTCAACCCACCACACACACGAGAGATTTTCAATGTGATCCGAACATAAAATAATACGTCAGATCGTATATATGTAGTATTTCGAGCATATTGAAAAATCAATTTAAATGAAAAATGAAAGCATGTAAAATCTTCATGTTTATGTTTCTTGGATTTGGATCTCATCTAGATTTTCTTTATGAAGATCCTAGAAATCCTCTTTGTGAGAATTCTAGATATTCTCTTTCACTTCTTATCCGTCTATCATACATTGTGCAGTCAGAAATCATTTTGAAATTTTTATTTAAAATTACATACAAACATTATCTAACGAAAACTGACCGCACGACTACCTGAACGGTGAGGATGTTAAGATGGCAAGAAAGTCGATTTGAAGTGAGAATTATCATTGTGGCCGGAATATATGGTAGAATATCACATGTTATTATATAGTTATAAAAAAAATTCTTTTCAACTTATCTCTTAAATTGTATAATATGTGTGTGTTCTACCTTGTATTCTGGCACACTGAAAAACCTCTCCAACTTGGGAGAACGTTCCCATTTGGCACTCGTAATTGACTTATATAAGTTTAGGTGTCCAAATTGATAACTACTGGCGTTTGTGTGGCATAAAAATGGTCACACTTGTGATCTTCATCAAGTCAAACAGATCTTAGAAGATAGTGTGTTTTGGAATTGCGACTTTTACAAAGTAACTTTCTGCTATTAAATGATATTCTTTGGGTGATAAATGTACGCTTGTCAAACCAGAGAGATATGATCATACACCAACTCAAAGTCTCAATTAAAATTGAGACTTTGAGTACCTTTAGAACTAAAGTTAAGAATCTTGCTCTTGAGTGCAACACCTTGATCTTGAGTGCAACATCTGTCTTGGAGAAGGAAATCTTAGGTAGGGCCGTAGAGCTCCTTGATTAGGGAAACTCTCATATTGGGTTAGACCAGCGTGAGGTCGAATGAGATCAAAATACATAAGGTCTGTTATTATTTTTGTGGAGAATTGCCCTACGAATAACGTGATCGGGTGTTCCTACACAGGATTTTCGCGATTCTTAGGTTAAGTTTATTATACTCATTCCAATCGGTCTTCCACTATTTTTAAATGAAATTTTGACCTCCAGTGAGCTTGATTAGCAGGAGAATTGTACCATGCGTTTTGTCCCATTGGTTTGTCATTCCCTTATTTCTTAACAACCAACTTCAGAAATCGCTCTCAAGATTTCTACATTCGGCATTACTTGTTATTTATATCAATAAAATATTGTATTGATTCTTAACTAATTGTTTGATTAACAAAATGCTAATCTTGTTTAGATTAGCCTGCATAGTACATGGCACGACAGAGCTATCTCACATACATCAGCTTCCTCTCTTCTGCATCACCTCACAGCCATTTGCCTTGTTTGCACTCTTCCAACTTCAAATAACTCCAGACACACAAACACACTCTCTCTCTCTCTCTCTCTCTCTCTCTCTCTCTATATATATATATATATACATACACACACACACACATATATATGTTTTGTATAAAAGTTTGCAGATAAATTTATATGTGACAGCTGTCTCTTCCGAAAAATAGATATCCGTAAGTTCGGGTCTGAGTTTGAATATGTTGAATAGTTCAGGAGCAACTCGAAAATAGCCATATTGTTTGGGTAGTTTTTATGTAGTTAATCCGAAGTTTCCTTTCTGATACCATCTGATAATATTTCCAGGAAAGGTATACAAAGGCATACTATCCAATGGGAAACATGCTGCAGTGAAGCACATAATCAACGATGGATCTGTTGAGACATTCATCCGCGAAGTAACGAGCCTTTCCGATGTTAGACATCCAAACCTTGTAGCTTTGCTTGGCTCTTGTGAGGATGTAGAAGAATAATTCCTGGTCTATGAACTGTGTCAAAATGGGAACCTTTCGGAATGGCTATTGGGTAAGTTTCCGCTTCCATTCGTGTAGATTTTCTCTGGCGTTTTCATCATTTGGAAAGCCAATTCAATCAAAGCTGATTGCAGGTATGGATAAAAATCTGATATGGAGAACAAGACTTGAGCTTGCGGTTGACAGCGCTAGGGGTCTTTGGTTTCTGCACACTTATCCAGGAGGCTGCATTGTTCACCGTGATATCAAGGTAGGAACATATCTTTCTTCTTGACGCCGCCTCTGTAGCTGTTCGTTTACCACTCTTTTCATCCGACTTCTTTTCTTGTCGCATTCCCAACTGGCAGCCAACAAACATTCTCATTGATGAAAACTTTCAAGCAAAACTGTCAGACTTCGGGTTATCTAAAGTTATGGACTTGGGACAGTCTTATGTGAGCTCAGAAGTGAGAGAGAGGCACATTCGGTTATGTTGATCCTGAGTACCGAAAGAATCACCGCGTAAATGCTTCAGGAGATGTCTACAGTTTTGGAATAGTTCTTCTGCAACTTATCTCAGGGCGCAGGTTATCAACCTAAACTCAAACAAACCAATGCCTCTTAGTAAAATGGTAAGAAAGTTCATTCTTTTTTACCCACATATTGGCAAAACTATTTCGAGTCACTGATTCGGCCTCTTATGTTCCGTGTCTTTGCCCTTCAGGCAAGGGCTCTCACAAAAGGAGGTGATGTAACAGAATTCGCAGATCCCAAACTTAACGGGGAGTATTCGGTAGAAGCTTTTGACCTTGTGTTCAACCTAGCTTTGTCGTGCACAGGACTAAGCTGCAAAGGCCAAGCATGGAGCAAGTGGTATCAAAACTTGAAAGGGCACTTGATACCTCAACCCGAAAACAGTCAGCTTCTTTTACCCTACCAATCAAGGCTGGAAATCGGAGAAACTCGAGCAGATAGTTTTGTACATTGAAACAATCATGAATGATTTATTAGTGATTTTAAATGGAAAAAGAATTACAATACATTGCAATATAACAATGATTTTGTACAAAGCTTCATTGAAAAAAAATAGAAGCTGATCATATCATACATACAGTCATTTTGAAAAAACCGAGCCAATAACGAAACCAAACCAGACAGAAAATCAAACTAAAATAACACGATATATACACAGGACCCTGGATAATGTAAGTAACCCCACAAATATTCGGGGTTACCTAACGTGAACGAATCGCTCTTGTGGAAGAACCGGAGAGATTGAGCCGGATGACCTTTCATGGAACTCATGCAGGACCCTGATGAGAGAACTGGCCTTTCTGCTTGCTCGGGATGTGCCTTCGCTTAGTTGGGAATACAAAGATCCCATAAGCGAAGGGCTCTTCGCTAGAAGAGCAACCACATCTCCGCTGCCATTTACACAAAGAGCAAGCAACAGAGATACACAGAACTCCTTCCCTGCCCTTGGAATGGAGGAGTTCAGTATCCCCACAATCGAATCCAATGCTTTGCAATGCAAAATTGCAATCGATCCATCAGCTTTCTCTGCGAGAGTTGACAGAATTTCCAGAGCATGCATGACGAGAGCTTCACTATCAAATGATGTTAAGACATGAACGAGCAGAGGAACTACTCCTGCTGCTATCACCCTCCTATGATTTGCAGGGCGTGTGAGGAGCCCAAAAATCGCAACCAATGCGTTTTTCTTGGCCTTATCAGTCCCATCCTTGATCAGCGCCATCAAAGCCGGTATGGCATCTGCATTTTCTCCGATCAATCTCCTGTACTCCTCGATCGAAGCGAGGTAAAACAATGTGCCAGCAGCATGCTGCCGAGCCTCTGATTTGAGACCTTTCTTCAACACATCTACCATCAAATTCAGACCCCCATTTTCGACAATCACGGCCTTGCTTTTCGAATACTTCGAAATATTCAGCAAGGATGCAATGGCGTTCTCTTGAGTCACCGAATCAGCTGAACACAACAGCTTTAACAAATGTGGAACCACACCGGCTTCAACCAAACAAGACCTGTTAAAAATGTTTGTTTTCGTAAGAAGCCGGATTTCATAAGCAGCCTTGTTCTGCTCTTCTACTGTCCCAACCGCAAGCCTTCCATTAAGAAACTCGGCCACCATTTTCATGGCTCCCTCATCTGCCAAACTCCCTGCAACTGCAAGCCTAGCCCTCCCAATGTCGCGATTTCGATGACCCGAATCAGCAAACGCACCACCATTTTCGAAACAGTGCTGCTGGATCAACCTCTTCAGCGCCAAATTCGGCACCACTTCCGTGTTCTTGAGCTTCTCCCCTGTCTTGGGACAAATGAGATTGCCAGCTCTGAACCATTTCGCAATCGAGCACCGATCGTAGCTCTGCCCTGTTGCTACCGTCACCGGATCAGCCATGATTTCCAGCGAAATCGGGCACCGGAAATCTTCTAAATTGAAGCAACCCACCGCCTCGCCGCCACCGCATTTGGTCTCGGATCTTCGACCCGGTTCCCCATCGACAACATCGAACAACACACATCGACAGTAGCACATCAACCCCTTCAGGCTGCTCAACAAGGCCACCTCTCTCTTCTCCTCGCTCAAATTCTCGAGAACAATTTCCGAATCCAAGAACTTGACTTGCTTCTCACACTTGCTCCACTTCCTAATCCCGAGAAACTCGAGAACCCGTTTCAAATCTCCCACGCCCGGAACGACCCGTTTCTGAAACCCGGACAAAACGGACCATACCGCCGACGCGACCCGAATATCATCCGGGTCGACTTCATACCCCGCCTTTCGCGCTTGCCTGGCCACCAATTCCACGTGCTCCTTGACCTCGACGGCGGCGCTGACCGACCCGAGAGGGAGAACATCGATAGCCGTACCCATGGCCCGACTCAGGACACGGAATTGACTCGCCACGAGACTCGAATTCATCAGCATCCATACCCGGGCGTCGTCCCTGGCCAAGTCTTCCAGCAAGAACTGAACTTTCTGGAAGGCCAAGTGGAGCTCCGACAAGCTCAGAACCGCGGAGGCCGGAAGACCCAACGACCCGTCTCGGACTTCTTCGAGAAAAACCCGTACGACTCCGACTTGTCGGATTATTTCCCGGGCGTTTCTGGCGTTGCTGGCCATGAACTTCGGCTTGAAAGAGCAAATGTTGCGGGTGAGAGCGATGAGCGACGTCAGGAGTGTCTGCGGAGCTATGGCTTCGCAGGGATGAACCGCCGGGTATGTGAGAATCCGGCGACCCGAACCGTTAGATCTTTGGATCATCGAAAAGAAAGGATGAAAAGGTCTGTTCCTTAGAGTTGGTTGGTTGTTTGTTTGCTTGTTTGGGTTCAAGAACTTGACGTCCGTGAGTTTATGTTATACGGGACACGTGTTGGAAGTATGTTCGTCGCTGACGAATACGAGACATCCGAGGGCGCCATACTTGGGAGTTCACCGTTCGACACGTGTCCTGTGAGACACCTGGGTGTTGGGAAAATGGCGGCTTCGTAGAGTGTTTCGAGTTGGGGAAGGCTAATGGGAGTGCGACACTCGAGAGAGTCGACACTTTGGGTTCTAAGGTCATTTCCAATTGAAAGAAGGTTAAAGGGTTATGTTGAGCTCTATAGTCTTATAAAAAATTATATTTTAATCAATAATGTTAGGTCATATTTTATACTATTTTTAAACGAGGGGGTCAAAGAGTGCTAAACATAGTTCTTTGACAAAAAATCATCTACAACCGAGGAGGCCAAAGGATCATAGGCCAAACATAATTTATTATTTTAATTGAATTGAACTACCATATTAAAATAAGGTTTTCGAACATATTTTGAGTGTCACTTGTCACTAAAATAATAAGTTTTCGGATTTCTTATTTTTATAGAATGAAAAGGAAGTGAAAATTTGAAATAAAATAAGTTAAGATAGTATAGAATTGTGAAAAAAAGATGTGAGAAATGGGCTAGAAATGACTTAGGCGTTTATATATAAAAAAAAAAATAGAATTTTGTTTGTTTTTTTTATTTTATAAATTTCGTCAAAAAAAGAAAAGAAAAAGTCAAACAGTAACTTGATGTCAACATGACATCAGGTAGCATGTGCTTGGGCTGGCGGGCTAGTGGACTGGCTGCTCTTGGCCAGCTTTCGGTTGGAGACAGTATTTGTGTCAAAACGGGCGATTAGCCTTATGACCCTTAGGTCGAGTCCGTTTGAGATGACCTAATAATGTGGAATTATTTGGAGGAAGTTAACGTGGAATTATTTTTAATTGTTATGGGAGAAATAATATAATTTGGTATTGATTAATATTTAAAATTTTGTTTTTCAATTGATTTATGCGAAGTCAAGGGTGTTAATTAGTTATGACTTGTGAAGAGAGGAAGGGAAGAACAGACTTCCCTTTTGTTTTCAATGATTCTCGTGATTTGAGTGTAATTTTCTAACAGTTATGGAGAATTTAAAGTGTAATTATTTAGTTTCTTATGAGTGAAGAGAATAATTATAACATATTGAAGTCGTTGCATTAAAAATAGAGAAACGGAATAATTGTACAAATGGAAAATTTTGTCTAATAGAGATGATGTCCGTCTATATGTAGTGGGTGGCAAATAGCAGGAGTGGACTCGCTCCAAAATCATCGTATGTATAATGAAGAATGAACAAGTGGTGTGAGTACCACATTTCGTGGATGTTTATATCGTCACCAAATAGAATGGTCGAGTTGATCGAATAGTTTATACGAATGTATAGGACTATGTTTGATTGAGTGATTAGTTGGAAATAAAAATTTTGATAAGCTCACTTTAGAGAGAGCCTAAAAAAACAACATAAAAGCAACAAAAATTTATTGAACACTATTTGATTTTCGAAGACAATTCCATTATTGAATGTGCCTCAATGTAGCGTTGAAATAAAATAATAAAATAAAATTTTGAAAAGGAGGGATCGGTATGAAGACATCGATTGATATTTGTATAAATCACTACCTCGCTAGTGACATCTCTTGTGGACAATCAGTAGTGAAGTAATGATCAGATCATTTTCAATTTTATTTATTTATTTTCTGCTTTTTTCTTTTTTTCATTGATTTTTTTTTATCCTTACGTTACTTTATTTAGATTCAAATGCCTTTAGATTTAGATTTATATCCTCATTTTTCGTGTGCCAAGCCTCCCCCGTTTTGAAGGCCGCATTTTTTGTGCGCCAAGTCGGCCTCAGCTTGAGCGACAGAACCCGTCTCATTTTGCATGCCAAAAGACGCAGCATTTTCGATGAGCAGAGGCTGACTTGTTTTGCATGAATGAAGCCCATTTCTTTTTGTGTGCCATGAGCTTGCCTCATTTTGCGTACACGAAGCCCGTTTCACTTTTCCTACGTTCAGGTCTGTCTTGTTTTGCGTTCGCAGAGTCTACCTCATTTGGTGTGCATGCCTAACACACATGTTTGTTTGCTAAAAGTTCAAACTTTATTTTTGCGAAATGTTTTCCAGGAGAATCGATTTATTTACGAATTTGCAAAACCGACTAAAAACCGTGAGTACCCACATTTTTTTGTCATAAATGCAAAATTTTCATTTTCGTGAAATATTTTTCATGAGCATTAAGTTAAATTGTTAAGGAATTTGAAAGCATTTTTACGGTTTATTGAGCAACAAATGTATATGTAGTAGAATATTTCATCCGAAAACTCAAAAAATAAGTAAAAAAAATATAGTAGTGAGGCCCAAAACATTGTCAAATGGGGTTCTACACTCAAGAATGTCAATGGAAAGTCTCAACTTAATTTTCAAAACTTCAGAGTGAGGTGAAGGTGAAAATAAATGGATTGAATAGTGATTTATATACGAATTTGCAAAACTAACTGAAAACCGTGAGTGTTAACCCATTTTTTTGTAAAAAAAAATGCAATTTTTTTATTTTCCCAAAATATTTTTCATGAGCATTTAAGGAAATTTTTATAATGTATTACGATGTATATTTAGCAATTTATTGAGCAACAAGTGTATATTTAGCGGTGAGGCCCAAAACATTGTCAAATGGGGTTTCTACCCTCAAGAATCTCAACGAAAAGTCTTACCTTAATTTTCAAAACTTTACGGTAAGGTGAAGGTGAAATTAAATGGATTGAACGATGATTTAAGTTTTGGGTTCAGTTGGCTCTATAGACGCTAAAAGTTTTTGGATTCAGTTGGCACATGATTAGATCAACGTATCATAATTAACAAAACAACTAATTAACATACTATTAATTTTGACCAAAAAAAAAATTTGACAAAAAAAAAATTTAACATACTATTAATGGCAGATAGAGTAAGACACAATAATCATGTAAACTGAGTCTTGATTTGTGATTTGAAAAGGAGAAAATGATGCACCAACAAACCATAGAAAGTTGATTTGCCATTAGACCAACCACTAAAATACTGATCAACTTAACCAACAATTAATTACACAGAAACGTTTCTAGAGTTCATCACAAAGAAACAAAAGTTTTTATCATCATCATCATCACCACCCTAATGCCATCATGACATCACAGCCACTTATTTTGATGCAGTTCTCCACTTATTTTTGGCAAGGACAAAAAAAGCTTATGAAGTTCATAGCCATGCAGGATTCTTCAGGGGGGTGACAACAGCCTTGACTTGCAAGTAATTGGAAAGACCGTAAATGCCTTTCTCTCTTCCGATTCCACTCATCTTGTACCCTCCAAAAGGAATAGAGGCATCAAAGACATAGTAGCAGTTTATAAATACACTACCGACGCGCAATGCTCGAGTCAATGTGTTTGCAGTGTCTATGTTTTGTGTAAAGACCCCTGCAGCAAGTCCATAGCGAGAGTTATTTGCTCTTCGTATCACCTCATTCAGATCCCTGCAATCAGCCATATCGTTAGTTCTAATGGAAGTGCCAGACGCTGTAATCACAGCAGGATTTTATTGCTTACTTGTACTTCAAGATGGTCTGCACCGGACCAAATATCTCTTCGGAAGCTATTGACATGTCATCCTACTCCACGGGACAGCAATGTTTAGATCAATATAAATATATAATCATGTTTCGGCTTCTCGATAAATATTATGGTTTTTATGATCTGCAATGTAAATTGGTACCTGAACATCTGAGAATACGGTGGGCTTAATATAGAAACCCTTTGTGCCAACCCTCTCTCCTCCGGTTTCCAGTTTAGCTCCAGCTTTAACACCGTAATCTATGTACTTCAGGATCTTCTCAAATTGGACCGAATCGATCTGATTTAGAATACAAAACCGGAAATGCAGGTGAGGCTGTGTAAACAACATTCGACAGCAGTATGTTTAATGGTCAGAGATTAATAGAGGTGTCACTTGTTTTACCTGAGGACCTTGCTCAATGCCCCCTTTGAACGGGTCTCCAACAAGGCGTCTCTCAGCACGGGCTTTTGCTTTCTCTAAGAACTCATCATATACTTTTTCATGTACAAAAGTACGAGAACCAGAGCAGCAGCATTGACCCTACAAACAGAGGTGTCATGTAATCAGCAAATGGATTTCTTTGCCCCTTAGAATCAAACTTTTTTCCGAAGACAATGCTTAGATACCTGATTAAAGAATAGAGCGAAATGTGCCATCTCAACAGCCTTATCTACATCAGCATCCTCACATACAATGAACGGGGATTTCCCGCCAAGCTCCAAAGTTACGTTCTTAAGATTGCTTTTGGCAGCCAATTCAAGTATTTTTTTACCGGTGTCAGTTGATCCAGTAAACGCAAACTGTGGAGGGATGAACGGTAATTTTAGCAGGAACATTGCAATCAGATAACAAATTGATGCAAAGTTGCAAACTGGTACATTAGCAGACGCATTACTATTACTCGAATTCGTTGCAGCCTTGAGCAACATTTGTTCATCATGAATTCGGAAAAGTTACGCTTGAGAAAAAGATGTTATTGTGGATATAATAAATATATGAGGAATTCTCAGTTCTTATGAACTTACATAAGATGGCTAACTACAAGAAAGAAGCTTACATTAATTATACATTACCTTATCAACGTCCATATGACTAGCAAGGGATGCACCAACAGTTGGACCAAAACCACTAACCACATTCAAAACACCTGGAGGAAGTCCGGCCTGTGAAAAAAAAAAAAAAACAAACAAAACAAAAGGAAAATCAATCAGCATTAGTAATTGAAAGATCAATGTGAAAGCTCATTCACATAATCCACTCGCAGGTCCAACTCAAAACAGAAAATTGTTAAAATCCGTCAAATCAGAATGAAAGGTAAAGCACCACAGTAAGCATGGAAAGGCAGATTATCTCTAAAAACTACTTCAACTGGAACAGAGACACCATTGAAGCAAATGAGACCACATCGAAGCAAACGCATGGGAAAGTGAACTTATCAAAAAAGGTGATGCGGTAAATTTTTATTCGTGTAGTACCTCTTGCAACAGAGTTGCTGCATATAGAGCAGACAATGGTGTCTGCTCTGAGGACTTCAAAACAATGGTGTTGCCGCATGCTAAAGCAGGCGCAACCTTCCAAGCAAACATGAGAAGAGGGAAATTCCATGGTATAATCTGACCTGCAACACCGATAGGTTCATGCAAGGTTTGCACATGATACTCTCCATCAGCTGGAACCGTGAGACCATGAATCTTGTCCGCAAATCCTGTGGCATATCCAAGATCAGAACATAAATTTTGTTCAAACCCCATAAAGCATGTGGTGTAGTTGTGTAAAAAAAGTCCATACCAGCATAGTAACGAAAAAACCGAACTACCATTGGTACTTCAATTTTAGCAGACTGTTCAAATGGCTTCCCATTATCCCAAGTCTCAAGGGCTGCAATTTCATCATTGTGCTTTTCAATCAAATCAGCAAAGCGGAGAAGGACTTGTGATCTTTCCTGCAAAATGATGTTCTATTAGAAAATTTGAACAAAGCACTGAACTTGAAACAATTCACATAACCATATACTATCATTGAACAAGTAAAATGAGTAGTTACATAAGCTGTCATCTTAGGCCACGGTCCTTCATCAAATGCCTTGCGGGCAGCAGAAACTGCGCGGTTTACATCTTCAGCATCGCCTTCAGCGACATGAGCAATCACTTCACCAGTCCGGGGGTCCAATGTGGGAAAAGTTTTCCCTGAGACCAAATCCAAGCGTCACACGAAGAACCAGAAAATGCTAAATTGAAGTTAAATTACAACAACATGAATGCTTGACACAATGCTGAGAAACACAAACTGTTAGACAACTCGTGAAGGAAAAGAAAGATCACCTGATGCAGAATCTACAAATTGTCCATTAATTAGAAGCTGGGTATAATTTACTTTGACGGATGGAGAGATTGGTGACTCAATGGAAGCATCGGTGCTATATTTACCAATTCCTCTAACCACAGAAGAAGACCTCCCTGGTTAAAGTAAAATCAAGTCAATTGAGTAAAATATAAACGGGGTAAAACTACTAATGTCAAATATCCAGTCAGAAAATACCACCAACACCAAAATTAAAGAAAAGTACAAGAAGATAGACATTTATGATTATTAACTTCTCTGTACTGACAGGTGATATTTTAAAGGAGAAATTATGTTCTCATCCTTCCTTTTACTTGATTAAAATCCTATTCATTTTCAATTTTTTTATCAAGGTCCTTGGGTATTAATAACATCATTAATTATTTTAATAATTTTTTTTTTTTTATTTCTAAATACATTCATTTAATGTTAAAAATGTTACTGTCACATCCCGGTCATGGGCGGATCATTTTCCGGGCCCGCTCCACCACCGTAGCACCATATTGTCCGCTTTGGACTTACCATTCTCTCACGGTTTTGTTTTTGGGAACTTACGAGCAACTTCCTAGTGGGTCACTCATCATGGGATTGCTCTAGCCCGCTTCTCGCTTAACTTCGGAGCTCCTACGGAACCTGAAGCCAGTGAGCTCCCAAAAGGCCTCATGCTAAGTAGGGATGGGAATATATATATATATATATATATATATATATATATATATATATATATATATATATAAGGATCACTCCCCTGGACGATATGGGATGTTACAGTTACAATTAGTATATTTATATTTATGACTAATTTTTTTATCATATATTTTTAGTTTTAGTTTGTACCCTTTTTTAATTTGTACCAATTTTCTTTTCAGTTTTAATTTGTACCCATATATTAATTTCTTTTTGTGCCCATATTTTTAAAGTTTATTTGTATTTATACCCATATTTTTTTTTTATTTGTACTTTTTATTTTGCTAAATGTACCCATGCTAATTATATGTACTCATTCATGTAAAACTTTTTAATCTTAAAATGTACTCATTCTTAAATATACCAATTTGTTATATGTAAAATGTACAATTTTTTATATAAAATCTATTCAATTTTTTTCTAATTCATTTTTAAACTTATATGGGTACATTCTTTTTTCTTTGATTTTAAAATGTATCCATGTCAAGTTTAATCGAAGAAATTTACTAATGTTATTAAGTCTAATATCTTTATTTTATTTTATGTGATTTTGAAGAATGTACCCATGTTTTGATAAAATTAATTTTTTGGTTAATTTTGATGAATGTACCCATGTTTACACACACACACACAATAGTATATTTATATTTTAATATTTTTAATTCCACAAATTATGGTTTTTTTTATTTAAAATCTCATTTACATAAACAACTAAAATTTCTAATTTTTAATTTTAAAAATACAGTAACGTACATAGAAATAAATTATCACATTAATTTCAGGAACCTTGATCAAAAATTCAAAACCAACAAGGTTTCAATTAAAGAATATTCATAACTAAGGACCGCATTCAAAGTCTCCCTATTTTAAACTACTTTAATCTATGAAGTATGGAGACTTCAACTTAAATGGAAATAAACGAACACATTGTGCTTTGACTAATTAATCAAATTCATGTATAATTAAGTAACATATTTAATCACCAAATAGTGTGACGAATGACATGATAATTTGGTAGGAACATCTTTTGAGATAATCATGACTAATGTGACACTAGCGTTCATGCACGCGCGACATTTTTTGAATCACGGCATACATGTTTTAAATGTATTTATATGCGTAAATTGACAAAAGAAAAGTCAAATGCTTGAAGTACATGAATAATCTTAGATCATGCTAGAATAAATCATTCATAAACCAATTAAAGCAGTTGAATTCACATAATAAAATCGGTCTCTAAATAATTTACACTAAGAATAGAGAAAATAATATTTAATAAACAATTGATTGAATCACATTATTGTTAGCCTATTGTGAGGCTAAGCCCACCCCTTCCCCTTAGTGTAGATAATATCATTTGTTAAAAAAAAAAAAAATTATTTGACAACTAATTTAACTACATTATTATCTGCGTGCGAAAAACATTTTTTATAATCGGCATTATAGGCCTCTTAAGATGTTTTAATCGTGTTTAAAAATAGAGAAATTAATATTTAATAAACTACTGATTGAATTATATTATTGTTAGTCTATTGTGAAGCTAAGCCCACCCCCTCCCCCTTAGTGTAGATAATATCGTTTGTTAAAATAAAAAATAATCATTTTACAACTAATTTAATGTAATTTAATCACATTATTATCCGCATGCGAAAAACGTTTTTTATAACCGGCATTACACGCATCTTAAAATGTTTTGATTGTGTTTAAAAATAGAGAAAATAATACTTAATAAATAACTGATCGAATCACATCATTATTAACCCATTGTGAGGTTAAGCCCACCCCCTTCCCCTTAGTGGTAGATAATATCGTTTGTTTAAAAAAAAAAAAAAATCATTTGACAGCTAATTTAATCACATTATTATCCATGTGCGAAAGACTTTTTTTATAACCGTCATTGCACGTCTCTTAAGATGTTTTAAATGTGTTTAAAATAGAGAAAGTAATATTTAATAAACAACTGATTGAATTATATTATTGCTAGCCCATTGTGAGGCTAAACTGATCTCCCTCCCCCTTAGTATAGATAATATCATTTGTTAAAAAAATAATCATTTGACAACTAATTTAATCACATTATTATCCGCGTGCGAATGACCTTTTTTTATAACTGACATTACATGTCTCTTAAGATGTTTTGAACGTTTTTTAAAATAGATAAATTGAATCACATTATCGCTAACCTATTGTGAAGTAATAATTAAAAAAAAATTTATTAAAAAAGTACAGTTAAAATGACGAAAATGATATTGCCTTATTTTATGCATTATTTTGGGATGACTTTGAAATTTTTTGTCTTAGGAGCATTTTTGTCAAATTATTTTTTATTGAAATTTAGTGACACCAAATCACTATTCACATTTTCCATTTGCTTTATATATAAATATTACTCGTTAAATAGAAGGGCTATTTCTCCTAAAAAATGCAAGTTGGCCAGTCGGGAACGTATATGGTTAAGTCAATATTCTTTTTAATCTTTATGCTTAGAGTCTAAGAATTCAAAAAATTCGGGTAGTTGAAGAGAGAAAATGAGAGTTTCGAACCTTAGGATGGGCCGATAGAATGATTGATAAGGACAATATGATTTAAAATAAATGATCTAAATATCTAGAATTGTCGTTTATGGACACAGATCCAGAGAAGATTTTTATTTCTATATCATAAAAAGATACAGTGGGTGATTGGGAAAAAGCTGAAAGCCACCGTTGAGCTTGACTCATTAGAAAAGCTAAAAGCCAGAAATAGGGATAGCAGGCATACATCAGCCAGGAAAGAACAAGCCAGTGGTGGGATCAGTTTCAGCGCCACTTGCACCAAAAAGATCAGAGATCCAAAAACGCAAGCATGTAACTCTCCAAAATTCAACAATCCATCTCATGGAAATCCAAATTTTGTTTATTCAAACAAAGAAAATTTTAATCAAACCACAAGAGAAAAATAAAGGAACTGATTTTACACACTTTTTTTCTTCTTCGAAAAAATCAAATGACGAAAATTAACAAGTTAGGTAGAAAGAAAATGAATGTGTGGAAATTATTTTTTATTCAAATGTCAATGTCAACTGACGAAAACTCAAGAATTCAAGAAATACAATTTATGATTATCAAGTTCTGAAAAATTCGAAAAAGATTCAATCTTCAGTTCTTCATCCTACGTTTTTCTCACCAACCAAACCAACATGGCAGCTAATGCATGATATTACAAAATGCAGAACACAAACCGATCGGATCCGTCGGCCATATGATCCAGGCAGCAGAATATAAACAATAAAAAAAACACAAAAGTTCGAAAAAGCGTTGGAATTGGGGAATTGGGTTAGTAGATTGATTACCTTTGGAAAACATAGAAGCAGAAGTGAAGGAACGATTCAAAAGCGAGCCGACCCTCCGAGTCGCCATGATCGATGGTTACAGCACCACCACTGATCTCTTGGTCTCTCAAGGTGACAGGTGACGGCCTACAAAAATAATTCTGAGGCTGGTTGATTTTTTATTATTTGAAAAAGAGAACTCTTTTACGGATCGGAAAAACTCATAGACATATTTTAAGTTGTTTCTCATCACTATTTAGCGATTCACCGATTCTAAGAGCTGAACTCAAAACGTGAAGTGTGAAATATGTGTTTAAAATACATCCCTAATCACTAAATCACCCGTGCAAGGCCGGTTGCATAAAGTGTTTGTTGCCTGACCAACTTTGACAAATCAAAACGTGTAATGGTGGATAAGTAGATAAGACTGAAAATTTTGGTTTGCTTTGGATAAGTTGGAATATTTAGTGGAATTAACTCAAGAAACTTTAACGAAAAATTGTTGGTACCGTTTACTTTAACGAAAAATTATATTTTTACATTAAAAAGTTAATTATGATACTATTTACTTTACCTTTTATTTTGTCTTTATCGTTAAAACTTAAAGTTTTCAAATCATTTTTATTAGTTTTGTTTTAAATCAATTGGATGCAAGATAAGAACATTACGACGACAAAAATCTGTACTTATAAAAAGTATGTTACTGTTTGGAAAAAAGAAAAAGAAAATAAAAAGACTGTTATTGCCAAAAGAAAAGAGATTTTTTCAGTTATCATTTTCTCTTTTCTTTTTCTTTTTTTTTTGGGCAAAAGTTACCATTTTCTGAGTCAGTCCTTATATTCGTTCTTTGGAAACTCCTTGAAATTGATTAATTATCTTACTATTTGAGGCTTTTTTTCTATATAGGGTTTTGTTTTTCTTCTTTTATTGGAATTTTTTTTTAAGATGACAATTTCCCCAATTTTTTTTTCTTCTTTAGTTTTTTTCCTTTTTTTACTGTTTTTAACCCATCTATAAAAAGTAAGATTAAATATATTCAGGTTAAGCAGTAATTTCATATCTGAACTTATGTTCCTAATTTATAAAAAAAATATAAAAATTAAAGTTTTTTCTCTCTTCCACCTTTCTCTTCAACTTATCTCTTTCATATACATGTTTTTCTAAATCCTTTATTTTACGCACGTAATATGTGTGCTCCGTCTAATCCGTAGAGAATTCTCCATGTCAATAAAAATAAATAAATGATCACTATGACCCTTAAATACCAGAGATTTTCACCAATTAATATTGCAGTCTAATGTTATTAATCTTCACTTATAAATGAGATGTTTTATGTTCGATTCTTGTTAAAAGCAAATTCTAATACATTATTATGGCTAGCCTAGTGTGAGGCTTAGCTCACTTCCCACTCATTAGTATATATAATATCGTTTGTTAAAAAAAATGCTAGAGATTTGCAATATTTGTTTTAAAATTCAAAGCCAATATTGTAATTCAGTTTTACAATTACTACATAATGTCGTATGCCCGTGCATAGTATGTATAACAAGAAAATTACTTAAACATTCATTAGTGAGTACCCTATATAGTATATACTCATCTTTTGATTTTAGCCTAATAATAACTTACACATGTTTTATTGTCTTAAAAAATAAAAGTAATGTTAGGTAGACTAAATTTGTAAACTAGATAATGTGTCACCAATAAGGAATAAGCATGTTAATTAACACTTAAGGAATAATCCAATCATTAACTTCCATGTCATTTAGTTTACAAATTTAGTTTCCTTACCCAATAAACAATAGACACGTTAACTAATTTATCTTGGGTTTCTTTTTTTAATAAACGATATTATCTACACTAAGGAGAGAGAATAGACTTAGTCTCACAATATGCTAGCAATAATGTGGTTCAAATTCGCCTAAGGTAAGAATCAAACTTATAACCTCTCACTTACAAGTAAAAAGAAATATTACTAAACTGTAGTATTAATAAAATAAGTATAGCATCTTTTGATTGAGTCGAATCAAGTGAGTATATAAAGTACCAAGGGTTACCCGGTGTAGAAATTGCTAGTTTGAAATGGATTATCTTGCACGCTGTTCAATGTATTGGATTAAATTTAAGTCCTTTTGTACAAAGCAAGAAAAATAAACCAGAAATCCCCAACTTTTTTCACGAAATACAGTTGAATAATGGCGGTGTACCACTTATATAATGACATATATTTTATCATTTACATAGTAAAATATATTATATCTTTATGTGTTTCGAGCATTTTGAAAAATCTTTCGAGATCCTCATCCATTTTTATATCGACACATTGTGCACGTAGTCGTCGTAGTGCACCGCTTTGTGGACGAGATGATCCAGAGATTATTTTATGCAGTTCTATCACCTTGAAATGAGTGTACATATAATATAAATTACGATAAATATCAATTTACCATTCTTAAGTTTCGTGGTTTTTAATATTTGGTAATATGAAGTTTTTTTCGTTCCAAAGTCATACTTAAAGTGTTAATTTTAGGACAGTCTCATACATCCGTTAATCTGGTTGTTACATTAGCCGTTAACTGATGATATGACGCCTATATAGACAATGATTGGATCCCACGTGTCAATATAGGCCATGTGAATGTTAAAAATTTAAAAATAAAATTCTGGGCGTTCACCCCATCCCTCCCTCCCGACCCCCTCCCTTCTCTTCCCTGCACTCATTCCCCCCCTTCTCCCTCCATTCTCTCCTCTTCTCCTCTGCAGTCCACACAGAGCTCTCCCACCCCTCCCTCCGATCCCTAACCCTAACCTCAAAATTCAGAACAAAAAAAAAAAAAAAAAAAAATCTGGGCGTTCACCCCCTCTCTCCCTCCCTACCCCCTCCCTCCTTCTCCCTTCCTTCTCTTCCCTGCACCCATCCTCCCCGTACACCCAGCCATTCCCCTTATTCTCCCTCCCCTTTCTCCTTTGCAGTCCACACATATTTATTGTTGGCAAGCCCATTTACTGTTGTCAAGAAACCCAAAAAGCTCCGCCGCAAACCGACAAAAATATGTCAAGATTTAAGGCTTTTCCTTGAAACCCATAAAAGCTCCGCCGCAAATCGCCGTAAAGATCAGGTATTTAGCTGCCTTTGCTAAAATCTCCACCTGGGTTCTTGATCTTGGTGGTGAATCTACTGTTTTCTTTCTCCTTTTTTTTTTGTTTTGAATTTTGAGGTTAGGGTTAGGGTTGGAGGTAAGGGTGGGAGAGTTCCGTGTGGACTACAGAGGTGAGAAGGAAAGGAGAAGCAGGGGAATGGGTGGGGTGTGCGGGGAGGGAGGGGGTGAACGCCCAGAAATTTTATTATTTTTAACTTTTTAATATTCATGTGGTACTTATATTGACACGTGGCGCCTAATCATTGTCCACGTTAGTGCTACATCATCAGTTAACGGCTGATTTAATAATCAGACTAACGGATGTACGAAATTGTTCCAAAATTAATATTTTAGATATGATTCTGGGACGAAAAAAAGTACCAAACGTTAAAAATCACAAAACTTGAAGGTAGTAAACTGATATTTACTCTATAAATTATATACCATGCATAGCATTGTATTGCGTATTTGATCCCATACACATGATATAATACAATATAAACCCAATAGCTCAGCAGCATCATAATTTATCTGCAGTTTCCCAACATGTGCATGGATATATATATATATATAATTTTTTTTTTTCCTGATAATGTGGTATGAAACAAGTTCTTTTATTCGGAAACCAGATTATGGGCAATGAGAGGGGAAGAGAGGGGAAGAGAGAGCGAGACCAGAGAGTGATGTGGGTATGAATCTGAAATAAAATAAAAAATTGGATAACACAGGTGTTATCTTTTGTCTTGACTGTCTGTTGGCATTTTAGATCAACGGGTCGGGGCTCCACTAACGGATTTAGGGTTTTTAAATCTGGGGATCCTAATAATAAAGAAAAACAATTATGGCAAAAAATGTCATCTTCATGGAACCATTGATATCTCACTTTGTTACGAAGTCGACCCTCAAAAAAAATTTCATCTCCACTAAAACAATTACAATCGGTAAAACCAAAGTCAACTGAATAAACAAATATACATACACAAATGTTTGATGTAACCTTTTCTTCCGTAATTTTTTTTTACCAAGGTTGCTAATCCCCTAATTGAAAAAAATCATTACCATAACCCACAAGATGAATATAAATATCAAGTTTTTTTTTTAGGTAGAATATAATATCAAGATGAGCAAGGCATGCGGTGGGAGGGACGTGCTAGGGGTTTGGGTTTTTTATTTTATTTTATTATTTTTTTTATGATACAAAGGTAAAATTCATTAGTTACCAAGAAAAGTTACAAAATAAAGACCCAAAAAAGTTGCACAAAGAAAACGTGGCCCTTGAAAACCAAAAAACAAGCAACACACCAACCAGCATACCAAAAGCTTAAGAAAAAGATTAGGCCCAAAAACATACAGCAAACCGAAGAAAACCAAACAATTGGCCTAAATGAGCGTTATGGCCCAAAAGTCTTAAAACAAAAAATTTTCTTTTGTCTTCGCAAGGTCGTTTTCTATATGAATTTCGCTTGTTTTCTATCATCTCTACTTTCAGAAATTGGTTAGCCCCTTGATGGTCCTACGAAGCTTGTCTCACGCCCCAATGTAGCGTGTAAAAATCAGTCTTCTCAATGTAGTTTACTTGAAGACGCCGCTGTTGCAGCCTGCACTGGTCGGTCTTCTCAAGGCAATTTACTTGAAGACCACGCCACTGCAGCCTGCATTGAGCGTTGTCTTTGAGTACGAGAGGTCTCCAGATAATTTTAAAGCACAATTTAGGGCCTCCGGGGGGTCATGGAACCTCTAGGTCCCTCTGTAAATCCACCACTGGCCCACTCTAACGAGATCGATATTATCCCAAACTTGGTAATTACTATCTGCCCAATTCGTCAGGTGCGAAGCTTTATCACAAGAAGTCTTGTTATTAGTTAGAGTGGAGTAATCATATTTAAACTCATTCTTTCTTCTTTCCGCATCAATGTGGAATAGCCAACATTGTCCAGGTGACAAACCTTAAACTTATCGTGATCGGCATTGGGACATTTGACTGACCACTGGTTCGGTGCAACCAAGGGGCAAAGAGCCAGCATGAACACCAAATTTTAAGATTAAAAAGATCAACTAAACGGAAGGAGACTCGGGAGACTCTTCAACAAATATTTTGTTTTTTGGGTCATAAAAGTGTTTCCTACGTAAGTAATCTCAAACGCCTCTAAATTGACAGTGCTTACATCTCTTACGAGCAGAAATGCGCCTTAGCGGATCCCAAACGGGCCATTAACATTCATCAAGTGCGTCATGCTCTGCATTTCGAAGAGGCCATTATGTGGCCCAACAGGCTTCTCAGCTCTCAATGATACTTCTTCTATATGTTGGGCTACAAAAAGACGTCAGAGAAATGATTACATAGGAATTAAAAAGCGGATCCAAAGTTGATATGGGAATCATGCGTGCATGGGTGCATGCATGTTACAGACGACAGGCCAGCTCGGCATCCACTGCTATTAACATCAAGTTAGGAAAACCTAATTATTTGGCAAAAGTTCATTGTCCCTCTCGATCTCTCTCTGTCTCTCTCAACAGTGAAAGCAATCGCCCGCAAGTTGTGATGGCCCAACAATGCGTTCACATCACACGCATCATTGCCTTCTGGGGCTGATCGATCTCTCCATCTAGAAGCCTGAAGCCATCATTGTCTCTGTAATTTTGCTGCTAATTGCTTTCTCAATAAATAAAAAAAAATGAAAAAAAGACATGGTGGAATGGGGTGTGAAAGCCGAAGGATATGTAGGGTTTGCTTTCCTACTTTGTTTACTGGAAATGCACCACACTACTTTTTACTCAGCACACACGCCCAATCAATTTCTCCAACTTATCTGTTCTTAGTTAGTCCGCAAATTGCCGACATGGTGGAATGGGGTGTGAAAGCCGAAGGATATGTAGGGTTTGTTATGTTTTATTTTTTTGTCGATGGCACGTCAACTTTGTTCTCTGCACTATTATCTTAATCTCGCTCGACTTTGCTGCCCCACAACTAATGTACCCTGTCACCTATTAACTAAAAACACTCCCAAGTCACAGCAGCCAGCCACACAAAGCCACCGCCCACATCTAATTCGAATAATTTCTTCACTTTATAATTACAGAAACCAAAAGTTTAAAAAAAAGAAGAATAAGCAAATCAGTGGCAAGATTGGTAAAATACCCACAAAGGAAGGGCGTTTATTGCGCAAATATCAAGCGTCAGACATGATATTTTGGGGAACATTTGTTTCTTTTTTTTTTTCCAACAAAAACAAAAGCCGAATTCAGCAAACCCTAATTGAGAACCTTATCATTTTATATTGTACTTTCCCATTAAACAAATAATTAAATAAATAAATATTTATAAATATTTCTAAGATAATAAATAAACATATTTCTAAAATAATAAATAAATAATTATATATATTTATATTGTACTATTAAATAAACATTATAATTTATTTTTTTTAAACAAACGATATTATTTACAAATAAACAATAATACTACATAGCCCGGGTGAGGCGTACTTTTTGTGTTTTTCACCAGATTAATTTACCATACAACGTTTTAATTCATTTTAATAACTAATTAATTATTAAAGAATATATTAAAATTTGTGGCTTTATATAAAATTGAGCGACGCCGAGAGTCCGAGACTGTGCGGTCTGTTTTCTCAGAGTGTCCTTAAAAGTTAAACCGCTAGCAAACTCACTCGCTCGCGGCTCACTCATTCATATCTCGCCTCCTTTAGGTTTTCGCTGGTTCATTCCTTTGGTGCGTTTGGCTATGGCGGACGAGAGCGTGGCGGGGTCCGCTGATTTTCCTGTGAAGAGGCCCAGGGAGGAAGAAGAGAACGGCGCCGCAGCTGCTGCCTCAGCCGTCTCCATGGAGACTGACGGTAGCAAGGAGCCGGATTCTGTCTCCGCTGTCATTCCCGGCTGGTTTTCTGAGATTAGCTCAATGTGGCCAGGTTGGTTTTCTCTTCCATCCCCATTTATTTTCTCGCTATAACTTGTGTTTGGAAGCTCAGAAATTGTGGGAAAGTTTCCAAATAGTTTATTTAATATTTATAGCTATAAATGTTATGAAATTATTGGTTTGTTTTCTGAATCGTTATTTGTTTGCCTGTTAGGTATTAATGCTTGCTAATGAAATCTTGGAAATGGGTTTTTGCACAGAATAACAGTTTAGATTGAAGCTAATAGATTGTGCCGCTTTTATGGACCACAATTGTTGGGATGCAGGGGTACAGAGTATATGATAAATTTCCCTCCTCTGCTTTCTTGTATGTCATCAAGTGTTGGAATGCAGGGGTATACTGCTTGATGTCGCTTAGCGATTCTGAGTCACTTGCAAGTTTGAAATGTTGATATTATATGGTCACATGCTCCAATACTTGCACTTTCTCTAACTATGGTGAATAATTTCTCATCAAATGTTTGTTCAAGTTATAATGCGTGTTGCTGGATGTTTGAAACATAAGATTGATAATCGGATGCTTACCAAATGAAAACAGGGATTGCTCGGTGTTTTGTTGATTGTTTATTGTATCTTCCCGTTGTTTGGTAGACTGATTATAGAACTAGACTGCAACTCTATGGAAATTGATTTATACATGATATTATGCAGGAGAGGCACACTCCTTGAAGGTAGAGCAGATTTTGTTTCAGGGAAAGTCTGACTATCAGAATGTGATGGTCTTCCAGGTAAATTGACACTTCTCATAAATTCACGTCTATTTCTAATCGTTTCAATCATTTGATCTTTAAGAAAAAAAATTATCTCAATTGATGCTACGATTTCTGTTTACAGTCAGCGACATATGGAAAGGTTCTTGTGTTGGATGGGGTGATTCAGTTAACAGAAAGGGATGAATGTGCCTATCAAGAAATGATTACTCATCTCCCACTCTGCTCAATTCCAAATCCAAAGAAGGTTAATATTATTTTTTGTTGAACTACCATTTACTAGAACTGTGTGCTTTGACAATGGTTTTTTAATAAATTCTTTTGAGTGGTTTTAGCATTGTGAATTGTTTTTGAAGTCTAATCTTTCCAAATTGGTATTGTTTAGGTTTTGGTTATTGGTGGAGGAGATGGTGGGGTACTGAGGGAAGTGGCTCGTTATTCTTCGGTTGAGAAGATTGATATATGTGAGATCGATAAGATGGTGATTGATGTAAGTGTTGATGATGATGTCTTTCGGCTTGTTCTGTTTGATGTCTTTCGGCTTGTTCTGTTTGTAATTTTAATGTATAAAACTTTTCAAAGTAGCTTGTGTAATATTTTCGTGTACACCTAGATTCATTACTTGAAGGAATTTACTTTGACTGGAGCATGCATGTTACCATGTGGTTCTCATTTGACATAGACTCTGTCAATACGCACAATTGGACTCAAGACTTCTGACTTTTATACGATGAAATGGTAACAGATTTATTTCCTTCTGCATTCCAGGTGTCTAAACAGTTTTTCCCTGAGGTAGCTATTGGATATGAGGACCCACGGGTCACACTTCATGTTGGTGATGGTACGCTTGTTCTTCTTCTGTCTAATTTTTTTTTTTCTTGCCTTTTCGTTTCATTTCTTGTAAACGGCTTACTCATAAGATTTCTCTTAATATTGTAGGAGTTGCATTTTTGAAGGCTGTTCCTGCAGGAACTTATGATGCAGTAATAGTGGATTCTTCTGACCCAATAGGTATTAATAAGAAACTACATGCATCTTGCTTTCGATAGAAATATGAGAGTTGTGAGTTTACTGGTTTTGATGTTTTTTTCTTTTTTCAATCAGGTCCTGCAAAAGAACTTTTTGAGAAGCCCTTTTTCCAGACAGTAGCGAATGCTCTTCGTCCGGGAGGAGTTGTGTGTACACAGGCAGAGAGTATATGGCTTCACATGCACATCATTGAGGATATTGTGGCAAACTGTCGCGAGATATTCAAAGGCTCTGTCAACTACGCATGGACTACAGTCCCTACATATCCAAGGTATACATTTTTCTGAGTCTCCTTCACGCATACACACACACTCTCTCTCTCTCTCTCTCTCTCTCTCTCTCTCTCATGCACACACATACACGGATGTACAAGGATGTGCCTGCCTGCATGACCACGTTTGTGTTTATAACTTGTTTAATTGCGGGATTCTTTTCATTTTGCAATTTACTAGGTGGTAAATTATCATAGCTAATGGTTTCAAAAGTGCAACAATTGACTTATAGGCCACATATTTTTTCCAAAGTTAGCTTAATCTGTTGTTTTCTTCTGTGCTTCCATCACTTGCATGGCCGTCACTAGTCAGTTACAAATTTTCTTTCATTATCACAACTTGGCGTTGTGTTGTATGTTGGTTTGTTGGTCCATCGTTAATCTGATTGAACAAGTTCCTATCTTACTGTTTATTTTGCTTTCGTTTCTGTTTCAGTGGCGTGATTGGTTTTATGCTTTGTTCTACCGAGGGACCTGCTGTGGATTTTAAGCACCCCGTGAATTCAATTGATGAGTCGAAACGATCCTTGAGATTTTACAACTCTGAGGTGTGATTTTGCTTTTTCTTGTTTTCGTTGAGCTCATCATCATGATATCCCTATTTCTGTCAGATTTAACCTTTCTTTCCTTTCTCATTTTCAGATTCATACAGCTGCTTTCTGTCTACCATCTTTTGCGAAGAAGGTTATTGACGCAAAAACAAAGTGAGGAACACTTTAGTAGCATCCAACAAGCAGAATTGTTGTTGCCGAGCGCCTTTTTATCCCGTAGTTGAAATAGTTTAATTCAGAGCAATGAACCATGGAATAATTTGATATTTGAATTGCTGTTCTAGAGTCGATCCCTATTGGGATTATTGGAGCTGTAGTAGTGATGTGAACAGTGTTTTCGAAGATCGTCTTTCCGCATGATTAATTACAGAGATGGTTATATACATGCAAGCTAGTTTTTGCCTCCATTTAATCTTCATTACATCATATTTTCCTGCAAATGCGTCATTTTTCAACAGGTCCCGAAATCAAGTGCTCCGTCTGGCGGATCATGAACATCATATGCCGTTTTGGCGTTCGTCAAACCATCGTCTCCGACGACTTCATCATCAACTTTCTTCCCCAAGCTCTGCCTTTTGCAGTTGTTGAAGTAAACCACGAAGACAACCCACTTCATCACATTCACGGTGCAGAAAACCCCAACATGAGCAACAACTCCATTCCTTCCTCCACAGCATGCAAAAAACAAGCAAGACCCTCTTAAACCGAGTCCGAAAACAGAGAAAACGGGTGAATCATCAAGTCCTTGATGCCGTTGCCGCTCACTACCTCTGATTAGAGAAGCTGAGAGCATCAATGCAACGATCAATCTTGTGGCCGTGTGGAGCAATGTTCCATTCGTAGTTGAAGGAATCGAGGTGGTGTTGTCGGACGAATTATGAGATTTGAACCAGAGTTGTTTGGGGCAATGGTTCATAGACAAGTGAGAAGCAGAAGAGAGGGAGAGAGGTGAGTAGAATAAAGTGGGTATTCTTGTAGGTCAAGTTTAGAGCTTGTTTCAGTATGTCAAATAACCCTAGATTTTGCTTCAGCATGATGTGGTTGCTTTCCATATCAACAACCTTCACCAGCTACAAATTAATCAGGGGATACTTCAGTACTTATATGAAAGGAAAATGATTTCTGTATAGACGCATACTATTTTTCAATTCAAATGCAAAAAATAAACAAGAATACAAGTGACAAGGATGTGTGCGGAAATCACTTGTCATGTAATATAAAATAGCTTATTAAGCAAGTCAACGACAATGTATTGAGAAGGCTTCGTTTGATTAAACCCAGTGGCCATCAAGTCAATGGGTTTGGATGGTATCTGACAATGATACTGTACTTGCTGGTACGTGAGGTTCTACTTCCATACATCTACATTGTCATACAAGCGGATGCTGGATTAAGACTAAAAGCTCTTCTGGATAATTAAAAGCAAAAGCTCTACGTAGGAAGCTCTTGAAATCTTAATTAAGGATTTGAATATGCTTCTAACAAAAGCACTTTTAGTGCGCTTAGAGCATTTCCAATATTGTGGTGTCAAATGCTAGATTTTGGCATGCTAAAAGACAAATTTTAGCTTCCCAAAGTTTTTTTTGATTTGTTTGCTCTCTACCAATTCGAATAGCTTGGGACGTGCTTAAAGTGATCTAACAATATTAGGGAAGAGATTTCAAACACCATCCATCACTTGACCAAAACTCCATCATCAATCACTTTAATGTCCTTACGAGATATTGAGAATTTAGCAACAAATTGGGGTTGGGTTTTATCTACACAAACTTCAATGGGATTGCATTGTGATTGAACTTGTTGCCCGCTTTCCGCATTTTTAAGTCCAAAAGGGAAGCATGGCTAATTAACCAGAGATAAATATATGTACCTGGGTCTGGATAAGCCCAAAATAAGATATTTTTCATAGCATTCTGGATTAAGGAGGCCCAATGTGCTAATGTGGGAATCTGATACTCAATGCAGCTCCACTTTCATTGTAAAAAGACGTTTATATAAGCGGTGTTTAAAATATCGGTATTGGTAAAAATAGCGATATGTGAATTTGTGAAAATATCGAATATCGATATCGATTATTTTCAATGGAAATGATGGAGCTTTAAAATGAAACTTTAGAGATTGTCAAACATTAGTTGGACAAAATACAAGAGTTTTTCTGATATTTAACATATGGGTTAGAAATATTGGTAATATATGTCGATTTTAGTCTAAACTTAAGAGTTCCTCCAATATGAGGTGAATTTAGACTTCGCTCCCCATTTCCATATATTTCTTTGATTTTTTGATATTTCCATGAAAATATCAACTGCATCGAACAAATTTTAAACTTTGAATGTAAGTAGACCTTTGAATTTTTGCACGACACGTAAACCGACACAAAAATAACATGTTTTGAGTTAACTTGTTTACGATTCGAGTTATTATCGGGTCGCCTATTAAGAACCTATTAATAAGTCGAGTCATTATAGTGTCACCCATTAAGAATCCGACAAGATATCGTTTTTCAGATCTAGACATTAGGCATGTTAATTTCTAGTATGACTCGTTAACCCGATACAAAACGACACAACCCATTAATAAATCGAGCCATTATATGGTCACCTGATAAGAACTTGTTAAGATAATAGGTTTGACATGACATAACCACTTAAATTAACGAGTATCACATGAAAACGGCATGAACACAACAAACACGATCTTTTCGTCAGGCCAAATATAAGAAAGGACAATGGTCAATCATGACATGTATATGATAAGCGTCTTCCTCCATTACCAGAATCTTGCATGATAGAGTATTAATTCATAACTCGAGGTGGCGCATGTTATTTAATCGGTAATTTGGTGATTTTGACTGATTGGACATTGATGTTATATATGTGGTGACGAGTGAGTAGGGTTTTGAATTGCTTTTGAGTTTTGAGTGCGGGTTATGTCTTCTTAATTTTAAACATACCCCGCGAATCAATCAATGCAAAAGACAGCCACAAGTCGAAAGGACGGACTTGCATCATTGGGATAGTGATTTTGCATCCTTCGTTTTTTGGTTTAGGTATACTTCTTCAATGGTCATGTTAGCATTAGTCGCACGTTTACATATAATTATCATGAAGCTCAGAAAGATTGACAGCTAGCATGCTTCTTTTGCAAAAGTTGTGCTAGAAACACTCTTTTACGCAAACATGAACAACTGTATAATTCTTCTCTCTAATGCAAGGTAGGTGATTAATACAAAAAGCTAAATGAGGAAATTTTCACCATCATAGGGTTGGTAGCTTTTCCTTTCTAAAATTGAAGTTGGAAAGAAACATAGAGCAGATTTTACCCAAATAGTAACTATATTGACACTAAAAGTGTGTGAGAAATACACACAAATAAAATTGGTTACAAAAAAGAGAATGCAAAGCAGTGACAGATCCATGATTCTAATATTAGGTGGTTCTAATTAAGGTATGTAAGGCACTTGTCTCGCAGGCCAAATACAAAGATATAAATAATGATTTTACAAATGATTCAATCAGTCATTTCTTATTGCATTCTATCTAATCATTTCAAATCCCTCAATCTAATTTTTTACAATGTATTTCCAATTAATTTAGCCTGATTTTGTTAGTCTTACGTATCTCTCATCCAAATATACGACAACGTCTAGTAAATGGCATTATATCATGATTTTTGGTGTTTCCAATTTTGTTTATTTTTATTCTTATTTTATCAAAAACTCATAACCTATTTATATTTGTGCATATATTAATCCAATACTAGACAAATTTAGAGGTGTCAAACGGATCGGCCGGCACAGGCACGATCTATTTAAATAGGGAACGGTACGACACGATTCGTAAGAAGTGGACGGACCGCACCTAAGATATAGGTTCAATGGGTCACCCGGATAGAGGCCCATTGGGCATGTTCTGAGCCTAGCACGGCTCGCGACCCTGACTTATTATAAAAAGAATTCATTATTCGTTGATTTTCAATTAAAAGAATACATTTTTAAGGTTAGTAAGACTTAATAGCAGTGATATTTAGCTTAATAACATGTTTAACTGCAGTTTGTTTTGCAGAATTTGGCGTGTTTAGTAACATGGTCCAAGTCTTAATGTTGGAAAAGGATCCTTGTCGGATCTTTTTTTTTGGGGATCTTAGGAATCCTGTGATCGCGACCGTTCATCATATATCGTGCGGTCAGAAATTATTTTAAATTTTAAAATTAAATGTAAATAGTACTTAATGAAAATTAATTGCACGATATACGATGAACGATCGTGATCACATGATCCTTAGAATCCTCAAGAAAAGAATTCGACGTAGATCATTTTTCATTTTTTATTAAAAGATTGGCTCAAGCATAATTCGTTTATTAAGTGGGCTGACTGGAGCTGGTCGGCATAAAAGAGTCAATTTAGATATCCTTTGTGACTCCGATGACGACTAGATCAACGCCTTAATACTTCAAGAGAAACTCGATCCCAAACCCATGTGAGCGAACTTGAAATGAACGAGGATGGACCAAGCCGAACGATTTGACAACTCTAGTCACAAGTTGATATGAATGTGACACAAACCACATCCCCTACAGTTGTTTTCGCTTGTACGTTTGGCTTTGATCTGAACCCATGGTCCCATGTAACATGATAACTTGTGTACTTTGAAACTATATCCACGTTATTTATATGTTAAAGAATGCCTTCTGGGTAAGAATATGCATGTCACGAGTGTATACTATTTTTTATTTCTCTAACCACATGACATATAACGTGATCTAATAAGAAGTAAAGATAAAGTAATATCTCGGTGATTTATGTTTTCCTGTAACGGTAAGGTTTGCTTACTTACTTGAGATAAGAGAAGTCATGAACAACTCCTCTATGCGAAACACATACTTAATTGTTTAGATATGACATGTATAGTACTTCAACGTGAAAATCGCCTACTTAATCCCTACTGTGTTAATAAACGCAAAATATGCCATTAATAAAAACAATAATCATACTTTACGTATCTATTCCATAATATGTGTGTATGTATATATCTCACGTTATTTAGTAAAGCAACGAGAGATACCAGACTAGTTGTCCTTATATATATATATGTGTATCACTTATGTTTAGCACTCTCATTACATTACTTAGTCTTGTAATAGGAGAGTTGAAATTGACTATCCTCATATGTTTATCTCATATGTCTATCGCTCCCATCACATTATTTAATCATGTGGTGAGAACCATAAAATTAAGGGTTCTTCTAGAGATAGATCTTTGTAACTCTTGTTTCTTCAATAGAAGCCCATCTATCTTTAAACATTCAAATAAAACTCAAAATTCAAATTTGTTGAAATGTGAGCAAAGAAATAACGTATTATTACAAATTATTTGCAATTTATGACACAATACACTAATTATGTTAATGAATCATATTATTATCTACAATAATGATGTAATTCGTTGAGTTTTAATAAGCACGATTTCAGTTTTTTTTCCTCTTTGTTTTTTCTCTCGTAAAATCCTTATTTCCATCTAGCTTTTTTCTTTAAGCAATTTAACATTTTAAAATTCAAATAGTAGGTGCACTATTTGTGAGAGTGAAAAACTGTAGCTTCTTTCAAGAGTTGACCAAGACAATTATGTGTATTCTATTTAGATTTTGAGAAATTGCATGTAAAATTTTGATTCAATTCTCTTGAAATCTCAAGGGAAGAGGTGAGATTTGCGAGTGCTTAAAATACATTACGAAATCTCTATAATTCCCTCAAATTCCTCAACTTTTAAAAATTATATAAAATGAATTTCCAATTGAATACACCTGGAATGTTATCAACATTTTGAAATTCTAATTGAATACACATGGATTTCTAAAAATCTAAATAAACTATATTAAAACCCTAATTCAATGCATGTTAAATTTCAGAGAATCATTTAAAATCCTGATTAAATATTTCTAGATTTTTTTTTGTTGAGATTTATCAAAAGAATTAAAATTCCTTAGAATCTGAATTGAATACACCATCCATTTATGATATGTACAAAATTTAACTATATTTTTGTACTAATTAATTTACCAATATATAAATACATATATATATTTTTATAAAATATATAACATGCCTAATATATATAATATTACATGAAAATAAGTTACCTACAAAATAAATGAATGTTAAAAAACATACTTATAAATAATAAATGTAGAGTTAATGTTACGAAAATTATATTTTACATATAAATGTGGGTAAATTATTTTAAACACATATATATACTATAAAAAAAAATTATGTCTAATATATATAAGAATCCATGCAAAATAATTTACCTACAACATAAAAAAAAAGCTGTTTGATTAAGTTAACAATACATGCAAAACAAATTCACCAATAAAAATGAATAATGAGCTAAAATATGCCTAATATGTGTAATAAATTTATTAGGCATATTAGGCATGTTAATCATTAGTCAATTATTGGGTGTGACAAAACATACATAAATCAATTATTAGGCATATTAGGCATTTTTGTCTATTTATTTATAGGCTTCTTTTTATATCCAAAATGGTCCCTGAGATTTGCATAACACATCATTTTGGTCTCTGAGATTGAAAATCAATAGAAATAGTCCCTGAGATTGTTCACCATCCATTATTTTGGTCATTCCATTAAAAACTTTGTTAAGTGTCCTGGAGCTCTTGGCCATAAGTTTGGGCAAATTTAAAAGCTTCGTAACTCAATCGTTTCTTAACTAAATTCGACCCATAATAGATCAAAATGAAGATAGAAAAGTGTAGAACAAGATTATACTCATTTGGAAGCCCAATGGTTGCCGGAGATGGCGGAATATGGTGAGGAGGGGGAGGTTAGTGATCTTATGCGTTGGGTGGTTTGTGGTCTATGGAGAATATTGAAGTGTCGAACTAGTATGGTGTTTGAGAAAATTGAGGTAGAGCCTACTGTTGTGATGCAATTACTTCAACAACAATGGGAGAAGATAGCGGGATGTGATGGGGAAGTAGTGCAACAACCAACCTGTGGGCAGCAAGGAAGAGGGGAGAGTCCTGAAGGGTGGGTTAAGCCACCTTTTGGAACAATAAAAGTTAATTGTGATGGAGCCTGGTGTAATCATACTGATGTGGGTGGTTTTGGGTAGAATGCGAGGGATTTTATGGGCATTTTAAAAGGTGTTGGAGGTGTGGGCAAAGTACTATATGTTTCGAGCATCATGGTGGAAGCGGAAGCAATGAGGTTGGCTTTGCTTGTGTGGAAATGGGCTTCGGGTCTGTTCAGTTGGAAGCTAATTCAAAGGTCTTTGTCAACATGATTCATGAAAGCATGCAACCAGAAGCAATCATGGATGGTATTCTATGGGACATTAACCTTATTAAGCAACAATTATGTTTTGTTGAGTTTATTTATACTCCCCGTGCCTGTAATGAGGCTGCGCATCTTGTGGCATCTTATGCCATGCGTGTGGAGAGTGATCACTCATAGGATGATTTTGAACCAAAATAATTATTTAATACTATGGCATCTGATGTAAAAATTTCGATACGTATTTAATAATATTCAACTTTTGACAAAAAAAAAAAAAAAAAATTCACATAAGAGAGAGAAACCCAAGATAACACACCACCGATTTGGGAACTGGCACAGATGTATGTAGCAGAATTGTGGCCAGAAATACTTTGGCCCCCAACATCATGTAAATATCCCAAGCTCCCAACCCTTTATTTATTCCAATTTCCAACCAGCTGATCTCGTCCAAGGCCATACCAAATATGGACGCCTTCTCTTCCTCCTTCCTATCTGCATTTCCTGCCTTCTCTTCCCCCAAGCTCAGCAGTATTTCCTCTATCAGAATGGAAGAAAGACCCAGCTCCCAACCACCAGCTTCAAGGCCGCCGCCGTCGCAGCAGCCTCCGAGAACCACTCCACCACCGCCGCTAGCGGCAAAAGCCGATCATGCTCTTCAAAACAATGCCTCAACTTTCACTGCGGCAAAACAAACAGTTTCTGCGCTACCCGCAGTGATCTTCAATGCTTTGGACGATTTCATCAACAGCTTCATCGACCCTCCAGTGAAACCCTCAGTGGACCCCAGGCACGTGCTCTCCCACAACTTTGCTCCGGTTGAGGAGCTCTCGCCGACGGAGTGTGAGATCATACACGGCTCCCTGCCGCCGTGCCTCGACGGAGCCTACATTCGCAATGGCCCCAACCCGCAATACCTTCCTCGTGGGCCCTACCACCTGTTCGACGGGGACGGCATGCTGCACTCCGTTAGGATCTCTGGAGGCCGGGCGGTGCTCTGCAGCCGATACGTCAAGACCTACAAGTACACCGTTGAGCGTGACGCCGGCCACCCTATACTTCCCAACGTCTTCTCTGGCTTCAACGGCCTCACCGCTTCCGCCACACGTGGCGCTCTCTTCGCTGCCCGGGTCTTTACAGGTAGGGTCCACAATCCATTCCATACCTAAAACGCAAACATTTCAATGCATTCTCTTCTACATATTTCTTATTAAAAAAAAAAGAGTTTTAACGGAAAAATCTGCGGTACTGTTCACTTTAACGAAAAATTATATTTTTACACTAAAAAATCAATTCTGGTATTATTCATTTTACCCTTTATTTTGTCCTTATCATTCAAACTCAAGTTTTCAAACCATTTTTATTAGTTTTCCTTTAAAAAAATTGACTTAAATGTTAAAATGATTTCTATGTTTTAAAATTAAAGAGAAATTAATGAAAATGGTTTGAAAACTTTTAGTTTTAACAATAAGGAAAAAATAAATGGTAAAGTGAATAGTATCATGATTGACTTTTTAGTGTAAAAATATGGTTTTTCGTTAAAGTGAACTGTACCGGGAGTTTTTCGTTAAAGTTCCCTTTAATCAAAGGATCAATGTAATCTTTGTGTTTCTAATTTGGCCAATTTAGTTATTGTCTTTCTTTTCGTTCGCTAATTAAAGACATTTTTATCTAATTTTTATAAAAAATATATATATTATTATAAAATTATAATTTATTTGATTTAAAATATTTAAAATGAAATAAAATTAAAAATTATTTTCCTCCCAACTCTCTGACCTCCTCCCTAACATTGCTCCCTCTTTTTTCTATGTCACAACCTTAATCATTTTTCAGATTAGAAGTTTTATTTCTTATATGTGTTATTTCTTGTTGATTTGCATTTTTCTCAAAAGAGAAAGAGTAATTATTTCTCATATGAAATTTTTAAAAGAGATTGAATGAAATGTCCTTAATTGGTTAATAGAGACAAACATGAGAATTAAAGTAGTCAAAATCGAAATACGGGAACTAAATTGGCCATATGGCTATAACACAGAAACTATTTTGACATTTAAGCCTAAAAAAATTGGATAACATAATCTTTAGCGATCCGGACTACAAAACATGTCGGCTTTATGGCTACTAAATTGATAAAGAAACAAAATAGTTTTTCTTCAATTTAATCATTATTGTTCATTTTTCTTATTATAAATTGTCCTGACTATTGAAAAAAAAAAAACTATTATAGTTTTATTTTTGGGTAAATGACAAAAAATTACCTCAGCTATTGGTTTTACGACACTTTCATAACTTATCTTTTAAAATTGACAATGTCATACCCCATCTTACGAATTTGTGCTAATGTCAGACCTCCGTCAGTTTTTCTGTTGTTTTATCTGTTAAATCCTGACGTAGCCAAAGACAGGACCCACTCACTAATCCTATTAGATTAAAAAAATAATAAAATATATTTTTAATAATAAAATATTCAAAAATTAAAAAACTAAAAAAAATAAAAAGTGGCCTAAGGGATCCGCCCTTCTTTTTCCTCCACCCGCACCAACCCTTTTTCTTCTTCTTTTCGACAGCCACCAAACCCTTCCTTGTCCCCCCAACCTTCCTTCACCACCCTCTCTCTCTTTTCTCTCTCTCCTCTCTTTGGGATGCGGTCTCCCTCCTCCGTCCCTATCCCCACTCGCACTCATCCCGTCCCCTACCTTTGTCCTTATTTCTGTTTCAGAACCCCCTCCCTTCTTCAACCCAAACCCTAACCCTAATTCCCCAATTTCAAACAGAAAACCCTAATTCCCCCAAACCTTAACCCTAAATTTCAAATCTCCATAGTTGAGGCAATGCTGCAAACAGACTTACAACCATTGCAGGTCATCTTCTTGGGGCTCTCCTTGGCACCGTAGGCGGGGGATTCACTGCCTCCGTTAGAAGAAGCATCGACGGCCTTGCTGTTGTCTTCCCACTTGAGGGGTTTGTTGAGCGCGGAATGAATGTAATTGATCAAACCCACGCCTCGAGGAAATCGAAAATCCTCTGAACGGAGCCGATGTCGTCAACTAGAGACTTGTGGGGGTCCATGAAGGTGAGCTTTCGAGAAAGGTTAATGGCCCTAGATTTGGCGATGATGGTGTTGCGATAGTACTTGTAGAGGGTAGGGTTTTTCGAAGGGGATCGAGAATCGAAGAACTCAGTGGTGGATGTGGTCCGGCGAGAACTAGCTGGAATAGCTAAGGATGTGGATGACGTTGGCGTCAGAGGTGGGATGTGGTTTAGGATGGCGGGGAGCGGCGGTGGTCAGAGTCTTGGGATTGGCAGCGATCAGAAGAGGAGTGGGTGGGGGTTTGGATGGGGTGTTGGAGGAGGAAAGGTCTTGGGCCTCTGTTTGGGTCGAAGATCTTCGAAGGGACAAAGGTAGGGGAAGGGAAAAGGTGGGAGGTGGGGGATGGGGTGGGTCCCACATTTTCTTAATAAATTTTTAAATGATTTTCTATATTTATTAGTTTTTTTTTTTGTTGAAATATATTTATTTGTATTTAATTAATTTTTTAATTTAGTTGGGTAAGGATGTGGTTCCCACACCTACCAGCTCATAACTTAACGGTCAAACTTAACAGAAAACTGACGGAGGTCTGACATTGGTACAAATTCGTAAGATGAGGTATGAAATTGTCAATTTTAAAAGATGAGGTATGAAAGTGTCGTGGCACCAATAGTTGAAATAGTATTTTGTAATTAACCCTTTATTTTTTGTTCAAAACTGTTGTTCTTACTATCTATTTATATCATTATTTATTATCTCTTTAATAAAAATGGGATCCATATACATTTGTGGGCCCAAATAAATAGTACAAATACATGATAATTGTAGTAATGATCTTTTTTGTTACTCCACATCTCCTTTTTCTTCCTCAATTTTTCTTTGGTCTATTCCATCCAAAAGTTAAAGGATGAGCACAAAAGAAAAAGGAGTAATTTCTGATACTTAGTACAACATTAGCAAGTACATAACTGTCATAACAAAATTAAATTAATTATATTTTTATTCTAATCTTTCATTCAGTATTACTATCAAATGATCGATGTAATATTCAAATATTCACCGTTACTTTGTTTATAGGCCAATACAATCCTGCAAATGGCATTGGTCTTGCAAACACAAGTTTGGCCTTCTTTGGCGACCGACTTTATGCTCTCGGCGAGTCCGATCTCCCTTACTCCATCCGCCTGACGTCCAACGGAGATATCGAAACTCTGGGACGCCATGATTTCGATGGCAAGCTCTCCATGAACATGACAGCTCATCCCAAGATAGACCCTGACACGGGGGAGGCCTTCGCCTTCCGCTATGGCTTTATACGGCCGTTTCTAACCTACTTCCACTTTGATTCGAATGGCGTGAAGCAGCCGGACGTTCCGATATTCTCCATGGTCACTCCAACGTTCCTCCATGACTTCGCAATCACCAAAAAACATGCCATATTTGCTGACATACAAATTGGGTTGAACCTTATTGACATGATCACTAAACGAGCCTCCCCCGTTGGTTTGGACCCCTCGAAAGTGCCGAGAATTGGAGTGATTCCGCGGTACGCAAAGGACGAGTCGGAGATGAGGTGGTTTGAGGTGCCGGGTTTCAACAGCGTACACGCCACCAATGCATGGGATGAGGACGATGCTATTGTGATGGTGGCACCAAACGTTTTGTCAGCAGAGCACACAATGGAGAGGATGGATCTTGTTCATTCCTTGGTTGAGAAGGTTCGGATTGATCTCAAAACGGGGATTGTGACGAGGCAGCTGATTTCGACCAGAAATCTGGATTTCGCCGTGATCAATCCGGCTTACCTCGGGAGGAAGAATAAGTATGTGTATGTAGCTGTGGGTGATCCCATGCCTAAGATATCAGGAGTTGTAAAATTGGATGTGTCCAATGCGGAGCACAAGGAGTGTATTGTGGCCAGCAGGATGTTTGGGCCGGGGTGCTACGGGGGCGAGCCGTTTTTCGTAGCCAGAGAGCCCGAGAATCCTGAGGCGGACGAGGACGACGGGTTTTTGGTGTCGTATGTTCACGATGAGAAGGCTGGGGAATCGAGGTTCTTGGTGATGGATGCAAAGTCTCCTCAGCTTGACATTGTGGCTGCTGTGAGGATGCCCCGGCGGGTGCCTTATGGCTTCCACGGACTCTTTGTGAGGGAAAGTGATCTCAACAAGTTGTAGTTTCATATGTCCCCATGAAGCAACATAGCAAACGTTACACAAACAAAAATATATTGCACATATTTATATTTTACAATAAAGCTTCCAATAAAAAATAAAAGTTTAAAATACAATTAATTTTGCTCAAATATAAAAAAATAAAAAAATTTACCATTAATTGGTGTTTATAAACATGTATCGGAGAAGTACGACAATAATCTACAATTAGATGGTTTATTGGGCCTATCTGGTGTGTACGAACCACATTTTGTTGGACTGATGATTAAGTTAAAGATAATATCAAAATTATATTAAATTCTATATCGCATAAATAAATCATGTAGGTGATCGCACTTCACCATACTAATTCCCCAAAGCAGAACAAGCTAATTGATCTAAGCATTGAGTGTTGGAATTTAATACAGCTGCAAACATAGATTACGAACATGCATCAAGTACTGTGATTTGAGTTCAGACTTTGTGAAGCCATTGATCGCTGGGAAATGAAAAGGAAATATTCTACTCAAGGAGGACCTTATGTTCTTTCTAGAATAGGGCTAGATTTTCTGATATACAAACATGTTCCTCTTGAGCAGGGACTTATACTTTTATAAATGTGCAACCATAACCATTTCCTCCTATCAAGGAAAACGGTTTGTTCAAAACACACGTCTATAGTGCTCCAACGTGGGATATCCACTCACCAACATGTTTAACCCTTAATGTCCTACTTTAAAGGAAAGAGGTTTATTCACCTATTAACTCTAACCATTCTCAGTTTCCACTAAACTCAAAACCCGAATGAGATAAGTTTATAGTCCAATATGGTTCCAACATTGAGCAACAATACCAATATCTGTTGTAACGAATAGTGGAGGCTTCCAGCTTCTCATAATTCTTCATCACAAGGTTGCTTCCATGTCCACTGCCTTCACTTGCGCGTTCATCCCAGTCACAATCGAAAATACGCAGAGTATTTTCTGATGATTAAAGGACCGTTTGATTTTGTTCTTTTCAGTTTTCAATCATACACCTGATAAAACAATAATCTATACATATTAATAGAATTCTGATTCTTAACCAAAACTTCGTAAAATTATCATTCTAACTTTCTAGACAAAACTGAACATAAATAAAAACTATGAACAATTTAGTAATTACACGAACATGAATTTTACTTTTTTTTACGTGAACCTTATATCCACACAAACATAGCAGCCCTATTCAAAATTAAAAATTAAATAAAAAAACCCTAGCTCTCTCCTCTTCCTCTCTTTGCACTCTGTCGCCAAAAAAATCCTCAATCGCTCTTCTCCCACGTTCTCCTCTTAACTGATCTACTTTCTTCAGAACCACCCAACAACACTATAATTTGTCTTTTCCCGAACTCCCACAAGTTACAAAAACAAATCTTTCAAAATATTAAAATCCCCATTCCATATTAATTCTTAAAAATTTGTTTAATGTTCAAAATTGCAAGATAAATGAAACAAGGATTAATCTATAAGGTTTGATCTGTATTTCTCTTCTCTTCAAAAATTGATGAAATATAAATGAAAGGATTGTCTTTGCTGGTTTGGTGGCTATGTTCGGCAGTCTATTGACAAATATTCCTAAAAAGCAGGCAACTTTTTCTTACAGTTTTGTGGATGTGACGAAACGTAGAAAATTAAGAAGCAAATTTAATTGCACACGTATTGGTGTTTGCCAATTGCTAGTTTGAGTTGAGTATACTCGAGCATGGTGATTAAGAGTTAAGACCCACGTTTACTTATCTTTGGGAGTTGCCGCGCCGACTGTCACCTTGTACGTTGTTGCATGCACGATTTATTTTGGTCCTCAAACACCAAGTAAAATATCTTACCAGCATGCACACTCTGAATCCACCTCGTTGGTCCTGTTCCGATTTAGTTACTGCCAATGCATGTGCAGCTGCTGCAAGCTAAAAATCACCATTTAGCTTCAGACAGGATCTCAACACATCCTCGTCTCCTCCAGCAGGTTTTCCTCCTCTTCATTGTCTGCAACCTGGAAACTCGTCAGCGCGCCTATTTCCAGCAACAACCCATCGAGCCAGACAAAATTCCCACACTTCCTCCTACCTCAGGACCTTCTCATCACCTGTGAATCCCATAGCTCCACCTGCTGCAAAACCCCTGCAACACTTGAGACTAAACATCACCAGGAGAAGTGTTGCTTCCAGTACCTAGAGGGCATACTCAAAGTCTTCCACCACAAACTTGCTAACCCGGCCTTGCACCCGTAGCACTGTGGACCCTTGCCTTCGGAACCGGATCCGAACCTGCTGTCTCTCTCAGATCCTCTTTCCAATTTTCTTCCACGATTTCAACCTTGAATAGCTTAAGCAGTCTTGTGCCCACCATCATCCATGGTCTCTTGTGTGTATCATTCCACACCAAAGAAGCTTGCACCTGCTCCAAACTTACTGTTTCTTTCCTTGCAGTAAAGTTTCACAAGGTTCTCGTACAAATCTGAAAGTGAGGTAAGAAGAAAGAGGCCTTTGTCTTCTTCCTCAATATCAACTTTCGCAGTTGATCCAAGCATCCCTAAACACGGCTTCCATTTCTTCAGGCTTCCATTACTCTCCTTTACCAAGAGCAAAACCGCCTCTCCCTTTAAACTGCTCAACTGAAAATTCCATGGTGAACAACAAATCTGGACCTCCAACGAACCAAAGCCCCCAACGATGCTCTGATACCAATTGTTGTGCCTTGGCCCGTTCGTTAGTGCGGAACCGAGATTCAGATTACAACCTCACCAAAATCACACACAGTTGAACAAAATAAAATACAAGAAATAAAGACACAAAGAAATTTGCGAGGTTCGGCAAAAAACTGCCTACGTCCCCGGAGAGATATTGCTCTTCACTATGAGAATAACAGTACAAATATACATGAGTTAAATCGACATAACCCAATCCCATATCCCTTGTACACCCACTCACAGAATTTTCCCAAGAGCCTCACTCTACCCCAAGAGTTCTTTCACTAGAATACTTTTCATTCTAGCTCTCTTGATTTTCTCTCAAACCATGTTCAACCTTTTCCATGGGAGAGCCGAATGCTCTCCCCCTTGGACGCTCTCTTTCAGACTTCACAAAGGCATAACCAAATGCCTTAATATAAACAAAAGGCCCCGCCTTCTCTCTCTCCTCTTCTCTCTTTCGGCTCATCACACAAGGCCAATTCTTTGCCTTTGTAAAAGCCACAAATCAAGGGCTAGACATCATAATGATGTCCCCCTTTTTCTTTGTCCCTTTCTTTAGCCGAAAGTAGCTAGCACTCCACATGGTTGAGATGAAATTGTTGCCAACTCATAATATGAGCCAATCACAACAGTTTTCTCAAAAGGGTATATGTAGCATTGCCTTGAGAGTCATCGTCGATCCCTCTTCATAGATCTTTGAGGCCAAATCAACGATCAAAAGCATGGTGCTGAGCTCTAGGATATGGAGAGGCACCAGATAGAGAAGACCGAGATGAATGAATCCAGCTGAATAGTCTTTCATTTTTCTGGCTATGTCAAATGGTATGAGCCAATTGAAGTGGAGATCATCAGGGATTTGTTTTACAATTTCTGAGATTTCAACCATGAACTTTTAGGGGAAAAAAACAGAAGAGAGGGGGGAGAAATCCGAAGGCAAGAAGCTAAGTATTTTTCACCGTAAGGTTGCTTTCCATCGCTTTCACTTCCAAGCTCAATCCACACGGTTTCATATACAACCGTGAATTTCTAAATGAACATGAAGTCTTTGAAGTCTTTCTTGATGCAATTAGCAATGCGGAAAAGTCCAAGTCAATACTCAAGTCCACCCCAACCACCATCAACAGAAAAAGTCTTTCTTGATGATTTCAGCCTATTGAATACTTGGAGAGCCAAGGGTAGACTTGACTTAAACTTTAAGTCTCGTCCGGAATTGCTTATGTTCATAAACTTTTTTTTTTTTTTTTTTTCTTTCTAAAAGTGCTTTTGATGCAAATACGTTGAGATTTTTATTAAAAATTCAAGTGCTTCCTAAAAAAGGGCACTCGGAAGCACTCTGTTTCCCAAAAATATTTTTATGTAAGTTTTTCTGCCAAATTTCGCAGTGCTTTTGATTGTCAGAAAGCACTTTTAACTCTTCTTGAAACAACCCCATTTGTTTCTCGACTAATTACAACATTACTATCATGGCCCAAAGTTGTTAATTTTCACATGTAGAGGGGGCCATTGGTTTGTTATATTCTTGACCTTGTCTCTTGGCTCACAAAAGATAACGAAAAAAGGTTGGCCTACTTTGTGGAAGGACCAAAATTGACCAATTCTTACCCTGTGCAACAACAATGCAGTAATACATAATTCAGTGTAACAGCAATGTAGTTACTGGTTTTGTTTCTGTAGATTGTTGGACGCTTTGAAATTCCGATGAGATAATACAGTTGCCCTAGCAATGGTGCTGCAAAATGTCAAATTCTTATCAATATAGTAAAAGAGAAAGACATATAATTTGATGGAAGAATGCATCCAAACTGCAATAGTATTACATGAAGGGTTGCAACATCTTCACAATTTCATTTCCAAGTAACACATTAATTAAAACTACCAAAATAAAAGTTACAAATTGAGCTACAAGAAAACAGAATATTCATCCACTGCCTCTCTTCTTAGCCTGCATCTTCAATTTCTTCTCCACCGCGCGATTCTTGCAATCGTAGAAATATATCATGCAGACAATCCACTTCAGCACATTCCCAAAGCAGAACAAGCAAACCTGTGCAATAATACCACCAAAATAATTCCTGCTTTTGTAGCAGCCGGAATAGAGGCAAGGCAACCTCAAACTTATTTCCCAGAAAAAGAAAATGAGCATCAAACTAAACCCTCTCCACTCACATCCGCTGCTAAAATATATCGCCTGACCAAACGACTTGATGCCGCCCGCCCCATCCAGTATCGAAATCACAACGCTCACATTCCACACAGCACTCCATGCCAAATACATTACCAGAAGCCCAAATGCCGGCCAACACAGTACAGCATACAACAAAGCATCGAAATCATTGAAGTTTCGGAAGACAGCATAGTAGGTTATTCCTAGCCATGTCAGCCCTAGCAGAGTATAACTTGACAACACAAGGACATAAGAAAATGTTACAAAAGTTCCCTTCAGCCTTGTTTTGTCAAAGGTTTTTTTCACCATTTCTCTTAGAGTCATCACTGGACTCTCTTCTGTGTGTATCTTAGATCCCAAGTAAACGATCGGAATCGCGGTTACAAAATGGAGGAGATGAAGAGGCACCACAAAGAGAAACCCCAGATAAAATAACTCATTGGGAAAATCTTGGTTCAATTTTCTGGATACCTCAACTGGAATGGACCAACTCAACCTGAAGGAAGTCAAGTAGCGATTCATGCCGGCCTCACGCGGAGGCAGGTTTAGGGTTTTCAAGGTTTCAACCATGATTTTCTGGAGATGGGATTCATAGTAAATCAAGAAACAGAAGAGAGGAAGGGAGGTGAGGATTGTGAAAGTTAAGAATTTGATGTTTCTGGCAGGGATTATAAGAGCTTTCCTGAGAATACCGGAGGCTTCCAGCTTCTGATTCTTCATCACAAGATTGCTTTCCATCTCCATGGCTTCGCTTCCAAGCTCGATCCACTCACACTTGAAAGTTTCTGATTATCCAAAGCACATCATTTAATAAATCATTTGAGCAGTTTTAATTCTTTTTCATGGTTAGGTCAAAGGCTGCGTGCACGTCCCGTTGCACCCAAGTCAAGACTCCCTCCATGTAGATTAGACCTAGGTGATTTACGACAAAACGCGTACAAAGAGAAGAAATACGTTAAAATACTTCGTTACTTTATTTATTATTTAAGTTTACAATATATACGTATGTTTGCCTTATTCTATAAGGAATATAATTACAAGGATATGAAAACTAAATACAAGAGAGATTACAATCAAACAAATCTTAGTCCTATCTAAAATAGGACTCCTAGAATATTTACATGTTAAGACTCAAATCAACACTCCTCTCAAGTTGGTGCATAGATATCATACATGCCCAATTTGATAATTGGATCCTAAAAAACTTTACTAGATACTACCTAAGTAAGAACATGAACCTGCTGGTCCTCAGAATTCACAAACGGTATAAACACAATCTTCCTTACAGGATTTTCTTTGACAAAGTATCGATTAACCTCCACATGCTTTGTTCGATCAACATTTGACTTGATTCCCGAAGTAAATTACAAAATATGGTATTCGATTCTTAATTATTTGCAACATCCGCTAAAGACGCACGATTACGCACAAGATCTTGTTCAGAATATGGTTTTCGATTCTCAACTGTTCGCAACATCCACTAATTGGATCATTAATTACAATGGTCAAACAAAGAACATACAACCAAAAAAGAATGGTTAGTCTTGTATAGTATGTGGTAGGTTTGAACTATGCTGCACAAATAAGAGTACCGCAACCAGAAGATGTCAAAAACCAAGTCTTTGTGACTAATGATGGGGTGAGATGGACTCCACAAGCAAAAAAGATCGTCAGCTCATTGGCACTTAGTCAGTAGATTAACCAACCATACTACTACGCTCAAAGACTACTACCATAAATGCTCAATTCTCAACCACTGAGAACCAAACTCTCCTTCTTCGATCAGCAAGCGGAGAACTAAGAAGTGGAGTCTTACTGTGATACACGCTAGATGATGACGACACTCTAATATGGCCAGTTGCTTCCAAGTTTCTCAAGGAAAGAGAAGCAGACTTACGCGTAGACATCCAACGTATCAAAGTTCGTGGATACAACTTCATCTTCTTGAACCAACAAAAAAGGGTGTTCATGAAGCTCTGCTGGAGAAGAATGCAATAAAAAGGTGTCGCGTGCAACCAAAGTACCAAAGTTCGTGGATATTCCAGTTTCACTGAAGAATACGCAGGAGCAACTACAAGAAGAAGACTTTGATGGATGCAGAGCAGAGATAGAAATTGTGAGCGCTAAGATGCAGTAAGTGTTGAAACGAAGCCGTTTTAGCCGAAAATACACCTCAAATCAAAACAAACAAACTTTAGGAACATCTAATGCAAACAATGAAAATCCAACCACAAAGAAAGAGTTCACATAAAATCATATATAAACAGATATAATATAGCACCTTCAAAGTAGGAAAGCAACCTCAAATTTTTAGCACGCAGAAGTGAGAAAGCCGAGGCAAATGATGTCCAAGTCATCCAATCCAAGTTTCTAATAAAACCCATTGTCACGACATCGACATAACTAACATGATTCTCGTCAATCCTACTAGAACTACCATATAGCAGAGATATCATCCTTCCAAGTCATCCAGCAGTTGCTCCAATTCCAGCTTAGTCCCTGTAGAGGCAAACAAGCAGATGCACTCAGCTACTCGATAATATCTACAAGAAAAGAAGTCCCAAAACACAAAGCCCTAACACTTTCGACAAGTTGTCCCATTCCAAATACACTTTACTTGTTCGAGCTTATATCTTTCACCATTTTGTAAAAACGTTGTATAGCCATGACTTACCCATTGGCATAAGGTGAAGCACGGTGAGCATGGCGATGTGGAGGAGACCTGCTATAGCTCCGTCCACGTCGAGGAGGTGTAACACTACGGCGTCGTGGAGGTGATCTTCTCCTACGCGGACTATAACTCCTGCCAAAAAAGATATCATTTAAGTGTAATAATTTTAATTCTCCTCATCAAGAACAAAATATTTTCAATTCAAAAGTAGACAAACATTAGGAATATTGTGTTCCAAATAAAAAAAACTTGGCAAGCACAAGGCAAATTCTAAGTGAGCTGAGACAAGTATGTCAAGAAGGATGCGGTTAATCAGGGTACAAACAATTCTCATAACCATTCAAACACTCAACGCAACAATAGCATAAAATGGAAAGACAACGGGTCATCAAAATACAGAATCACAATTTTAACAGAGTGAGTTAAAAAAAAAAGATGGCCACACCTGCGCCCATAGCCATCGTAACTAGGACTTCTGCGGCGTCGAGGGGATGGACTTCGACGCCTTCCACTACTCACTCCTCGTGAACCAACGCGCGTGCGACATTCTCGAGCAAAATGACCAGGTTCACCACACTCATAACACTTTAAGTCCTCTCCTCCACCACGCCCACGTCCACCACCACCACGGCCTCCACTACCCGTAGAATTGTGAGAAAGCTCCACACGCCATCCATTTTTACCTGAAAATAAGTTACCTACAAAATAAATGAATGTTAAAAAACATACTTATAAATAATAAATGTAGAGTTAATGTTACGAAAATTATATTTTACATATAAATGTGGGTAAATTATTTTAAACACATATATATACTATAAAAAAAAATTATGTCTAATATATAAAAGAATCCCTGCAAAATAATTTACCTACAACATAAAAAAAAAGCTGTTTGATTAAGTTAACAATACATGCAAAACAAATTCACCAATAAAAATGAATAATGAGCTAAAATATGCCTAATATGTGTAATAAATTTATTAGGCATATTAGGCATGTTAATCATTAGTCAATTATTGGGTGTGACAAAACATACATAAATCAATTATTAGGCATATTAGGCATTTTTGTCTATTTATTTATAGGCTTCTTTTTATATCCAAAATGGTCCCTGAGATTTGCATAACACATCATTTTGGTCTCTGAGATTGAAAATCAATAGAAATAGTCCCTGAGATTGTTCACCATCCATTATTTTGGTCATTCCATTAAAAACTTTGTTAAGTGTCCTGGAGCTCTTGGCCATAAGTTTGGGCAAATTTAAAAGCTTCGTAACTCAATCGTTTCTTAACTAAATTCGACCCATAATAGATCAAAATGAAGATAGAAAAGTGTAGAACAAGATTATACTCATTTGGAAGCCCAATGGTTGCCGGAGATGGCGGAATATGGTGAGGAGGGGGAGGTTAGTGATCTTATGCGTTGGGTGGTTTGTGGTCTATGGAGAATATTGAAGTGTCGAACTAGTATGGTGTTTGAGAAAATTGAGGTAGAGCCTACTGTTGTGATGCAATTACTTCAACAACAATGGGAGAAGATAGCGGGATGTGATGGGGAAGTAGTGCAACAACCAACCTGTGGGCAGCAAGGAAGAGGGGAGAGTCCTGAAGGGTGGGTTAAGCCACCTTTTGGAACAATAAAAGTTAATTGTGATGGAGCCTGGTGTAATCATACTGATGTGGGTGGTTTTGGGTAGAATGCGAGGGATTTTATGGGCATTTTAAAAGGTGTTGGAGGTGTGGGCAAAGTACTATATGTTTCGAGCATCATGGTGGAAGCGGAAGCAATGAGGTTGGCTTTGCTTGTGTGGAAATGGGCTTCGGGTCTGTTCAGTTGGAAGCTAATTCAAAGGTCTTTGTCAACATGATTCATGAAAGCATGCAACCAGAGGCAATCATGGATGGTATTCTATGGGACATTAACCTTATTAAGCAACAATTATGTTTTGTTGAGTTTATTTATACTCCCCGTGCCTGTAATGAGGCTGCGCATCTTGTGGCATCTTATGCCATGCGTGTGGAGAGTGATCACTCATAGGATGATTTTGAACCAAAATAATTATTTAATACTATGGCATCTGATGTAAAAATTTCGATACGTATTTAATAATATTCAACTTTTGACAAAAAAAGAAAAAAAAAATTCACATAAGAGAGAGAAACCCAAGATAACACACCACCGATTTGGGAACTGGCACAGATGTATGTAGCAGAATTGTGGCCAGAAATACTTTGGCCCCCAACATCATGTAAATATCCCAAGCTCCCAACCCTTTATTTATTCCAATTTCCAACCAGCTGATCTCGTCCAAGGCCATACCAAATATGGACGCCTTCTCTTCCTCCTTCCTATCTGCATTTCCTGCCTTCTCTTCCCCCAAGCTCAGCAGTATTTCCTCTATCAGAATGGAAGAAAGACCCAGCTCCCAACCACCAGCTTCAAGGCCGCCGCCGTCGCAGCAGCCTCCGAGAACCACTCCACCACCGCCGCTAGCGGCAAAAGCCGATCATGCTCTTCAAAACAATGCCTCAACTTTCACTGCGGCAAAACAAACAGTTTCTGCGCTACCCGCAGTGATCTTCAATGCTTTGGACGATTTCATCAACAGCTTCATCGACCCTCCAGTGAAACCCTCAGTGGACCCCAGGCACGTGCTCTCCCACAACTTTGCTCCGGTTGAGGAGCTCTCGCCGACGGAGTGTGAGATCATACACGGCTCCCTGCCGCCGTGCCTCGACGGAGCCTACATTCGCAATGGCCCCAACCCGCAATACCTTCCTCGTGGGCCCTACCACCTGTTCGACGGGGACGGCATGCTGCACTCCGTTAGGATCTCTGGAGGCCGGGCGGTGCTCTGCAGCCGATACGTCAAGACCTACAAGTACACCGTTGAGCGTGACGCCGGCCACCCTATACTTCCCAACGTCTTCTCTGGCTTCAACGGCCTCACCGCTTCCGCCACACGTGGCGCTCTCTTCGCTGCCCGGGTCTTTACAGGTAGGGTCCACAATCCATTCCATACCTAAAACGCAAACATTTCAATGCATTCTCTTCTACATATTTCTTATTAAAAAAAAAAGAGTTTTAACGGAAAAATCTACGGTACTGTTCACTTTAACGAAAAATTATATTTTTACACTAAAAAATCAATTCTGGTATTATTCATTTTACCCTTTATTTTGTCCTTATCATTCAAACTCAAGTTTTCAAACCATTTTTATTAGTTTTCCTTTAAAAAAATTGACTTAAATGTTAAAATGATTTCTATGTTTTAAAATTAAAGAGAAATTAATGAAAATGGTTTGAAAACTTTTAGTTTTAACAATAAGGAAAAAATAAATGGTAAAGTGAATAGTATCATGATTGACTTTTTAGTGTAAAAATATGGTTTTTCGTTAAAGTGAACTGTACCGGGAGTTTTTCGTTAAAGTTCCCTTTAATCAAAGGATCAATGTAATCTTTGTGTTTCTAATTTGGCCAATTTAGTTATTGTCTTTCTTTTCGTTCGCTAATTAAAGACATTTTTATCTAATTTTTATAAAAAATATATATATTATTATAAAATTATAATTTATTTGATTTAAAATATTTAAAATGAAATAAAATTAAAAATTATTTTCCTCCCAACTCTCTGACCTCCTCCCTAACATTGCTCCCTCTTTTTTCTATGTCACAACCTTAATCATTTTTCAGATTAGAAGTTTTATTTCTTATATGTGTTATTTCTTGTTGATTTGCATTTTTCTCAAAAGAGAAAGAGTAATTATTTCTCATATGAAATTTTTAAAAGAGATTGAATGAAATGTCCTTAATTGGTTAATAGAGACAAACATGAGAATTAAAGTAGTCAAAATCGAAATACGGGAACTAAATTGGCCATATGGCTATAACACAGAAACTATTTTGACATTTAAGCCTAAAAAAATTGGATAACATAATCTTTAGCGATCCGGACTACAAAACATGTCGGCTTTATGGCTACTAAATTGATAAAGAAACAAAATAGTTTTTCTTCAATTTAATCATTATTGTTCATTTTTCTTATTATAAATTGTCCTGACTATTGAAAAAAAAAAACTATTATAGTTTTATTTTTGGGTAAATGACAAAAAATTACCTCAGCTATTGGTTTTACGACACTTTCATAACTTATCTTTTAAAATTGACAATGTCATACCCCATCTTACGAATTTGTGCTAATGTCAGACCTCCGTCAGTTTTTCTGTTGTTTTATCTGTTAAATCCTGACGTAGCCAAAGACAGGACCCACTCACTAATCCTATTAGATTAAAAAAATAATAAAATATATTTTTAATAATAAAATATTCAAAAATTAAAAAACTAAAAAAAGAATAAAAAGTGGCCTAAGGGATCCGCCCTTCTTTTTCCTCCACCCGCACCAACCCTTTTTCTTCTTCTTTTCGACAGCCACCAAACCCTTCCTTGTCCCCCCAACCTTCCTTCACCACCCTCTCTCTCTTTTCTCTCTCTCCTCTCTTTGGGATGCGGTCTCCCTCCTCCGTCCCTATCCCCACTCACACTCGTCCCATCCCCTACCTTTGTCCTTATTTCTGTTTTAGAACCCCCTCCCTTCTTCAACCCAAACCCTAACCCTAATTCCCCAATTTCAAACAGAAAACCCTAATTCCCCCAAACCTTAACCCTAAATTTCAAATCTCCATAGTTGAGGCAATGCTGCAAACAGACTTACAACCATTGCAGGTCATCTTCTTGGGGCTCTCCTTGGCACCGTAGGCGGGGGATTCACTGCCTCCGTTAGAAGAAGCATCGACGGCCTTGCTGTTGTCTTCCCACTTGAGGGGTTTGTTGAGCGCGGAATGAATGTAATTGATCAAACCCCACGCCTCGAGGAAATCGAAAATCCTCTGAACGGAGCCGATGTCGTCAACTAGAGACTTGTGGGGGTCCATGAAGGTGAGCTTTCGAGAAAGGTTAATGGCCCTAGATTTGGCGATGATGGTGTTGCGATAGTACTTGTAGAGGGTAGGGTTTTTCGAAGGGGATCGAGAATCGAAGAACTCAGTGGTGGATGTGGTCCGGCGAGAACTAGCTGGAATAGCTAAGGATGTGGATGACGTTGGCGTCAGAGGTGGGATGTGGTTTAGGATGGCGGGGAGCGGCGGTGGTCAGAGTCTTGGGATTGGCAGCGATCAGAAGAGGAGTGGGTGGGGGTTTGGATGGGGTGTTGGAGGAGGAAAGGTCTTGGGCCTCTGTTTGGGTCGAAGATCTTCGAAGGGACAAAGGTAGGGGAAGGGAAAAGGTGGGAGGTGGGGGATGGGGTGGGTCCCACATTTTCTTAATAAATTTTTAAATGATTTTCTATATTTATTAGTTTTTTTTTTTTGTTGAAATATATTTATTTGTATTTAATTAATTTTTTAATTTAGTTGGGTAAGGATGTGGTTCCCACACCTACCAGCTCATAACTTAACGGTCAAACTTAACAGAAAACTGACGGAGGTCTGACATTGGTACAAATTCGTAAGATGAGGTATGAAATTGTCAATTTTAAAAGATGAGGTATGAAAGTGTCGTGGCACCAATAGTTGAAATAGTATTTTGTAATTAACCCTTTATTTTTTGTTCAAAACTGTTGTTCTTACTATCTATTTATATCATTATTTATTATCTCTTTAATAAAAATGGGATCCATATACATTTGTGGGCCCAAATAAATAGTACAAATACATGATAATTGTAGTAATGATCTTTTTTGTTACTCCACATCTCCTTTTTCTTCCTCAATTTTTCTTTGGTCTATTCCATCCAAAAGTTAAAGGATGAGCACAAAAGAAAAAGGAGTAATTTCTGATACTTAGTACAACATTAGCAAGTACATAACTGTCATAACAAAATTAAATTAATTATATTTTTATTCTAATCTTTCATTCAGTATTACTATCAAATGATCGATGTAATATTCAAATATTCACCGTTACTTTGTTTATAGGCCAATACAATCCTGCAAATGGCATTGGTCTTGCAAACACAAGTTTGGCCTTCTTTGGCGACCGACTTTATGCTCTCGGCGAGTCCGATCTCCCTTACTCCATCCGCCTGACGTCCAACGGAGATATCGAAACTCTGGGACGCCATGATTTCGATGGCAAGCTCTCCATGAACATGACAGCTCATCCCAAGATAGACCCTGACACGGGGGAGGCCTTCGCCTTCCGCTATGGCTTTATACGGCCGTTTCTAACCTACTTCCACTTTGATTCGAATGGCGTGAAGCAGCCGGACGTTCCGATATTCTCCATGGTCACTCCAACGTTCCTCCATGACTTCGCAATCACCAAAAAACATGCCATATTTGCTGACATACAAATTGGGTTGAACCTTATTGACATGATCACTAAACGAGCCTCCCCCGTTGGTTTGGACCCCTCGAAAGTGCCGAGAATTGGAGTGATTCCGCGGTACGCAAAGGACGAGTCGGAGATGAGGTGGTTTGAGGTGCCGGGTTTCAACAGCGTACACGCCACCAATGCATGGGATGAGGACGATGCTATTGTGATGGTGGCACCAAACGTTTTGTCAGCAGAGCACACAATGGAGAGGATGGATCTTGTTCATTCCTTGGTTGAGAAGGTTCGGATTGATCTCAAAACGGGGATTGTGACGAGGCAGCTGATTTCGACCAGAAATCTGGATTTCGCCGTGATCAATCCGGCTTACCTCGGGAGGAAGAATAAGTATGTGTATGTAGCTGTGGGTGATCCCATGCCTAAGATATCAGGAGTTGTAAAATTGGATGTGTCCAATGCGGAGCACAAGGAGTGTATTGTGGCCAGCAGGATGTTTGGGCCGGGGTGCTACGGGGGCGAGCCGTTTTTCGTAGCCAGAGAGCCCGAGAATCCTGAGGCGGACGAGGACGACGGGTTTTTGGTGTCGTATGTTCACGATGAGAAGGCTGGGGAATCGAGGTTCTTGGTGATGGATGCAAAGTCTCCTCAGCTTGACATTGTGGCTGCTGTGAGGATGCCCCGGCGGGTGCCTTATGGCTTCCACGGACTCTTTGTGAGGGAAAGTGATCTCAACAAGTTGTAGTTTCATATGTCCCCATGAAGCAACATAGCAAACGTTACACAAACAAAAATATATTGCACATATTTATATTTTACAATAAAGCTTCCAATAAAAAATAAAAGTTTAAAATACAATTAATTTTGCTCAAATATAAAAAAATAAAAAAATTTACCATTAATTGGTGTTTATAAACATGTATCGGAGAAGTACGACAATAATCTACAATTAGATGGTTTATTGGGCCTATCTGGTGTGTACGAACCACATTTTGTTGGACTGATGATTAAGTTAAAGATAATATCAAAATTATATTAAATTCTATATCGCATAAATAAATCATGTAGGTGATCGCACTTCACCATACTAATTCCCCAAAGCAGAACAAGCTAATTGATCTAAGCATTGAGTGTTGGAATTTAATACAGCTGCAAACATAGATTACGAACATGCATCAAGTACTGTGATTTGAGTTCAGACTTTGTGAAGCCATTGATCGCTGGGAAATGAAAAGGAAATATTCTACTCAAGGAGGACCTTATGTTCTTTCTAGAATAGGGCTAGATTTTCTGATATACAAACATGTTCCTCTTGAGCAGGGACTTATACTTTTATAAATGTGCAACCATAACCATTTCCTCCTATCAAGGAAAACGGTTTGTTCAAAACACACGTCTATAGTGCTCCAACGTGGGATATCCACTCACCAACATGTTTAACCCTTAATGTCCTACTTTAAAGGAAAGAGGTTTATTCACCTATTAACTCTAACCATTCTCAGTTTCCACTAAACTCAAAACCCGAATGAGATAAGTTTATAGTCCAATATGGTTCCAACATTGAGCAACAATACCAATATCTGTTGTAACGAATAGTGGAGGCTTCCAGCTTCTCATAATTCTTCATCACAAGGTTGCTTCCATGTCCACTGCCTTCACTTGCGCGTTCATCCCAGTCACAATCGAAAATACGCAGAGTATTTTCTGATGATTAAAGGACCGTTTGATTTTGTTCTTTTCAGTTTTCAATCATACACCTGATAAAACAATAATCTATACATATTAATAGAATTCTGATTCTTAACCAAAACTTCGTAAAATTATCATTCTAACTTTCTAGACAAAACTGAACATAAATAAAAACTATGAACAATTTAGTAATTACACGAACATGAATTTTACTTTTTTTTACGTGAACCTTATATCCACACAAACATAGCAGCCCTATTCAAAATTAAAAATTAAATAAAAAAACCCTAGCTCTCTCCTCTTCCTCTCTTTGCACTCTGTCGCCAAAAAAATCCTCAATCGCTCTTCTCCCACGTTCTCCTCTTAACTGATCTACTTTCTTCAGAACCACCCAACAACACTATAATTTGTCTTTTCCCGAACTCCCACAAGTTACAAAAACAAATCTTTCAAAATATTAAAATCCCCATTCCATATTAATTCTTAAAAATTTGTTTAATGTTCAAAATTGCAAGATAAATGAAACAAGGATTAATCTATAAGGTTTGATCTGTATTTCTCTTCTCTTCAAAAATTGATGAAATATAAATGAAAGGATTGTCTTTGCTGGTTTGGTGGCTATGTTCGGCAGTCTATTGACAAATATTCCTAAAAAGCAGGCAACTTTTTCTTACAGTTTTGTGGATGTGACGAAACGTAGAAAATTAAGAAGCAAATTTAATTGCACACGTATTGGTGTTTGCCAATTGCTAGTTTGAGTTGAGTATACTCGAGCATGGTGATTAAGAGTTAAGACCCACGTTTACTTATCTTTGGGAGTTGCCGCGCCGACTGTCACCTTGTACGTTGTTGCATGCACGATTTATTTTGGTCCTCAAACACCAAGTAAAATATCTTACCAGCATGCACACTCTGAATCCACCTCGTTGGTCCTGTTCCGATTTAGTTACTGCCAATGCATGTGCAGCTGCTGCAAGCTAAAAATCACCATTTAGCTTCAGACAGGATCTCAACACATCCTCGTCTCCTCCAGCAGGTTTTCCTCCTCTTCATTGTCTGCAACCTGGAAACTCGTCAGCGCGCCTATTTCCAGCAACAACCCATCGAGCCAGACAAAATTCCCACACTTCCTCCTACCTCAGGACCTTCTCATCACCTGTGAATCCCATAGCTCCACCTGCTGCAAAACCCCTGCAACACTTGAGACTAAACATCACCAGGAGAAGTGTTGCTTCCAGTACCTAGAGGGCATACTCAAAGTCTTCCACCACAAACTTGCTAACCCGGCCTTGCACCCGTAGCACTGTGGACCCTTGCCTTCGGAACCGGATCCGAACCTGCTGTCTCTCTCAGATCCTCTTTCCAATTTTCTTCCACGATTTCAACCTTGAATAGCTTAAGCAGTCTTGTGCCCACCATCATCCATGGTCTCTTGTGTGTATCATTCCACACCAAAGAAGCTTGCACCTGCTCCAAACTTACTGTTTCTTTCCTTGCAGTAAAGTTTCACAAGGTTCTCGTACAAATCTGAAAGTGAGGTAAGAAGAAAGAGGCCTTTGTCTTCTTCCTCAATATCAACTTTCGCAGTTGATCCAAGCATCCCTAAACACGGCTTCCATTTCTTCAGGCTTCCATTACTCTCCTTTACCAAGAGCAAAACCGCCTCTCCCTTTAAACTGCTCAACTGAAAATTCCATGGTGAACAACAAATCTGGACCTCCAACGAACCAAAGCCCCCAACGATGCTCTGATACCAATTGTTGTGCCTTGGCCCGTTCGTTAGTGCGGAACCGAGATTCAGATTACAACCTCACCAAAATCACACACAGTTGAACAAAATAAAATACAAGAAATAAAGACACAAAGAAATTTGCGAGGTTCGGCAAAAAACTGCCTACGTCCCCGGAGAGATATTGCTCTTCACTATGAGAATAACAGTACAAATATACATGAGTTAAATCGACATAACCCAATCCCATATCCCTTGTACACCCACTCACAGAATTTTCCCAAGAGCCTCACTCTACCCCAAGAGTTCTTTCACTAGAATACTTTTCATTCTAGCTCTCTTGATTTTCTCTCAAACCATGTTCAACCTTTTCCATGGGAGAGCCGAATGCTCTCCCCCTTGGACGCTCTCTTTCAGACTTCACAAAGGCATAACCAAATGCCTTAATATAAACAAAAGGCCCCGCCTTCTCTCTCTCCTCTTCTCTCTTTCGGCTCATCACACAAGGCCAATTCTTTGCCTTTGTAAAAGCCACAAATCAAGGGCTAGACATCATAATGATGTCCCCCTTTTTCTTTGTCCCTTTCTTTAGCCGAAAGTAGCTAGCACTCCACATGGTTGAGATGAAATTGTTGCCAACTCATAATATGAGCCAATCACAACAGTTTTCTCAAAAGGGTATATGTAGCATTGCCTTGAGAGTCATCGTCGATCCCTCTTCATAGATCTTTGAGGCCAAATCAACGATCAAAAGCATGGTGCTGAGCTCTAGGATATGGAGAGGCACCAGATAGAGAAGACCGAGATGAATGAATCCAGCTGAATAGTCTTTCATTTTTCTGGCTATGTCAAATGGTATGAGCCAATTGAAGTGGAGATCATCAGGGATTTGTTTTACAATTTCTGAGATTTCAACCATGAACTTTTAGGGGAAAAAAACAGAAGAGAGGGGGGAGAAATCCGAAGGCAAGAAGCTAAGTATTTTTCACCGTAAGGTTGCTTTCCATCGCTTTCACTTCCAAGCTCAATCCACACGGTTTCATATACAACCGTGAATTTCTAAATGAACATGAAGTCTTTGAAGTCTTTCTTGATGCAATTAGCAATGCGGAAAAGTCCAAGTCAATACTCAAGTCCACCCCAACCACCATCAACAGAAAAAGTCTTTCTTGATGATTTCAGCCTATTGAATACTTGGAGAGCCAAGGGTAGACTTGACTTAAACTTTAAGTCTCGTCCGGAATTGCTTATGTTCATAAACTTTTTTTTTTTTTTTTTTTTCTTTCTAAAAGTGCTTTTGATGCAAATACGTTGAGATTTTTATTAAAAATTCAAGTGCTTCCTAAAAAAGGGCACTCGGAAGCACTCTGTTTCCCAAAAATATTTTTATGTAAGTTTTTCTGCCAAATTTCGCAGTGCTTTTGATTGTCAGAAAGCACTTTTAACTCTTCTTGAAACAACCCCATTTGTTTCTCGACTAATTACAACATTACTATCATGGCCCAAAGTTGTTAATTTTCACATGTAGAGGGGGCCATTGGTTTGTTATATTCTTGACCTTGTCTCTTGGCTCACAAAAGATAACGAAAAAAGGTTGGCCTACTTTGTGGAAGGACCAAAATTGACCAATTCTTACCCTGTGCAACAACAATGCAGTAATACATAATTCAGTGTAACAGCAATGTAGTTACTGGTTTTGTTTCTGTAGATTGTTGGACGCTTTGAAATTCCGATGAGATAATACAGTTGCCCTAGCAATGGTGCTGCAAAATGTCAAATTCTTATCAATATAGTAAAAGAGAAAGACATATAATTTGATGGAAGAATGCATCCAAACTGCAATAGTATTACATGAAGGGTTGCAACATCTTCACAATTTCATTTCCAAGTAACACATTAATTAAAACTACCAAAATAAAAGTTACAAATTGAGCTACAAGAAAACAGAATATTCATCCACTGCCTCTCTTCTTAGCCTGCATCTTCAATTTCTTCTCCACCGCGCGATTCTTGCAATCGTAGAAATATATCATGCAGACAATCCACTTCAGCACATTCCCAAAGCAGAACAAGCAAACCTGTGCAATAATACCACCAAAATAATTCCTGCTTTTGTAGCAGCCGGAATAGAGGCAAGGCAACCTCAAACTTATTTCCCAGAAAAAGAAAATGAGCATCAAACTAAACCCTCTCCACTCACATCCGCTGCTAAAATATATCGCCTGACCAAACGACTTGATGCCGCCCGCCCCATCCAGTATCGAAATCACAACGCTCACATTCCACACAGCACTCCATGCCAAATACATTACCAGAAGCCCAAATGCCGGCCAACACAGTACAGCATACAACAAAGCATCGAAATCATTGAAGTTTCGGAAGACAGCATAGTAGGTTATTCCTAGCCATGTCAGCCCTAGCAGAGTATAACTTGACAACACAAGGACATAAGAAAATGTTACAAAAGTTCCCTTCAGCCTTGTTTTGTCAAAGGTTTTTTTCACCATTTCTCTTAGAGTCATCACTGGACTCTCTTCTGTGTGTATCTTAGATCCCAAGTAAACGATCGGAATCGCGGTTACAAAATGGAGGAGATGAAGAGGCACCACAAAGAGAAACCCCAGATAAAATAACTCATTGGGAAAATCTTGGTTCAATTTTCTGGATACCTCAACTGGAATGGACCAACTCAACCTGAAGGAAGTCAAGTAGCGATTCATGCCGGCCTCACGCGGAGGCAGGTTTAGGGTTTTCAAGGTTTCAACCATGATTTTCTGGAGATGGGATTCATAGTAAATCAAGAAACAGAAGAGAGGAAGGGAGGTGAGGATTGTGAAAGTTAAGAATTTGATGTTTCTGGCAGGGATTATAAGAGCTTTCCTGAGAATACCGGAGGCTTCCAGCTTCTGATTCTTCATCACAAGATTGCTTTCCATCTCCATGGCTTCGCTTCCAAGCTCGATCCACTCACACTTGAAAGTTTCTGATTATCCAAAGCACATCATTTAATAAATCATTTGAGCAGTTTTAATTCTTTTTCATGGTTAGGTCAAAGGCTGCGTGCACGTCCCGTTGCACCCAAGTCAAGACTCCCTCCATGTAGATTAGACCTAGGTGATTTACGACAAAACGCGTACAAAGAGAAGAAATACGTTAAAATACTTCGTTACTTTATTTATTATTTAAGTTTACAATATATACGTATGTTTGCCTTATTCTATAAGGAATATAATTACAAGGATATGAAAACTAAATACAAGAGAGATTACAATCAAACAAATCTTAGTCCTATCTAAAATAGGACTCCTAGAATATTTACATGTTAAGACTCAAATCAACACTCCTCTCAAGTTGGTGCATAGATATCATACATGCCCAATTTGATAATTGGATCCTAAAAAACTTTACTAGATACTACCTAAGTAAGAACATGAACCTGCTGGTCCTCAGAATTCACAAACGGTATAAACACAATCTTCCTTACAGGATTTTCTTTGACAAAGTATCGATTAACCTCCACATGCTTTGTTCGATCAACATTTGACTTGATTCCCGAAGTAAATTACAAAATATGGTATTCGATTCTTAATTATTTGCAACATCCGCTAAAGACGCACGATTACGCACAAGATCTTGTTCAGAATATGGTTTTCGATTCTCAACTGTTCGCAACATCCACTAATTGGATCATTAATTACAATGGTCAAACAAAGAACATACAACCAAAAAAGAATGGTTAGTCTTGTATAGTATGTGGTAGGTTTGAACTATGCTGCACAAATAAGAGTACCGCAACCAGAAGATGTCAAAAACCAAGTCTTTGTGACTAATGATGGGGTGAGATGGACTCCACAAGCAAAAAAGATCGTCAGCTCATTGGCACTTAGTCAGTAGATTAACCAACCATACTACTACGCTCAAAGACTACTACCATAAATGCTCAATTCTCAACCACTGAGAACCAAACTCTCCTTCTTCGATCAGCAAGCGGAGAACTAAGAAGTGGAGTCTTACTGTGATACACGCTAGATGATGACGACACTCTAATATGGCCAGTTGCTTCCAAGTTTCTCAAGGAAAGAGAAGCAGACTTACGCGTAGACATCCAACGTATCAAAGTTCGTGGATACAACTTCATCTTCTTGAACCAACAAAAAAGGGTGTTCATGAAGCTCTGCTGGAGAAGAATGCAATAAAAAGGTGTCGCGTGCAACCAAAGTACCAAAGTTCGTGGATATTCCAGTTTCACTGAAGAATACGCAGGAGCAACTACAAGAAGAAGACTTTGATGGATGCAGAGCAGAGATAGAAATTGTGAGCGCTAAGATGCAGTAAGTGTTGAAACGAAGCCGTTTTAGCCGAAAATACACCTCAAATCAAAACAAACAAACTTTAGGAACATCTAATGCAAACAATGAAAATCCAACCACAAAGAAAGAGTTCACATAAAATCATATATAAACAGATATAATATAGCACCTTCAAAGTAGGAAAGCAACCTCAAATTTTTAGCACGCAGAAGTGAGAAAGCCGAGGCAAATGATGTCCAAGTCATCCAATCCAAGTTTCTAATAAAACCCATTGTCACGACATCGACATAACTAACATGATTCTCGTCAATCCTACTAGAACTACCATATAGCAGAGATATCATCCTTCCAAGTCATCCAGCAGTTGCTCCAATTCCAGCTTAGTCCCTGTAGAGGCAAACAAGCAGATGCACTCAGCTACTCGATAATATCTACAAGAAAAGAAGTCCCAAAACACAAAGCCCTAACACTTTCGACAAGTTGTCCCATTCCAAATACACTTTACTTGTTCGAGCTTATATCTTTCACCATTTTGTAAAAACGTTGTATAGCCATGACTTACCCATTGGCATAAGGTGAAGCACGGTGAGCATGGCGATGTGGAGGAGACCTGCTATAGCTCCGTCCACGTCGAGGAGGTGTAACACTACGGCGTCGTGGAGGTGATCTTCTCCTACGCGGACTATAACTCCTGCCAAAAAAGATATCATTTAAGTGTAATAATTTTAATTCTCCTCATCAAGAACAAAATATTTTCAATTCAAAAGTAGACAAACATTAGGAATATTGTGTTCCAAATAAAAAAAACTTGGCAAGCACAAGGCAAATTCTAAGTGAGCTGAGACAAGTATGTCAAGAAGGATGCGGTTAATCAGGGTACAAACAATTCTCATAACCATTCAAACACTCAACGCAACAATAGCATAAAATGGAAAGACAACGGGTCATCAAAATACAGAATCACAATTTTAACAGAGTGAGTTAAAAAAAAAAGATGGCCACACCTGCGCCCATAGCCATCGTAACTAGGACTTCTGCGGCGTCGAGGGGATGGACTTCGACGCCTTCCACTACTCACTCCTCGTGAACCAACGCGCGTGCGACATTCTCGAGCAAAATGACCAGGTTCACCACACTCATAACACTTTAAGTCCTCTCCTCCACCACGCCCACGTCCACCACCACCACGGCCTCCACTACCCGTAGAATTGTGAGAAAGCTCCACACGCCATCCATTTTTACCTGTAGACACAAAAAAACGGGAGATAGGAAGAATAAATGAAGATATGATGCAATAGATAGTGTGGACTATAAAATAAGACACCAACTTATCACTTATAGTTGCAAAGGTCAAAACAAAACAAATTAACACACACAAATACAGTTAGAGTGGGATAGTTGGGCAAACCATTCAAAGCTTGAACCGCGTCTAGAGCATCCCTGCGATCATCAAATTCAATAAATGCATATCCTGGCGGTCTTCGTGCAACCCATACACTGTCATCAATTTCATAAAAATATCGGTTAGCAACACGAATCCTTCAAACCTATGAAAATTGATCACAACTCGCTAAGACAACGAAAAAACAAGAGGAATGTAGCAGAAAATACTTGCGAAGAACGCCGAACATCCGAAATTCATCTTCCAGATCCCTCTCGTTCACTCGAGGGTCCAAATTCCCAACATAAACCCGAGTCATCGTCGCAATACCACCTTCAACCTAGCAAAATACAAATATATTTAACACAAATTTATCCAATAAAAAAAATTCTCATATAAATTCCAGAAAGAATCGAACTTTTCAAGGAAAAATTAGAACAAATCGAACGTTCAATGATTAACGAATCGAAAAGAGGGAAAAATAGCATTGAATATTACCTTGAAAAAAACCCTAGAATTTGTGAACTTTGATTGATCAGAGCGACGGGGAAACGGATTGGGTGCTCTGCGGGTGGAATCGGAGAGCTCGATTAAACCCTAGAAACCAGAACCAATTTCCCCGCGTGTTCTTCGATGGATTGTACATTCCCCTTTTAGCCCTTATGGTGAATCTCCTCTTTTAACCTTGTCTGTGAGTTTCGGGAGCCCAACTGGCCCGCTATTGGGCTTATATGTAAAGTTATCTGTTCTCAAGGCCCAGCCTTCTAATGGTGTCTGAACGGCATGAAGTTTTTAATATCCAAAGCCATCGTCATTGCTAACATATGCCTTCGGGCACGTTTGAAAAACACTTTTAAAATGATCGAAAATATTTTTGGTAAAATTAATTTTGGGTTTCTATAAGCACTATAAGTGCCTAAAGAAGTATCATATATGTTTTTCTTGCAGTAAACACTTAAAATGATTTTCTATAATTCACTTGGATTTCTACTAAAGATTGGTTTAAAAATTTTGGTTTTATAGCCAAAATGGTCCTTGAGATTTGCATAACTCACCAATTTGGTCCTTGAGATTTGAAATCAATAGAAATGGTTCTTGAGATTGTCCACCATCAATCATTTTGATCATTCCGCAAAAAAATTATGTTAACTGAGAATCAAAATGACAAAAATGCCCTCAATTTAACAAGCAATAGACCAAAATGATTTGACAAAGAATTGAAGGTATTTTTGTTATTTTATCTTATTTAATGGATATTTTTCATGGAATGAACAAAATGATTGATGATGGACAATCTCATGGACAACTTTGATTGATTTCAAATCTCAGGGATCAAAATGAGGAGTTATGCAATTATCAGTGACTATTTTAGGTAAAAAGCCAAAAATATTTTCACCAAAAGTATTTTCAATCATTTTAAAAGAACTTTCAAACGAGCCCTATGTTTTTCAAATCATTTTCGTAGGATAAATTTTTACTTCTTCACATTATTTCACCCCCTTTATTAATCCATGTCATATTTCCAATGATTCTGCTTACTCCATTTGAAAGTTATTGGTTATTGTCTAGAAATATCTTAAGAAACATACTCTCTACAAAATGGCGTGCAAGCGTTTGATATTTCTCATCAAACAAGACTAATGACGTACTTGGAAAACTTTTCTAGTGGAAGTGATGTTGTTATAAACACTTTAGAAATTTAATAAAAGTTCAGTGTTAAAACTTCCAAGTTTTATTAAGTGAAACACATTTAAAAGCATTATTTTTTTTTCATAAAAGTGTTTTTCCTCGTATGAAAGCAAATTATAAACAAATTCTAAATTTATAGTGAAGAGTTTGGACCAACATAAAAATAAAATAAGAGAAATGCTTTCAAACATCATATCGTCTTCTACTCAAATTATCAGAGTAATTCACTGTCTACAAAAGATAATCTATTTATTAAATATACAATCATTGAATAATCTGAATTCGTAAAACTAAATAATCCAAACTAATATTCGTAACATTTAATATTACGTAATATAAAAAGAATTCCGAAAGGATATACTGAAATAATCTTATAGAAAGAAGCAAGATATACTATAAAACAAGAAAAAGGTGCGTGAAAGTATGGTTATGGACCAATAGCAGAAAAGCCGAAGGAAGATAAATGGATGGTTTTTTGTTATCATGTCAATAATGTCCGTGTCGTTATTCGAAAACGCTGTCGCCGTCCTCACTCCACTCATCTGCCAGGCTCAAACATCATCTCAGCAGGCACGATATATAACCCACAACAAATCATTCAATTTCATGACCAATTACTGAAGCTCGAAGAAAAAGATTGGATTTTTGCATGTGGGTTCTGAAGGATTTGTGCAAAAATGGCAGAAGAAGATGGGATTGTGGAGAGGAGTGAGAGATGGGCGGGAAGAAGTGGGAGTGGGGTTGGGAGCGACTCGAGGTGGGTGGATGGGAGCGAGGTGGACTCGGAATCGCCGCCGTGGTCGTTGCAGTCTGAGAATGGAGGACGCGGCAGAGGAGAAGGGTATGGAGGATCTCTCAGGAGGAGGCTTGTGAAGAAGCCCAGGAGAGTTGATTCTCTTGATGTGGAAGCCATGGCGATTGCTGGTGCTGGTAGCCATCACTTGAAGGTAATAACACAGTTCATTACATTTTTCTTCGGTTTTTTTGTGAAATAAATGATTTTTATGTGGTATTAGTGGTTTTTCTTTACGTGTTGGTTAATTTTAAATTCATTATATGTTTTAAAATTTTAAATTTGGTTATTTGGAATAAAGGTTACTTTGCAGACGTGGGTGTAGCCACAATGGCTAGAGCTGACGTGCTTCCATGTGCACCCGAGTTTGAATCCTCATCCCCGCGATTTAGATTAACTTGGAGTAGAGTATCGTTTGTATTAAAAAATAATCTTTGTAATATGGTATGTTTGTTACATCATGTGAACCTTTTATTAAGAAATTGTACATCAGCAGAATCATGATTTGCCATCCCTATTGGCAGACAAAATTACCTTTTCTCAATTCTATGATGTAAAAAGTTTGAAAATGCTACTATGATACTATCCATGACTTACTAACTTTATTTAATCAATCAGGATCATTCTGTTTGGGGCACTCTTGCTTTAGGATTCCAAACTCTTGGCGTGGTCTACGGTGACATGGGAACGAGCCCTTTATATGTCTTTGCTGATGTGTTCAGCAGGGTGAGCATCGAATCAGATGTTGATGTCTTGGGAGCTTTATCACTAGTGATGTACACAGTTGCGCTTATACCTTTAGCAAAATATGTTTTCGTAGTTCTCAAAGCCAATGATAATGGAGAAGGTGGGCACTTTTTCGTGTCACAATTATTTTGTCCTTAGTTGCTTGGTAGTATATGGTCATGTGAGTACTTGTTAACCTGTACACTATTTATGTTTCCAATTGTAGGAGGAACATTTGCATTGTACTCACTGGTATGCAGATATGCAAATGTTAATCTGCTGCCAAATCGTCAGCCAGCTGATGAACACATCTCAAGTTATAAGCTCAAATTGCCCACTCCAGAGTTGAAAAGGGCCTTGCGTATAAAAGACACTTTAGAAAAGAGACCATTCTTGAAAACTATCCTCTTGTTGTTCGTTTTGATGGGAACTTCAATGGTTATAGGAGATGGTATTCTAACCCCAGCTATATCAGGTGCATTACTTGACTGGGCTTGAGGTGGAAAACTCTTGATATCATGTACTCAGCCAACAAAATATGTTTAAGCTGTAGCTACTGACATGAAATCACATTACCAATAACAGCCACAGATTGTTCTTGCATCATTTTCAAGTTCCTCTTCCTTAGACAGGAAACCACAATTAGGAAGTAGGACTTTTGTTAAACCTGGCTGAAACTGCAAAATTGTGCAGTCATTTTCATACATTATACAAATGTTTTCCGTTGTATCTGTGTAGGAGAGTATACTGATGTACTTTCTTCTTTTTGGTCGTCATAGTGATGTCTGCTGTGAGTGGCCTGCAAGGTGAAGTGCCAGGTTTTGGTACAAGTGAGTATCTTTTTCTTAGTCTGATTGAGAATCTGTGGTTCATTTGTTTACTTAACTATATTTTTTACCTGGGATAGAATTGGAAGGGGAAACACAAATAATAACTTATAAGTTGCGGACAATATGGCCCATAATCTGATTGATTTTAATTGCAGATGCTGTGGTTATTGTTTCGATTGTAATTCTCCTAGTGCTGTTCAGCATACAGCGGTTTGGGACTGGAAAAGTGGGTGTCATGTTTTCTCCAATACTTGCTTTGTGGTTCTTCAGCCTGGCTTCTATTGGAATCTACAATTTAGTGAAGTATGACATTACCGTCCTGAGGGCATTCAATCCTGCTTATATTTATTTTTTCTTCAAGAAGAACAATAAGGAAGCGTGGTTCGCTCTTGGTGGTTGTGTTCTGTGCATTACAGGTATATTTCACCTTTAACTCCCCGTTAGGTTTCTAATGAGAGCCATTTGTTTTTCCTTTTTCAATGTCTCCTATGGATTTATAGTAAAGAAACTTCCCAAATGCATTAGCGGTTATGCTGTTTCAGGAGCTGAAGCTATGTTTGCTGATCTAGGACATTTCTCTGTGCGAGCCATTCAGGTTGGCCAATGCATACCCTTTCTCTCCCTTGAAATAGCTTCATACATTTTATTTATCGAAGAGCATCATATAATCTATACATCTTATGCAGGTTGCCTTCAGTTTGGTGGTGTTCCCCTGCCTTCTCTTAGCTTACATGGGCCAAGCTGCTTATCTGATGAAACACCCTGATTCCTCGGCTAGAATATTCTATGATTCTGTGCCAGGTGACACTTTCCAACATCTTGGCTACCATTCTTTTCAACTCCACTCTAACTGTCTCATAAAGGGGCATATCTCTGTATTTGGTTCCTCAGTTTGACACTTATGGTTCTCCAATCTTGTGAACAAACAGATAGTCTTTTCTGGCCGGTCTTTGTGGTAGCTACCCTTGCTGCAATGATTGCCAGCCAAGCGATGATATCTGCTACATTTTCATGTGTTAAGCAATCAATGGCTCTTGGATGCTTCCCAAGGCTAAAGATAATTCACACCTCAAAGAGGCGAATGGGCCAAATTTATATCCCTATTATCAATTGGTTTTTAATGATCATGTGCATAGTTGTGGTTTCCATCTTTCAAAGCACCACAGAGATTGCCAATGCATATGGTGAATTATCCTTTTCCTCTCCTTCCTATAAGAATTTGGTCCAAAGGAAAAGATATTTGTATATTTGAAATGAAGTTGGTTTAACATTCATATTCTAATGTTATCACATGAAATTCTATATGTTACAATTTTAAATGCCGCTAGGCAGGACTATTGAGCTTATATTCCTCACAACAATATACATGAGTTTTATTAGTCGAACATGAGTCAAGCTATACCAACTATTAATGTGTAATGATAATTTTGCTAATCCAATTATATCTATTCACGCAGGAATAGCTGAAGTTGGTGTCATGATGGTGAGCACAACCTTGGTGACACTTGTAATGCTTCTCATTTGGCAAACCAACTTGTTTCTAGCTTTGTGTTTTCCACTTGTATTTGGATCGATAGAGTTTGTCTACTTGTGTGCGGTTTTATCAAAAATCAAAGAGGGTGGCTGGCTGCCTCTTGCTTTCGCCTCTTGCTTCCTCTGTGTGATGTACACTTGGAACTATGGGAGTGTGCTGAAGTACCGAAGCGAGGTAAGGGAGAAGATATCCATGGACTCCATGACTGATCTTGGCTCCACACTAGGGACTGTTAGAGTCCCAGGAATTGGATTGCTGTATAGTGAGCTTGTCCAAGGCATCCCATCCATTTTTGTGCAGTTCCTTCTAAGTCTTCCAGCTATCCACTCCACTGTAGTTTTCGTCTGCATTAAGTATGTCCCTGTCCCAGTGGTTCCTCAGGAAGAAAGGTTTCTGTTTCGAAGAGTTTGCCCAAAAGACTACCATATGTTCCGCTGTGTAGCCCGATACGGTTACAAAGATATCCGGAAGGAAGATCACAATTCATTTGAACAACTTCTAGTTGAAAGCCTGGAGAAGTTTCTGAGGAAGGAAGCTCAAGATATTGCCTTGGAGAGCAATTTAAATGACTCGGACTTTGACAATGATTCTCCCAGGTCAAGGGATTTGGGAGTCCCAGGAGGCGATGAGATTGAGGATCTCAGGATTCCATTGATGCACAATGGAAGATCACTGGAGGTAGGAGGAGCTTCAACCTCAGAAGAAACTGCTGTTGCTGAAACGTTGCCATCTAGTGTGATGTCATCGAATGAAGACCCGAGTCTGGAGTATGAGCTCTCAGCACTGCGAGAAGCAATGGATTCAGGATTTACGTATTTGCTAGCGCACGGAGATGTGAGGGCAAAGAAGAACTCGTTTTTCTTCAAGAAGCTAGTCATAAACTACTTCTATGCATTCATGAGGAGGAACTGCAGAGCAGGTCCTGCCAATATGAGTGTGCCTCACATGAACATCATACAAGTCGGAATGACTTACATGGTCTGATTTATTTATTTTTACTTGCAGAATTTATCTCATTTTATGGATATTTATCTGCTGCTTATTGCAACCTCTATGTGAGACACTGTAAGACAATTATTGCATCATAAATTGGCTACCTGCTGCCACTTTCATATTTCTCCAACCTTCAGAAAAACATGCAACTAGGACGCTCTGGTGACGGTATCTCAAACCGACTGATCATACCATATGTGGTATCTCGTGATTTGTTTGCGATACCGCCTCCTTAACGGGTCAGTTGAATGTGAGTTCTTCTGTTGGTCTCTTTGTGTTTCCTTGTCTTTGTTTTGGTCCATTTTTCAACACCAACCAAAGTAATTCTTGCGTACAAGAAGCTCTGTTGGGTCAATTTTTCTTGTCGGGCTTTAGGTAAAAGTGGCAACCTATTTTTCTTGGTGGAAAAGTGTCGACATTTAGAATAAACCCTAAAGAATATTTTTATGTACAAATATAATCGAGCCACATTTCTCACGCAGTGGGTTTTAATAAGAAGGCCAACTCATGCAAGTGCGTGCTTGAGGGTTCTTATAGAAGGAATAGGATCCTCTCGGGATCCTCTTTGTGGGGATCAGGATGATTAATCAATTGTGTCCACTTATCATACATGGTATGATTAGAAATTATTTAAAATTTTTAATTTAAAATTCAATATAAATAGTACCTAATGAAAACTGGTCACACGATGTACAATGAACGGACACGATTGAAGGATCCGGAGAAGATTCCATTCCCTTATAAAAAGCATTTATGTTTATAAGAATTTTGTTAAAAACGCTTTAGAAAGGTCACCTTCAAAAAAGCACTATGTATAAGACTACGTGTTTGGGGTCGCTTCAAGTGTTTTATGAAGTGCTTCATGAAGTAGCATTCATGTGCTTATCTCGAAAACACTTCTACAATCACTTCTAAATTTTTTTGTCAAACACAGTCATAAGCGTTTTTGAGCGTCGGAAAACACGTTTAGTTTTTCTAAAAGCAATCTCATTCATACCTTGTCATAAGCCATTTTAAAAGCACCCTGAACAACAAGGACTCTTAGTGGAGTTTGCGTGTGCGGGAAGTTGGATTACACTTTGAAAAAGAATGGAAGTGGAGAGGATGTCGTAGATGAACAAAAGAGGAAGATGAGTAGGGTTTGCACTTTGCATCATCAATTGGATTGGGGAGCTCTCAGACTCATTCCCAGTCAACTGCTAGATCCACCACGTGTCATGACTCCTAAAACGTGGGGAAAGAAAGCACGCTTGAGAGTTTAGATACTTAAAATTTGCTTTTTGTTCGTTGAATTTTCATAAGAAATTCATGAAAACTAATTTTTCTGGACTGAGATCCGTGGAAGCTGAAAACTTCTTCTAAATAGTGAAAAGTCAGATGTTAGTTAATAATTAAGACTGTATAAGATAATTAAGTGACCCATGTGTCTCAGAATAATTGAATAATTAATGGCATTTTAATCCAGCATTATTTCGATAATCAACGGGTGTAAACGGTCCTGTTAAGCTTTAAAGGGCCATTAGAGTCCAACCATAAACCAATCATATAGTTTTTAATCAAATTTTCTACGAGTGAGCTTTGCTAAGACCACTGAGAACCATTGATCTTTAGGTTTCTTCTTGAGTCGTGACACAGATGAGTACACCAACGACCTAAAGTCATCTACATGTGAAGGATTGTATTGCTTTTCCTTCTATAATAAACAATTACTGGCTGCACAGACTAATGCTGACAGTTCTTATCTATTGGATCCCAATCAGGGTTTAAAATACCTATGAAATTGTCGATATTTCTGTTGAAATATCTAAAATCAAGAATCGTTGGAGGGGGATGAAATATAAACTTCATCGTGTATCGGCGAGATATTGGAAAATCGATGAATATCGACAATGTACAAAAAATTTGCCAGAGAACCGTCAAGCGAGAGCCCTTCCACACAGGACTCCCGGATCACTATAGCCGACTTTCGTCTCTGTTCGACCAATAGGTCTCACAGTCAGGCAGGCCTGGGATAGTATTTTACTTGCTCTAGTAATGAGAGGTTTTTTATTTGTAACCCAATCAATTCTTAGAAAATATATTATATTACCTTCATTGATAATAGCTAAAAATATCATCCGTATACTATTATTTCAATTTTCAGACTCATTGCTGATTTTGAATTTTTGTGAGTATTTTTGTCAAAGGTAACTAATATCGATATTTTCATAAATTTGCATATTGATATTTCCTGCTATATCGATATTTAAACAATGATCCCAATACAATTAAATGAGATTAAATCATGACTAATCCTATAGCTAATTTATTTGAGAGCCAACAGGCTACTGGATCCATCGCTATCCATGGACCACAAACATTTACAAACCCTATGGTTTATAAGAGCTGGAACTAGTTAATTAAACAACTACGTATTAATTAATTAATTTGTGTGATCCGGTGCTTCTTGACCTAACATCGTTGAAATTAGACAAAAATATGTTACTTAATTTATTATATACACATGCTCTTGGTGCAGGTTAAATCTAGCTACCTAATCCCCCATGCTGAATTGTAATCATTTAATTAATTTGATTCATGCATACGTGCTGCATAGCTTGAATTCTGGTTTTGATACCGACTCTCATTTTTTAATGCCTCTCTCCTCCCATGCATGCAAACTCCTAACTTCAAAATTCCTTGACATAAACTATTATAAATTGTTACCTAATAAAGTAATTTGGATAACCGATTAGGTACGATAACAAATATACTACTCTCATAACTTGCATACAAAAATGAGTTTTCAGTTACACTGTGTTTGGATGCATCAAATTTTATATTTTATGAATTCAAATAAAAAAAATTAATGTATGCTAATTTATAAATTTTGATTTTTGTCAAAATATGAGTATTTGCATAGTTTGATTGAACCTGTAAAATTTTTAGCCCTAAATTATCGAAAAATATTCGAGCCATTGATGTAAAATGCATACAACTTTGATTTGACACATGTTACCTGTGAAGGTTGGCTGCAAGGGGAAAAGGGTCCTCGCTTGATCCTTGAGATCCTGTGATTGTGACCGTTTATTGTACATTGTGTGGTTAGAAATTATTTCATAATTTAAAATTAAATATAAATAGTACCTAATTATTTCTGACCATACGATGTACGATAAACAGTCACAATTACGGGATTCCTAGGATCCACACCTTGGTCGCTTCTCTGTATGTACAAAGTACAATTGTCAGCCCTCCCATTTCCATACTCCCTCCATGCCCTATGTTTGTGTGGTCACGGTTAAGTCACGTCAACATTTTATATTCATATTACTTTTTGTTTTATTATTTTTATAAAAATTAATATAAAATATTGACGTGGTTTAATTATAACCACACATCATAGGAGAGCGTAGAAAAAGTATGAAAATAAGAAGGCGGACAATCCACCTCCCAAAATATTAGCCTAAACCCTAACCCTAAAACCAGAAAGGACTATTTATTGTACGAAATTCAGTGCATGAAATGATTTTTTACGCTGAAGTTTCAAATAAACCCTCAACCTTTATGGCTGCCTCGTCGTATATGTCTTAGCAAATGCGCTAACAACAGTAGAAAATGTGTTTCTGTTTTCATCCCTCACGTTAATTTGATAATATATATATATATCAAAACGTGAGCCATGCATGCATTCTCCAAATTCCAGCCATGCATGAGGGACACGTATTGTTGTTGAGCCGATAGGAGTACGACACGTGTTTGATTCGTGCATCCTAGAAGTTTCTTTCTTTTCTTAGAAAGGCAAAGAGTTAGGTAAAACCGAGCTGATGTGCTGCATGAATTGAACGTGTACGTCCATTAAGAAATACATTGTTTCTTTTTTATCTTTTTTATTTTGAGATAGGACGGCATATATTTCATAAAGTCAGTCAGGCTAATTGGTACAAGATAAAGAAACATCCTCAGCAAGAAGATTAGTAAGAGGAGGTTCATTTAACCAAGTACAATTCGTCTCCCTCAAGAGTGGAGGGTAAAACGGGCCAGATGATGGGTTAGCGATTGAGTTTGCTAAGCGCATCACTCTTAATATCAATCTTAATTAAACCTCATTCAACCACCAGTTCAAGACCAACTCTCATAACCAGTGCTTACATTGTTTCAACTCCGAAGAAGGAGAGTGATTTTGCAATCTTCTTTTTACCTTTTGCAGTTCTTTCTTTCTTTTCAACTATTTAATATCATTAATAAATCAAGGGACAAAATTACCAGGATCAGTTTGCAAAAAGTAAAAAGAAGAATGTAAGAATTCACTCGCTTGAATAATAATAGGAAATTGGATTTGATTTGGATTTACTTTGTGGGGATCTTATAAATCTTTCACATCTTAATCATTCATCATATATTGTGTAATAAAAAATTATTTGACTTTTTTTATTTAAAATTAAACACAAATAGTATCTGGCGAAAATTGACCGCACGATGTACAATGAACGATTAGGATGTAAGGATCCCTAGAATCCCCACAAAGTGGATCCGGAGAGGATCCTCTTCCTAATAAAGGGATCCCTACAAAATGGATCTGGAGAGGATCCTCTTCCTAATAATAGTGTGCATAATCCATAAGGCATAGTTAGCTTGGGGATTAAGTGACTACAAAAAGTAATGCTAAATAGATTAACTTTTTAAATTAAATCTATATACCGTATGATAGAAAATGACACGTGATAATTTGATCATCAAAAACCACTTCATATATAAAAATATAATTTAAATGAATAATCTCCTTAGCATTACCCAACTAAAAATCCAATATAATTCATCGTCACCAACCATCCTTCAAAAGAACCATATTTGTTCACTTAGTTTAGGGTTATTGGTAAACACTAGTTACAAACTATTTTTCTTAAGAAAATGTGCTATTGACAATCCACTAATGATGTACGTCTGTATACGACTATATACCATATAAAATGAAATTACATTTTCGTCAATCAACAATTTATAATCGTGCTTATATATAAAGAATGGTAATTGACTACTAAACTTGGTGCTTTAATAAGGATTAAATTTTGTATGAAAATAAGTTAAACCCTTACATGGTGACGTGAGTTCAAACTCTGTCATTTGCTAATCTAATATTTAATTTAATAAAATCTTTATTTTGACAAAAAAATAATAATTTGTATGGAAAGTCTAGCCATGCATTTGGATATGTGGATTTCAAAGGAACCCTCTCGAAATGTGTATCATATTATTTCCTATCCTGGGTTAATTAATTTGATTTCTAGACATCAAGGATATCATATTAGGGTTGGTTTGTGTGACATCCCACATCGTCCCAGGGAATGATTTTTATATGTATATTTTTATCCCTACCTAGCACGAGGCCTTTTGGGAGCTCACTGGCTTCGAGTTCCATGGAAACTCCGAAGTTAAGCGAGTAGCACACGAGAGCACTCCCAGGATGGGTGACCCATTGGGAAGTTCTCGTGTGAGTTCCCAGAAACAAAACCATGAGGGTGTGGTCGGGGTCCAAAGCGGACAATATCATGCTACGGTGGTAGAGCGGGCCCGGGAAGTGATCCCTCCCAGGCCGAGATGTGACAGTTTGGGTGTATGGTTCTTAAGAAAAAAAAAAATGAAAACATGTTATTAAAAAAATTTGGAACATTAAATATGTTTGATAAGATAAAAATAAAATTACTTTTTAAAAAGTTGTCATTGACAACGGAGAAGCATAGAAAAGTAGAAGTAAGGTCTACCATGCTTCTAAAAAAACATGTTTGTTTTTTTTTTTTTCAAAGCATAGTGAACAATGCCTATTTAATGAAATTTTAAAATGTATACTTCTGCATATTTTACAAAATTATAATCTTTACCCTGTATTAATTTCTTTAGTCATTTAACATATTCACATAAAAAAAATTGTATAAAAGTTTACCAAACACTCAGATTTGTTGAAAGCACTTTTACCAAAAAAAAAGTACCAAACATCAACAATTTTATTTTACAACTGTTTATTTTACAGCACAACAAAAACAATTTTTTTTAAAAAGCATTGAAATATCAAACTAGTCCTTAGTCTATTAGCTCTAAATCCCTTTCTTTTAACTAGACGAAGGGGAAGACAAAATTAAATTATTTGCATATATAGCTAGAGATAACTCCACTCTCTAAATCCTCCTCGCCCACAATCCTACAAATCAAGTTATATATTGTTTTCTCTCTTGGTTGCATGGTAATTTTATTCATTCGAGTTCCGACAAAATTTTAATGAAGCATTCGCTTGTGCATCATATTCTTATGTTTACAATTCCATTTTCCCTCTTTAACAAATATCGTCTTACCTTCAACATAATTGACCCTAAAAAGACTTCTGGATAATTGAAATTGAAGTCCATTTTCATCTGTCGGGGCGTAAGTCCGTTTCTTACAAATTAATTGGATAATGAAGTAAAATTAAAATAAGTTCTTTGAACTGACATAATGAGGTAAAATTAAAATAATATACAACGTAGAGCAATTTTCGAGTACTTATTAATTACTTATGTCAAATTCTTAAAAGATTATTGATCAACAGTTGTTAGGGTCACGTCACCACATCGCCGAAATTTCTTTCCAAGCTCAGAGCTACCCTAAAAAAGCCACTTGGGCAAATAAGCCATAAAGTTCCAACAAAACGTCTCCAACCAAGGGTCAAAGAGTCATAAGGCTCATTTTAGCCCTGTCATATAGAGCCAAACATAATTTTTTATTTAAAAACTACAACTTAAATTTAAAAACTACAAATTAAATTCAACATTAACTTAAATTTAAAAACTACAACAACTTAAATTTAATATCTATAATCAACATCATCTTCATCATCCGCCATTATAGAAGTATAGTAGGTAAACAACTGCCGCCGAGTCATAATTTCATTTTTTTCCCCCTATCAAAATAGGCCTTACTCATTGGAGTGTAATTCGAAGTGTTCATTTTCATATTCTTATCATCCATCTTTTCCTGTATTTGTTTGGCCCGTTCTTCATGCCTACACTTCCTTTCTTCCGCCTCAAGGGCATTTTGATCCACCATTAATCGCAATGAGACCACCACTTCATGTTGAGCGGCGTAATCATCATTTGCCTTGCCATTTTCCTTCAACCTTCGCGCCTTGTTTCGTCCCATAGCCCTAGGTATGGAACCTTCACCTGAAGATGGATTTTCTACCCTTGTTTGTTGAATGGTAGGAGATCCATCTTCATCCATATCTGCAACTAAGGATGCAGTTCCAAACACCGGCGAAAGAGCTCTATGTTGAGGTGGATCTTCAAATAACACCCACCCTTTACAAATTTCCCAACAACTGTGAAACTGAAAGGGTTTCGTGCTGCTCTCCATATACAATTCCTCCGCTTGGCGTACCTAGAAAATATAATTACAAAAATTAGAGAAAATTAATTTATGAAATTAAATGTAATATAATTAAATATTTAAAATAAATTGTGAAAACATTTACTTCCCATCTTGAATAACAACTCTCGTGGTTTCAGATATTCAGTGAAGTGGTGCCTTCATAGAACTCGAAGTATTTTTTGGATACATGAGTCCAAACATTGTCATTTGTTTGAAAATTCCCCCTTACACTATCTTATGACAACCATCTATAAGCCTTGCAAAGAGCTTCATCTTCTTTTCGGTTCCAAGCCCTACCTTTCATTGCAGACGAAGTCATTTGAAAATTATTGAAAAAATTGAAGGATAGATTTTTGAAAGAGGAAAGAAAATATGAGAATTGAAATGGAGTAGGAATGGTGAAAATTTTGTGAGGAATGGTGAATGAATGGTTTAGGTATTTATAGGAAAAAAAATTAGAATTTTTAAGAATTAAAAAAAAAAAATTAATCCAACGGTAACTGGCATCAGCTAGCTGTTGGATTCAAAATTTTCTTTAAGCAATCATGTCAGTTATATTCGACAGGATTGCTCTGATTTTCTAGTTAGCATGCGGCCAGCCCTTTGGCCCTTTCAGATTTCATGGGGCCCACAATCCCTCTAGCCTAGCACTCGGTTGAAGACGATTTTCGAGCTATTTTAGGCCCTCTGGCCCTCTGGACCCTTCAGTTGGAGATGACCTAATATTAGTGATAGCAACCCCTTATATTTATGGGAACTTTAACAGAAAAATTCCCGGTACTATTCACTTTAATAAAAAACCACATTTTTATATTAAAAAGTCAATTATGGTACTATTCACTTTATCCTTTATTTTGTTCTTATCATTAAAACTCAAAGTTTTCAAGTTCTTTTTATTAGTTTTTCTTATATTTATTTGAGTTTTATGAACAAGTAAGTCAATCGTAATATAAATATTGTTTTTGTGGTGGGAAGGGAAAGACATTTAAAACACCTTATCAAATGGAGGCAGAATTATCCTGTCTAAAGCTTCCGAATGGTAGGGTTTTTCTTTTTTGGCTTCAACGATCCCTATCACACTTTGCCTTTGCTTATTACTGGTGATAGCCTATCAAACACTACACGTACGTGTTGATTTTTAGTCAAAATCCAACTTTAAATTTGTTGGCTTTTCAAATAATCACACTACCAAAGCCTCAAAAGCTGCCTGCTCTTTGTATTATTTATCGATATTTATTTGGTTTTTAATTAAGATGGTTTCTGATATTAACTCTTTATTGTGATCTCTGATAATAAAAATCAATAAAATTAGTCTATGAATTAATCCATTGTAAATTATTTTGTTATTTTTATGAAAAAGCTGTCAATATCCTCGTTAAGTGGAGGAGTTAGTTTGATAAAAGTACCCTCAAAAGATGGTCGTATGGTCATTTAGGTGACAATTTAACAAAGATATTGACAGATTTTCACGAAATGACCAAAATGATTTGCAGTGGACAAACTCAATACCGTTTATATCGATTTTTATTTGTCAAACAAAAGTGAAAGTGAGGAGTTATATCACTCTCAAATACCATTTTGAATATTAAAAAAAAATAAAAAAAAATCAAAAAAAAAAAACCATTACCAATTTGTTATTGAGCTTTTGCTTTTTGAACCCACCACCAAAAAAGATTGGGTCCAGATTTAAATTATATGAGAATTAGATATGAATAAAACTCCAAAATCATGAGCGAACTATAAATCTTTTCAACTAAAATTTCAAGAAAGTCAAGATTCATGTTCGGTGGCTGCCAAAAACTAGCCAAATTATATTCCAGAAGTAACTACTGAGCTTGGAATTCACACAAAGGTCACACCAAATATTAACAATTAACAAATACTGAAACATTTGGCTCTTCTCAGAAATGGAAAATAAGAATTTATTCTTCTTTATTTTTGTTTATTCTCATAAAGCTTCTAAAAGATTTGGTTCGTATAGTTCTTTTTCTACAAAAAGAATTCTTATCCATTCAAACTTAAAGAGCAAAGTAGCGAATACATTAGTTTGACTATCTACCTTAACCAATATCAGTCATTGTTAAGTTTAATTTATGAAAGGGGTTTGCTAACAATTCTCACATGAACTTTCTTGTTTCATTTTCTCAGCTTTTTTTATTTTATTTTTGTTTTATCATGCAATGTTGTTTGGTGATAAACAAAAACTCTCTAATTTCTAAGTCGCATTTTTTAAAGATTAATCATGCAAAAAACCAATTAAATTATAAATCTCATCGTTTGATTAACGTTGTCAAAATTTCAGTGTTTAAATAAACATGATTCATCTGTCATAGATAATGGTTAGATAATTAAAGGCGTTCATATTTAATTAGTTAACTTTTGCATAAATAATCTTTAAAAGTTGATCAAATAATCACCATGCAACAATGCAACAAAATAAAAGGGAGAACTGATAAAGTTAAATAAGAATATCTAAATATTCGCAAATAACCCGAAAATAAGAATATCCAAATGTGACTCTGCCCCTCTCCCTCCCTCCTGCCTCATCCAGCCCTCATTCTCTCTAAAAAGCTCTCACCCTTCCGTGCTCCGCCCTCAATCATCTCCGTCGGCTGGCGGTTTCAGAGTCGGTGGCATTAATTTCCAACGTTCTTCGCCACTTCTCCGTCGTTTATCGTCGGTTTTTTATGCCTTAATTTCCTTAGTTTTCCACATTTCCTATCTTCTTGTCGTCCCTTTTGTGTTGCGATGCCTTGATCAAATTCACCACTCAGTTGTTTTCTCCAATGTACTTGCATTGGTGGTTGTTGTCAAGACGTTGGTGGCGGCAACAAATGTTCTTTGCGTTAGAATGATGAAATTAGAGAGTTTCCTTTATTTTTCTCTTTTTGCTTATTGAACGAGACCTTTATGTATTCTATTCTCCCAATGTGTTCTGGGTTGTTTGCCTTCCTCTATATTGGTCCCATTATAACCTTTGCTTCTCTTTAATGAATGTTACTTTTAAAATAACATATATAAAAAAATCATATTCGAACTTAATTGTATATTTTTGCTCGCTATCATAAACAATGGTGATATTTACAAGTTACAACCTTCTTTTTTAGTGTTGAATGAATTTAATTTTTAAAATTTGTAAAGTAAATAGACACATATCAAATTTTAATTGTATTCAATAACGATCACAATGTTATTTCTGAGTCGAACCACCTAAAATTTAGAAGAAAAAAAAGCATTAGATTTGGAAGAAAAAAATAACCTCCATCGCAACTCCTAATTTGGCTGCTGGAAATCGGAAGAAACTCACTTCACCGCTCTCTCATTCTCAACAGCCACCGAGTGGTCTTTAATTTACTCTCCACTTTCCGGTTAATCCATATAAAAGCCCCAACGCAAAAATTCCACCCACTACAATACAACAACAAATAATACAAAACAAATCTCTCTCTCTCTCTCTCTCTCTCTCTCTCTCTCAGAGAGAAGCTTAAAGCCAGATATTCTAATATTTTTTTTACAGAAGTGACTACTGAGTAGAAGGAAGGCACCACTGCCTTTTGGCATTTCGTGTTTTTGTTCTCCATTTTCTGGTTGTTCATCTGCTGTCTACATTTCCCTCTTAAATCTGTAAACTATTATTTTATCAAAAGAAACAATCTTTTTCTCTCGCCGTGCAGGTTTATCACAAACCAATTTCGTGTTCCTGTAACGCTCCTTTTGTTTTCAGTTTTTCCGAAAGCCTTTTCTGGGAAGGCGTTTTCTGCAGAAACTTTGTTTTTCTGCTGAGTTTTTCTTCTGTTTTTTGTGCGTTTCTTTGTCAGAGATTCAGAAAGTCGCTGAGTAAATAAGTTAAACAATCCATTTCATCTTTTTGCAATTTAATGAACACCAAAAGAATGTGACTTTTCACTGCATATAACTTGGGGAGGCTGTTTTTGCTAAATGGTTTTCGTTTTCTCTCTTCAATCTGAAGCAAAAAATGGCTCTGCTCGATCACTGAGTCCACCCGCCATGGATCAGGAAACTGGGGTTTGTCAGAACCATATAAAGGTGCAGTATTTTTCTTTGATTTCATACTTTTTCTTCGCAATGATGAAAACCCAATTGAGTTTTGTGATCAAATTGCTGCTTTCTTGTGTTGCAGAAACAATCATGGAGGACAATTCTGACTCTGGCTTACCAGAGCCTCGGCGTCGTCTATGGCGATTTGAGCACTTCGCCTCTGTACGTTTACAAAAGCACATTTGCTGAAGATATCGAGTACTCAGAGACCAACGAAGAAATTTTCGGCGTCTTGTCCTTCGTATTCTGGACTCTCACCCTCATCCCCCTTCTCAAGTACGTGTTTATTGTGCTCAAAGCAGACGACAATGGCGAAGGAGGAACATTCGCCTTGTACTCGCTGCTGTGTCGACACGCCCGAGTCAGCTCGCTGCCCAACAGCCAGTCTGCCGACGAGGAGCTCTCCGATTACAAGAAGGAAAAAGCCGGGACGGCGCTGCAGTCGAGCTTCGGGTCGAGGTTGAAGTCGACTCTGGAGAGGCACAAGGTGCTGCAGAGATTTTTGCTTGTTCTTGCTTTGATTGGAACTTGCATGGTGATTGGTGACGGTGTTCTCACGCCGGCTATTTCTGGTAATTTTGGGTTTTAATTTGGAAAATTGGCCAAAATGATCTTTTTTCAAATACAAATTGCTAAAATGATCAGCTTTACAGAATGTCATCGATATCTGATCGCTGTAACGTCAATTGATATGTCGTGGATGTTTAATTTTGATCAATTCTACATTAGGATTTGACTTCTGATCATTTCTAGCCAGTTCCCCTTTTAGTTTATTGCTTTTGGGTTTTTTGGAATGAAAGTTGGAATTTTGTGTGTTTTTATTTAGAGGCTAACTGGAATTTTGCTTTAAATTGGTGCAGTTTTTTCTGCGGTTTCAGGGCTTGAGCTTTCCATGTCCGAAAAGCATCACAAATGTAAGAGAACTTATTATAGCACAATCACTTTTGGAGCTTAAGCAGTTTTTTGTGAGCTTCGATATAAGTAGAGATTTCTTATTTAGTGAACTTTTTTACTTCGGAGTTTTTGGAATCGAAGCCATAAATAGGTCCAGTTTTTTCCAACTAGTTTCGTCGGATTCATAAGAGTGAAATTGAATAACCGAGTTTTGCACCTTAATACACCAGCTGTTTTCCTCTTTCCGGAATTCCACGGTGCATCTCATCTTTTACCAATCATAATTTCCTTGTACTTCAAGTTAATTGTGCCTTATCCTTACTTTAGTTGTCTGGTATTGTTGATCCTTAACGTGATAAGGCTTTTTTTCCTTAATTGTCGGCCTCCATAAATCTCGTTGTGTAATTGAGTGGACAGTTTGATTTCACTCTGGTGTATAAAGATCAATGCTTTGCCTTATACTTCCTCCTGAAATTTTGATAATCTTTATGCAGATGTAGAAGTTCCAATTGCATGCGTCATTTTGATAGGCCTGTTTGCACTTCAACATTATGGAACTCACAGGGTCGGGTTCTTGTTTGCTCCTATAGTTCTGATATGGCTTCTATGCATCAGTGCGATCGGTGTTTATAATATACTTCACTTCAATCCGAGTGTGTACAAAGCACTTTCTCCATACTATATGTACAAATTTTTAAAGAAAACTCAGAAAGGGGGCTGGATGTCCCTTGGCGGAATTCTGTTGTGTATAACAGGTAAGTAAGCATGTATAGGATTGACTAACGTATATATTTCCTCGGAAGCAAAGTGGTTTACCTGTTTCTCTAATGCACAACTTAACTTTTCCAGGTTCAGAAGCCATGTTTGCTGATCTTGGACACTTTACACAATTGTCCATTCAGGTATATTATTTTTGCACGGCTTGTTATACTATCCGAAAAGAGTTGATATGGCAGTATTGATAATGATTGTATAAATGTGGTTCGGCACTTCAATAGTAAAACTTTAGCACACAGTCCGCACTTATTCAGCCTGGTACAATTCGCAAAATGATTACTTTCCTGATAAATATTCACGTTTTTGTAGATTGCATTCACCTCTTTGGTTTATCCAGCTTTGGTTCTAGCATATATGGGACAAGCTGCCTATATATCTTCACATCACAATGTTGGGAAAAATTCTCAGATTGGATTTTACCCATCTGTACCAGGTAGACACCTTCATTTGTTTAGCAGGAAGTTTCTAGATTTGAAAAATATGCAACTTCTTAGCTAATCTAGCAAACCCCGCCGCTCCTCAGAAAAATTGAGATGGCCCGTTCTGGTAATAGCTGTACTTGCTGCCGTAGTAGGAAGCCAAGCTATCATCACTGGAACTTTCTCAATCATCAAGCAATGTTCTGCCCTGGATTGCTTCCCAAGAGTCAAAATAGTCCATACATCATCCAAAATCCATGGTCAAGTTTATATCCCGGAAATCAATTGGATCTTGATGGTGTTGTGCTTGGCTGTTACTATTGGTTTTAGAGACACAAAGCGCATGGGTAATGCTTCAGGTATGACATCGTTTACAAATTTGAATGTTTGATATTCCATTTTAGAAATTAGTGAACCCTAAACCCTAATACTTCTGCATCTATCGGCTGGATTTTAACTTTTAGCTATCCCTATATGTTGATGCTTTCGTGTGGAAGTTACTTAACCTAAAGCTTCATGTCGAACAGGTTTTGCAGTTATCTCAGTGATGCTGGTCACCACGTGCTTAATGTCCCTAGTTATTGTCCTATGCTGGCAGCAGAGTGTCTTTGTTGCAATTGGCTTTGTGGTCTTTTTCGGCACAATTGAAGCTCTTTACTTCTCAGCTTCTCTTGTAAAGTTTCCTGAAGGAGCCTGGGTTCCCGTTGCTCTTGCTCTCTGTTTTTTCTTCGTCATGTACGTTTGGCACTACGGCACAATTAAAAAGTACGAGTTTGAAGTCCAAAACAAGGTCTCCATTAACTGGCTGCTTAGCCTTGGTCCCAGCCTTGGCATTGTACGAGTCCGTGGGATTGGCCTCATTCACACCGATCTTGTATCTGGAATTCCGGCAATCTTCTCCCACTTTGTCACCAACCTTCCGGCCTTCCACCAGGTCCTAGTTTTCCTCTGCATCAAATCTGTCCCAGTCCCCCATGTTAGACCCGAGGAACGGTTTCTAGTGGGTCAAATTGGCCCAAAAGAGTATCGGCTCTATAGGTGCATTGTGAGATATGGATATCGCGATGTTCACAAAGATGACATGGAGTTTGAGAATGATCTTATGTGTAGCATAGCAGAGTTCATACGCTCAGGAGGCACTGAATTCACAGTTGCAGTTGAAGATGCGGGCAAGGAAGATGATAAAATGACGGTAGTTGGCACACGCTCCACTCATGCGGATGGGATTCAGATGAGCGAGGGCATCAACGTGGAAATGAGCCCATCAGGGCAGATAGAAATAAGATCTCCGCCAGTGGCTCAACGAAGGAAGAAGGTAAGATTCATTGTTCCGGAGAGTCCAAAGATCAACACGGGCACAAGGGAGGAACTGCAGGAGCTAATGGAAGCTCGGGAAGCTGGAATAGTATACATAGTTGGGAACACATACACGAATGCAAAGAAAGGATCTAGTTTCATGAGAAGGTTTGCAATCAACTACGGATATGAATTCTTGAGAAGGAATAGCAGGAAATCCAGTTATGCACTCAGTGTACCGCACGCGTCCGCGCTGGAGGTAGGGATGATTTACCATGTATGATTCGGATTACACGACGAATTTATAGGGCAAATTGTACATATTGTAACACGACAGGTTGCAAAGGATATCCAGAAATTCAGTCATTTTCTTGGTGCAGGGTCTTGGTCATCATCCTCCATTTTGGTTTTGTGACGTGAGAGGATGAACTGGTGCTTTTTTTGGGGTGTCACATAAAGAAATTGTTCAGCAGGCAATGTGAATAGTGTCATATATAATATAGATAACCCAAATTTCCCACACCATAATCTCTTTTGTTTTGTTCGAGTGAGATTCTAATCTAATTCGAACTAGTAAAATAGGGGTTCGAACTGGGGTGTAGAGTGGAGAGCATATTGTTCTAGTCAATTTGGCTACACCCAGATATGCGGGATGCTGAATTTAGGTGGTTGTGTTTCAACTGCAAAATCCGTTGCACAACTGTGTCTACATCTCTTTATTGCATGGCTAGTTAGTCTACAACTGATGACACTCAACAATGCATGTGTTGGGCCAATAATTGGGCCTGTTCACATTGCACTTTTAAGTGCCAGTTGCTGATGTTGGCTAGAAGCCCTTGGAAACTATTTTTTAAGGGTATTTCTTTTCAGTTGGGCCAAATAAAAACCAAAGCATTTGACATTGTAGGTGGGTCTGTGCTCTCTTTTGGAGAGTTGTATGGAAGTTTTTGAAGAATACAACACATCAAATATTGATAAAATCAAATATATATAATGTTAAAGGCAAGGGTAAGGGCAACAATGTTTTTCGTTTAGCCCATAAAAACCCTCTCCAACATTCCGCTCAAAAGCCCATACATCTCAAGTCCGTGCATGTGCCAGCGGTAGATTGACGTGAGCCACTATTTTATTATTTTTCTATCAGGCGTGTGTAATACAAGCCCGACGAAGGGAGAATGGCCAGCAATGGTGGCCCCGCTGCAGCAAAGCACCCGTTGCTTTTCAACGGCATGGACACGTGGCGAATGCAAAGCCGTTGGATTTCCTAACGTCCCCGACCTTTTAACTCGTTTGTTTAAACATGTCCCTCAACATGGAAAGATTTTTCAATATGCCCGTCACATAGGATGGTACACCACGTGTTGTTATATAAATTGTGGAATATACGTGTTAAAAAGTTGATAACTTAAAAAATAAAATTTCTCACCACTTACATAAAAATACATGATATATCATCCGTGTTCCTGTCATAACTAAAAACTTCTCCTCAACATGGTGAATCACCTTAACTTCCATCACGGGTTAATCACTCTGTCGGGATAAATGTTATTATTACATTTTTACACCATGCTTCAAATACACATTAAATACTTCACAGAAAAGAAAAATTAATCAAAGAAAATAGAAAAACCGTTGTGGATAAACCAATCACACAACTCACAACTCACGATAGACAATAAAAAAACAAGAGCCTGGACGCAACTTCTCTCTCTACCATCCACGCCAAGAGAATACAAATATTTTTTTTTTAAGTATAAAAAAATAGTATTTGTAAATTAATAAAATAAATAAAATAAAAAAAAAGGAAAAAGGGAATTATTTGTTTAAGACCTCGTTTGATAGTTCGGACTGTACTGACTATTTCTATCGGATAGGATAAATAGTCATGGGATAAAACTGACTAAATTAATCAGATGTTTGGTGCAGTATTGAACTAATGACCATATTATTTATATTGTGTTTAGTATTATACTAGGAAGAATTAAACTTAAAATAAAAAACTGAAATCATCTCTTTTGTTCCCCAAATCTCTCCGTCGCACCCCCCCAAACTCCCTCCCTCTTTCTCCCTTCTTCTTCTTCCCCGACTGATTTCCGACTCCGAAGCTCTGCAATTAACACCCACAGACTCAGTTTTCCTTCACTGCAATTTCAGTCAAGAACGTCTTTGTAAATACACCATGTTTCTTTGCAAGACCTAGTTGCAAAAGAAGCCCAGAAACATATTAACTAAACCAAAATCCACAAACTACTAGAAGAATCATTGCAATCGATTCCCGTTCGTCAGAAAAACAAGAATAGAGGGAGGGTCAACGGTTTGACGCACGATTGGTGAATGTTTTTTTTTTATCTCCTCTTTGCTGCAGATTCAGATGGGGTACTTTGTAACATATAGAATTGCAATAAATACAACCCCACGATTGGTGAATTAGTGCTGCTATTTTGGATCAATGGTGATTTAGCCAATGGTGAAGAACAGAGGGAGGGGCAGAACCTAGGAAGAAGAAGAAAAATGAAAAAACGAACTGGGATTCAAACGAAGAAGAATTTGAGAAGATGAACTTGGGATTCAGACGAGAGAGCAAGAGTGCGTTTGGAGAGGAAGGAGAAAGCGAGAGATTTTAGCCCGAATAAATTGTACCGTGGTTTTGGACGGTATCAGCAAGCGGGTAAAGACAGTATAAAAAAAGGTGGGCTCGGATAATTTAATCCGGTGACTATTTAACTCAAACGGAAACCAAACATCGTATTCCATATTATTAGTATTATTTGGTGCCTTATATGGTGTGCCAAACAGGCCTAAGGGTTTTGGAATCCGATAGCGTGAAAGACACGTGTGGAACATTCAACATCGGGGAGGTAGACCTGGCCCGTGGGTCCCACGGCCCATTGTGGTTAGGAGAGAAGCTCCGGGCCCCCACTAAGCCGAACCCCGTTCTTTTAAACTCCCCACGAAACGCGGCGTTTGGATAAACCTGGGACCACGGAGACCTCCACTTGTTTGACTTAGAGATCACGTGAAACATGCCTGTGCTCCTTGTCGGTTCGGGGGAGGTTGGCCGACGTGGACGGCTGCCTTCGGATGGTGGTGGCCGCGGGTCCCGCGCGGGGTTAGGGCGTTATGGTGGCCCCAGCTGGGGATAGTTTTTTAGTGCTCCACGTGTCGATGGGTCCGTACTCGGGCAATGAGGGGGGGAATTGGAGGAAACCTTGTCCGCTTGATTTTAGGAAAATAATTATTTTCAAATCTCTTCCATCAAGTTCATCAAATATACTCATTTAAAATTTTAAAATTTGATTCAACGATCACAAACAGGAAATTCATTTAAAAGTTATAATAACCTTAACCATTTAATCAAATTTCAAAGACCCAGATGATTGAAAGAAACCCTAGACTTGGTAGAAGGGATCCTATCATAGAAGGGATCCAGATAGGATCCCTTCCCTTCCCTGATTTTGTCCACTTTTGATTTTGAACAACGGGGCTAGGCCACTAAAACAACAGCACCTCGTCTTGAGTACAATTACATGCATGCGATTGTTTTTGGGGGTAATTTTACCAAAAGTAGTTAAAATTGTGTGAAGCGACGTCCGAAACGATATTCTAGAACATTTTCTTTTCCAAAATTACCCTGAAAGGGAAGTATTTGGTAGCCTTTTAAGACTCTAGAATTTGATGATGTGTTGCAATTACAGGTAAAGATCGGGCGTCTTTATCTATCTATATCATTCATTCTATTACGTGTTTTTCATGTAAGAAACTTTTGTAATTAAAAAGCAAAATGAATCTGAGTACAGAGAGAAAAATATTATTAATATCAAAAGTGATATAACACGCGTGCCCATTCCCAAATCATCATTTTAAACAAGTTTCTAAATTTTAGCTTATGTTATTCAACGGTACTGTATGTTTGTCCATACAAAAATACAAGCGCATGCGCATCAGTCCTTTTCTATCTTCTAAATGCAAACATAAAAATAAATGAATAAATAAATAAAACATTTATTGCTGTATATATAACATAAAACTAATTATATTAGAAAGACAATAATTCAAATATTGTCAGTGCGATTAGCATCTCAACGGCAGTATGTAATTACTTATTATATGAATATTTATGGTATCTCATTGCATGCAAAATCTCCCATGTTATGATGTTTACTTTAAATTAAAAAAATGATACATAATCTTTCCTTTTTTTTTTTTTTTTTTTTGGTTGTTAAAGGATAGACTTTACTAAATTATAATTGGAATATTTACATCTGATGCGAGAATATTAAAAACAAATTATGGGTCAAGAGCATTCCATAAGAAAGAACCATCATGCAAGCCACCATGTGAAATCACTGCATGCGTAACAATGTTGCACTCCACTGAATAAACAAAAACTTCATCTCCCCTGGTTGAGAAACTAAGGTATTAATATCGAATAAAAACAATCCAAGGTATCATCTTAGGTAACTTCCCTATTGAGCATCTGAATTAGAGATTGAGGGAATAAAATGTCAATACTTTGCATACAATCAATTAAAAAAAAAAAAAAAAACCCTATAAAAAAGGCAATATTGATAAAAAGTGAAAAGGGTTATGGTAATTTGGTAAAAGAGTGGATCAAGTGTCCCATTTAAACTTATCCTAAATGCCAGCTATGAAAGTGGCGCGCATCGGGTCACGCTCGCCGAGTCAGGCTTTTATCGAGCTGGCCCAGCCTCACATAAATTTTCAAGCATGTCGAAAAAAAGGCTCGTCATACAAACTATTATAATATAAATAGTTAAAAAAAAAATAATCATATTAAATTATTTATATTATGATATTTGATATATCAGCCGCTCATAGGCGGATCCATTATGGAGCAAGTGGGTTTAGTTGACCTACGAATTTTGATGATCTCTATAGATGACTTGAGTGTTATCTTTTGAATGTTAGAGTTGTCTTTCACGCATGACATCCAACTGTTTGATAAATTGTCTCAAACAGGAGTTCTCGTTCTCAATATTTTTTTTTTTTTTTTTAAATCAACTTAAGCATTATATTCTTGATAAGCGTTTAAATAGTGAATTTTCTTAATTGAAAGAAATCGGTAGTCTTGCAAAAACAATGGTTGATACAGGGAGGAATAGAGTATATTATGTGTATTGCTAATATATTGACTTTGATTCTACTGATTGCTACTGCTTCAGCAAAGATAGCATTTTTCGCTATGAACATTGTGAAAATTCATTGTAACCGAATGAGAAATCAATGGTTGAGTGATATTATGATGATTTATATTGAGAGCAATGTTTTTTCTTCCATTGAAAATGAAGTTATAATGCTGCATTTTCAAAATATGAAAAACGCATTGTGGCCAATTGTAATTTGTATTATTATTTATTTTATAAATTATGAATAGAAAACTTAATTTTAATCTTTGGCAAAGATGATTTTTAGATTAAAATCATGAGTAAGATTAAAATTTAATTTTAATCCCTTAATACATTAATAATCTCGTTTATTAATTATATTTTGATTTATTAATTATTTATCTTTTTCTTCCTAAATTTTAATGTATTAATTTTATTTAATTATAAATTTCATTTTCATTTCATTTATCCTAATATATTTTATTGTAAACATTTAGATAAACTAAATTTTGTTATACAATATATTTTGATGTACTTTGTCTTCTTCATTCAGGTACATCAAATTCATTATAATAGATTTCAGTGCATATATTTCGGTACATACATTTTGATACAAACATTTAGGTATATTAATTCAATATAATACATTTTGGTACTAACATTTCAATGCATACATTTTAGTACACACATTTAGGTACATTAATTTAATATAATATATTTTGGTACTAACATTTATGTCACATCCCGACTCGGGGCGGATCCCTTTCCCGGCCCGCTCCACCACCGTAGCACGATATTGCCTGCTTTGGGCTTACCATTCCCTCACGGTTTTGTTTTTGGGAACTCACGAGCAACTTCCCAGTGGGTCACCCATCATGGGATTGCTCTCACGCGCTACTCGCTTAACTTCGGAGTTCCCATTGAACCCGAAGCCAGTGAGCTCTCAAAATGCCTCGTGCTAGGTAGGGATGAGAATATACATATAAGGATCACTCCCCTGGGCGATGTGGGATGTCACAATTTAGGTACATTAATTGAGTCTTTCAAGTTTGAAAAATGTTAAATAAAATTAATAAATAAAAAAACTCTTTTTTGGTCAAAAAAATTTAAAATTTGTATATTAATAAATATTTATAGACAATAAATAAAATGACATTAATTATTTTGAATTAAGGACACATCAAGAAATTATAATCAATATGTAACCTAACGCTAGGTTTATTTTAAATTTCAATATTCTCGAATGATTAAAATTAAAAAACCCCAATTATAAATGTAAAACTACAATTTATTTTTTAAGATTATTATATATTAAAAAGTACTTATTAACTTTTATATGTAACCCTTTAATTAATTTTTTCAACATCCGCCACCAGAGATCCGCTTCCCGACTCATTTAAAAATCCTTTCCAACCTCGATTTGTCGATAAGCTTTTCAAACATAAAAACGCAAAAAGCATATAAAGTTAAAATAAAAACAAACAAAAAAATATATTTGTAAAAACGACTTGATGTCTCAGAGTCGAGGGTTTTCGCATTTTTTTGGGGAACCGCAACGCGAAGTAGCGAACCTTAGCAGACCCAGCTGTCATTTATTAACGTACAGCTCATTGTTCGGTCTACATTTTAACATTTTATTTTATTTGTTAATTAATTATTGGTCGTATCTATCCGGAAGGTTATATTTGTTCCCCAATTGTCCTGTAGCAAAAATCGCATCTCTTTGGCAACTTAGGATATTCCTATTTGTTTCCCGTTATAAAAAAAGTTAAAAATAATGTTTAATTTGTTTTTGTTTATTTGGATTTCCATTAGACAAATGTTCTCTCACATCGGCAAAACTCTTCATTTTAATCCCCGGTAATGAAAACCAGGATAATTGGTGTTTCAGTTGTGGACCGTGATATTAGTTTAGTCTTTTTGTAAAAATTTGTCAATATTCTAGTTAAGTGGAGTGGTTGATTTGACAAAAAAAAAAAAAAAAAAACTTAAAAAGTTAGTCATGTGGTTATTTATGTGACAATTTAACGAAGATATTGACTGATTCTCACGGAATGACCAAAATGATTTACAGTGGATAAACTGATGGACCACTTCTATCGATTTTCATTGTCAGAGACCAAAGCCAGGATGTATGTTGATCTCGTGGATCATTTTGGCTTGGAAACCTTCTTATTATCATAATATTTTGTATTTTATTAGTAAAGTGTAGAATAATAACGCTAGTGAGTTAAATAATTAATTGTCATATAGAGGGGAATCGGTTTGAATCAAACTCGCATTATGTATATATGCATGGTTGCTTAACGTCATTGTGGTAAAATACTATTGCATAATATTGAGGATGCTATTGTTTGGTTGTTTTTTGTTGAATTTTTTTTATATACAACGATATATTTACACTAAGAAATATGGAGAAATCAATTGATTGCGAACTCATCATTCTTCATATTCAATTTAAGACCTCTCACTTTCCTCGATATTATTCAAGATGTTTAGGTCAAATATTTTAATGTTTAAACCTTGGGGCCTTAGTGTTAAATACAAGTTTTTTTTATATATAAACAGAGCGCAAAGTGAGCAAAAAAAATCAGTTTATTTACTTGGTGGGCTTATTGTGCACATATCAACAGATATCGGCATATACCAAACCAATCTTATGAGTCATATAGAGAAAACTTGTTGAGTGTTGTCAATGCAACATGTCAAGATCTACCTATCATATATTACATCAATATTTAGTAGGCACAAAAAAGACTCGTACCAAACATTCGAAGGATCATCGAAAGATCTTCACATGTATGTTTTTCAGATTTGGATGGTCCTGGGACCACCTTGGTCCCTATTTCCACTTGTCCCTAATTTAATAAAATACTATTATTTTGCCTTAAAAATTATACCACTAAACGGTAGTACAAGTTACATAAATCATTATGTTGTTAGTTAATTTGTTAGGTTGTTAGGATAAAGTACATGAATCTGTCAAGGTTAATTGACACATTGCAAAAAGTTTAGATTATCACGATTCAGTCACTGGTGGCGTCCACAGAACAAAGAAAATACAGAGTCGTGGGTTCGTGTCTTAATTAATTACTAATTCAATATCTTAATAATTTTAAATGTTTATTACATTTTTGAAGATAACGATACAATTGGATGAAGCCGTCAATTTAATACACAAGTAAAGGACATTTGACCTAAACTTAATACTCGATTAAATCTAAACAATTAGCATAAAAAATTAGCACGTGATTAGAAAAAGATTAATTACGCTATTGGAGGATAATGTTAATTAATACATTGTGGAACTGCTTTTCACTCTAAAAAGAGGCTTAATCGTAGGTGTTTAGGTTAATTAAGATACCCCTTTAGGTTTTGATAACTTCGAGAGCAATACAATTTCCGCACACTTTCTTTCAATGAATAATAATATTTTGCCTTACCTACCCCGCGACACTCACCAAATATTTTAACTTTGGGTAAATTAAGGTTGCCTTGGATTGGTCATTTATTATTATGGAAGACAAATTTGACTACATAAAATTAAGAGAATTTTAACGAAAAGCTTTCGGTACTGTTTATTTTAACGAAAAACTATATTTTTACACTAAAAAGTTAATCCTGGTACTATTTACTTTACGCTTTATTATGTCCTTATCGTTAAAACTCAAATTCAAACCATTTTCATTAGTTTTCGTTAAAATTAAACCCTAGTGAAAACGTGAAACCAATCTACATCTATGATCTATACATTTTAATAGGACTAGTGGTATATTGGCTTGAATTTGAAGGAGGGCAACCAACAAATCAACAAGTGACAACATTAAATCTTATTATTTACGGGCTAAGTGCGACAAGTTTAACGACGGCATTGCTTCAAGACTCTTAGGATTTGGTTCATTGAGTTTCGGTGACATGGACTTTCAATTTTTGTACGGATTTTGTTTGTTTTGGTTTATTAGGTTTATTGTTGGAGTTTTTCTAATGAATTTGCTATTGGGGCTTTTGAATCTTAATGCTGGAAGAATATTAAAATTTAATAAAAACTTGATGTTAGATTAAATATTGATTTTAATCTTTTAATGCGTACTTAATTCAAATTTATATTATAAAACAAAAATAGATATCTTATTTAATATCATTACATTAAATTTTAAATTTATTCTTATACACATTTTTATTCATTAATTTTATTTAACTTCCTCTAATTAGTGTACCTAAACGTCCGTATCAAAATGTATTTTACTAAAGGGAAGTGTTACTGCCACTTAAAAAATCTCATTCTACACTCCTCACATGTGTATTTTTGTTCATAAATATAGAAAGTTTGGAGTGTAGAATGAGGAATTTGGAGTGCCAATAACAATATCCTTACTAAATTAGTGTACCGATATGTCCATACCTAAATATATTGTAGTGAATTAGTGGCACATAAGAAATATGTAAAAACGTAAGTGTACCAAAAATTATGCACCTAAATATATGATACTAAACTAGTGTACTGAAATGTTGGTACCTAAATATATTATACTAAACTAGTGTACCGAAATGTCTGTACCTAAACATATTATACTAATCTAGTGTATCGAAATGTCTTTACCTAAACATATTATACTAATCTAGTGTACCAAAATGTTCTTACCTAAATATATTGTAATGAATTAGTGGTGCATAAGAAATATTGAAAAATATAAATGTACCAAAAAACCTCTATGAAAATATTTTCTTATATAAGATACTTACCATGATGAGAATTAAAATTTACAATATCTTCATAAAATTTAATTTATGAACACCATAAAATTATAAATAAAAAGGAGAGAAATTGAATATAGATGCTGGCATTAAATAGAGTTTTGGGACTAAAATCAATTTTTAATCTTGTCTAAGATATATATTTTTCTAAACTTCATTTTATTTAAGAATTAAAATATAGTTCTCTGTTTACTATTTTGGATAAAATAAAAACTTTTGATCAATTCATTCATTTTATTTGTTCCACATTTTATTTTTCAAATTTTATTTTGTCTTTACTAAAGTCGTAGTGTCACATCCCTACCCGGGACGGATCACTTCCCGAGCCCGCTCCACCACCGTAGCACGATATTGTCCGCTTTGGGCTTATCGTTCCCTCATGGTTTTGTTTTTGGGAACTCACAAGCAACTTCCCAGTGGGGTCACCCATCATGGGAGTGCTCTTGCGCGCTACTCGCTTAACTTCGGAGTTCCCATGGAACCCGAAGCCAGTGAGCTCCCAAAATGCCTCGTGCTAGGTAGGGATGAGAATATACATATAAGGATCACTCCCCTGGATGATGTGAGATGTCACACGTAGCCTGGTAGTTGTCATAGTTACATAATGAGTCAGACAAATGTGACAAATTTCTTATATATACAAGTAAAATTAATGAGGAGAGAATCGATCATAAGATCTAAGGGGAAGAGGCAATGTTTTTAAACTTACAAGTCATTTATGAACATACAAAAAAATGTGCGAAAAAGGTTTGAAAATAATAAGTAGATAAATTAATTATTACGAATGCTAATTAAAATTATGTTCCAATTCTATATTTTTCCTTATTTAGCTCGATTGTATAATGGGTGGAGTCGTGTGGCTCCACTCTCATTTTCAACAAGGTACAAATCCCATAACGAAAATAAAATGAAGATAAGATATGGAGGATTTTTGTGCTTTAAATGTTGTGTGATTTATTCTGTTCATAATAAATTGTAGATTGAAAAGTGTATATATCCTTATCCACAACATTAAAACATGTGACCTTTCCTGTACAAAATGAAACGTCTCAATAAAATACAAGAAATGTCTAATAATTGCGATAAATAAGTCTCGTATTCAGCATGATACATCTTAAACTTTGACTTTGGGTGTTGATAAACCACAAAATGAGAGTTAAAGGAAGCTAAAATACTTCTATAAATCTTCCTATCCTACTAAGAATGGACCGTCATGGTCAAGCCACAATTTTGTCCTTTTTTTTTCAAAAAAGAAAAACGCCAATTAGCTTCTTCTTACTAGCATAAAACTTTTGTAAAAACTAGTATATCATTCGTAACGCACTCCTCACGAACTTTTTCAGTTTTTATTCAAATTTAAGAAATGCTTTATTCGCAGGAAGTCCTACCGAATACCTTCCCGCAATCAGAAGAAGAAAACCAAAACCAACACAATCTGAAACAGTAGTAACCAGTATCCAGGGGCATTATGGTCATTTAAGAGTTTTAATTCTCAACGCTATCCAAATTAAAAATCCAACCCAACCCAATAGTTAAAATAATCTAACCGCGGTAAAAATAAATAAATAAAAAAATAAAAAAACTCACATGGACCCCAATCCCCACTCTCCCTCTCTCCCTCTCCTCTCCATCATCTCTCTCTTTCTCTCTCTAAAAACTTTCTTACCTTGTTTATATAACATTCCGATCTTTATCTCATTCTTTATTGCAAGTTTGTAACACCCAGCGCAGCCTCTCTCTCCTCCCAACGTTTAAAACCATTTCGCCGTTCTCCGATATCCAACGGACCCCCGTCGCCGGACTCTCACCGGAAAGGTGAGCTCTCGCCTTCCCTCTCTGATCTCCCGCTCTCTCATTACGAGTCGGCGTCTTGAATTTTCCTTGCGGTCTGTTCGGTTCCCGAGAATTTGTGTGAGAAAACCATGACAAGTACGAGTCTTGATCTCAGTTTCCTGAATTCTCGCTCTTCACTCGTCTTCACACCACTACTAGCGGCCGTTTCCCGTTACGCACGAGCTTTTTATTTTCTCTAACAGTTTTATTTTCTCGGGAACCAAACAGACGGTATAAAGGCTTTAATCCGAAACGTTTTTTTTTTTTTCTTCCGGCCGTTTGGTTTATTGAAATTTTGCATTTTTCTGTGTGATTTTTACAGATTTCGGGAGGAAGTTGTTGATTGAAGCTTCTTACGGGACTCTTAATTTCACGTGTAAATTTCATTGGATTCGGGTAATGCTCACCTTTTTTTTTTTATATTTTTTTTTTCACTGCCATCTTCGTTTACTTGTTACTGTAGCATATAGCTTTCACAGCGTACTGTATGTGTTATTTTTGGTTAATAAATTAGCATTTTCTGGCTTCGAAAACAAGAAAGATTAGAATTTGAAGCATTGGTGTTTATTTTGGTAGAAAAGCTCATTTTAGGGATTTAGAATATAGGTAGGTTACTGGCGTTGCTGAATTCGAAGGCCGGGGTTTTATCTGTTAGATTTGTGAACTATGATTGATCATTGATCTTCTTTTCGGTCGCCAAAGTTGATAATAGTGATAAAATTTTGGATGCGTATTGTTTACTTTTGTAATATGGAATAAATTGACTTGGTTGGATGTTGCTGCCACTCCGAAAAGGAACGAAGAAAGAAATTTCTTCTTGTATACTCGTGTGTTTTGTTTATCGTTGGTCAATTTTCGGCATCAGATTCAAGTAATACGTGGAGAAAGAATTCAGGGTAGGACAATGGACAGTGTCTGATGGTACAAGGGGCATTGTATAGGCCTATAATTATACTTTTTGTATGTCTGTATAACTCTCTTTGCTTTATTAGAAAAAAAAATCTTTGCGGTGTAAATTTCTTTTTTGCTATATCGGGATGCTAATGTGCCAGCTGTTGCAACTTCCTCTCGCCTTATTTATGCCGAAAAGGCATTTGTGCATTGGATGCTTGGTTACATAGTTATGTTCTACCTGTTTGCGTCGGTACTTTTTATTTTAAGATAAAGAAAGAATCGAAACTGGTGTATACAAACATGGGTTTCAATTTTCATAGCATGAGATAGATATTCGAACATGGAAGTAAATTGACCATGCTTGTTAGTTGACTTCCATTTTTAGTATGTTTTCTAGTGAATAAAATTTCTGTATTTCTTATGTCGCAACATAAAATGTGAGAATTAGTGAGCCTAAGCATGCTTTATGGATCATCATTATTTTGATTCTGTTAACCAGCAATAAAACTGGAGTATGACTAGTTTTAATGCTTTTAACTGTTATAAGCGTGAAAATGGATTTGTTCAGTGGCAGCTATTTACTGATATGATCACTCTTTCATTTTTGTTTTGCGTAGGTTTGTAGACTTCTCTGACCGTAGTCCAAAATCTTTTCCTGTACTGTGTTGTTCTGTATGATTCAAGTAAAAAGAAATTCTAGCAGTCATGGCGTCAAGATCTTGCAAAAACCTTTTTGATTGGGCATCTGGAGGCCTTTTGGATATTCCTTGTACTCCAAGGGCTCTTCCAAGGGTTATGACTGTTCCTGGTATTATATCAGATGTGGATAGTTATAGCAATGATGATGATTCGGATTCTAATTCATCCGCATGTCGTGAGAGGAAAATTGTTGTGGCAAATATGTTACCATTACATGCTAAAAGGGATCCAGAAACAAAGAAATGGTGTTTCAGTTTGGATGAGGATTCAATTTTGTTACAGTTAAAGGATGGGTTTTCATCTGAAAGTGAGGTTGTTTATGTGGGGTCTCTCAAGGCTGAAATAGATGCCAGCGAACAAGAAGAAGTTGCGCAGAAACTGCTGGAGGAATTCAATTGCGTGCCAACTTTTCTGCCTAGTGATCTCCAGAAGAAGTTTTATTTGGGGTTCTGTAAGCAGCAATTGTGGCCCCTTTTTCATTACATGCTGCCCATGTGTCCAGACCACGGAGATCGCTTTGACCGCTCACTGTGGCAGGCCTATGTATCTGCCAACAAAATATTTGCGGACAAGGTGATGGAAGTTATTAATCCTGAGGACGATTGTGTCTGGGTTCATGATTATCACTTAATGGTTCTCCCAACATTTTTGAGGAAGCGGTACTACCGAGTAAAGCTTGGGTTCTTCCTTCACAGCCCGTTTCCATCTTCAGAAATTTATCGAACTTTGCCTGTCCGAGATGAAATTTTGAGGGGTTTGCTAAATTGTGATCTAATTGGGTTTCATACATTTGATTATGCGCGTCACTTCCTCTCATGCTGCAGTAGAATGCTGGGGCTGGACTATGAATCAAAGCGAGGGCATATTGGGCTTGATTATTTTGGCCGCACAGTGTACATTAAAATTCTGCCTGTAGGTGTTCATATGGGTCGGCTTGAATTTGTGTTGAATCTTCCTGATACAACTGCCAAAATTAAAGAGATTCAAGAGCAGTATAAGGGGAAAAAACTGATTCTTGGCATTGATGACATGGATATATTTAAAGGAATCAGCTTAAAGTTTCTAGCTTTGGAACAACTCTTACAGCAGAATCGGGAGTTGCAGGGCAACATAGTACTTGTTCAAATTATAAATCCCGCAAGGGGATCAGGGAAAGATGTACAGGAAGCAAAGAGTGAGACATACTTGACTGCCAGAAGGATAAATGAGGCTTATGGTTCACCTAATTATGAGCCAGTGGTTCTGATTGATCGTCATGTTCCTCAGTACGAGAAGACAGCGTATTATGCTGTAGCAGAATGTTGTATAGTGAATGCTGTGAGGGATGGAATGAACTTAGTTCCTTACAAGTATATTGTTTGCAGGCAGGGAACACCGCCCATGAATGAAGCTTTAGGCGTGACAGCAGATTCTCCTCAGACAAGCATGCTTGTCGTGTCTGAATTTATTGGTTGCTCACCTTCTTTAAGTGGAGCAATCAGGGTTAACCCTTGGGACATTGATGCTGTGGCTGATGCCTTGAACTCGGCAATCACCATGTCTAAATCAGAGAAAGAGTTACGTCATGAGAAACACTATCGTTATGTTAGTTCTCATGATGTGGCTTATTGGGCGCGAAGCTTTGCACAGGATTTGGATAGAGCATGCCAAGATCATTATAGTAAACGATGCTGGGGCATTGGATTGGGCTTGAGGTTTAGAGTGGTTTCCCTTTCGCCAAACTTTAGAAAGTTGTCTATAGATCATATTGTTTCAGCATACAAAAGAACAAGCAGAAGGGCCATATTTCTGGACTATGATGGGACTGTTATTCCTGAAGCTTCCATTATTAAGGCCCCTAGCCCAGAAGTCCTTGCTCTTATGAATTCCCTGTGTAAGGATCCGAAGAACACTGTTTTCATTGTTAGTGGGAGGGGACGGACTTCTTTGAGCGATTGGTTTGCCTCATGTGAGACGCTTGGAATTGCTGCTGAACATGGGTACTTCTTAAGGTATGTTTGTAATATATGTTTTGAATGTTCAGTTAGCCCTTTTGATGTATTTTTTAAAACTGAACTAAGGTATCTTGTTCTGTTCTTTGGTGTAGGTGGAATAGAAGTTCCGAGTGGGAAACCAGTCCTGTTGGTGCCGATCTGGATTGGAAAGAAATTGTGGAGCCTGTGATGAGATTGTATACAGAGGCAACGGATGGCTCCAACATAGAAAGTAAAGAGAGCGCTTTGGTATGGCATCACCAAGATGCAGACCCCGACTTTGGATCCTGTCAAGCCAAGGAATTGTTGGATCATCTGGAAAATGTTCTTTCGAACGAACCAGCAGTTGTTAAGAGGGGCCAGCATATTGTTGAAGTTAAGCCACAGGTAAAACTGCTTTCACACAGTCCCTCTCCTCGCATGTGCATGTACACTTACACAAACACAATCTCAGTTGTGTAATTTGTTTCACTAATGCCTCTGATACATGCAGGGAGTAAGCAAAGGATTGGTTACTGAAAAAATTCTTTCGAGAATGGTCAACGATGGAAAGGCACCCGATTTTGTGATGTGCATTGGGGATGACAGATCTGATGAGGACATGTTTGAGAGCATATTAAGAACAGTTTCTTGTCCATCTTTGCCTTCTCCTCCCGAGATATTTGCCTGCACAGTCGGAAGAAAGCCAAGCAAGGCCAAGTACTATCTCGATGATGCCAGTGACGTGGTGAAACTACTTCAAGGCCTTGCTACTGCTTCGAGTCCAAAGCCAAGGCATCTCCCCCATGTCCAGGTTTCTTTCGAAAGCGTCTATTGATTTGAACAGTCACTGTATACTTGAAGTCCAGGAGGAAGTTTGGGATTCTCTTTAACCTCAGAAGTGGTTCGATGCGAACGTGAAGAAGGTAACTTTTCAGTACGTGTCGGGACCGCGGACTTACCATTCTTGTTTTGTACATGGGGACATCAATATGGTATTTATCGGTGCCCAGGTAAAAAAGAGTAACCAGATGTTTACTGTTTTTTTTTATCGTTCGCGGGCACCATTTAACTTGCATAAATACAATGCTCTTTGTCGCAATAGGTTATGTCTGGTTCGATCCATCCTAATTGTTAACTTCAGTTTCAGGTATGTCAAAATGTCAACGTTTTTGTATGGTGTGTGTATATTGGTGAACCGGTTGAATATACGCTCAAGAATTTATGAATTTGTTGACTCGGTAAAGTGTACGTTCAAGAATTTAGAGAGATTTAAAGGTCAATCGGAGCCACCTAAGTGCAATTTGTATATAAAATGGAACACGCGTTGGACGTAGTTAGGTTCTCAAACAGTGACAAACTCTAAAGAGAGGAAGAGGACAATCCAGCCTGTATCCGTCATGAAGGTATCTGCCAATATTCAAAGTCAATGGTGGAAAAGTTAGGTGGTCCACGGTGACTTTAAGAGAAGCTTAGGGTTCGGAACTTTCTAGATCGACTGGAATTAGTAAGATCACGTGAGACATTATTTAAGATTCGAACACCCAACCTTGAGAGACTAGAATGGCTGGAGATGTCTCTGACGATCCAACCCAACCTTCATTTTTTAAGAGTCGAACACAAGACCTCCTTAACAGTCTATCACAGTCTTTTGTTTTCTCAAAGACACATCGAACTTCAAATTCAAATACTAAGATCAATGTTACTAAATATTTAAACTATAAATCTTTAAATTTTTAACCCTACGTTTGGTGGGCTGCCTAGTCCTGGACCTCCCAATGGTAGTGGGACTGTAGGATGCAAGCACTAGCCTGGGTAGGTGAAGATTGACATTTGCCAATCTAACATCGTTGGGCCTGGAAATGGGCCTCATGTTTCTTGACTGGGCCAAGGCCATAACTCACTTATCATTTCCTACACTTTTTGTTTAAATTTTGTCTCTAATGTCAACAACTATAAATGTTTTCCATGGGCTTGCTTTTAAGCAACAAGTTGGGTTGTGATGCTATTTCATTAGTCTTTCTTGTGACTTCATTTAAATGACCGTCTCGATTCACCTATTTCAAATCAAGACGCAAATTTAAATTAGAAAAGTAATTACTCTTCTCAATAAATTCATTATCATAAACTGTCCAATTATAAAAGTTTAGGTGGCAACCGACTAAAAGTAAAGCTCATGGGAGAAATTGGCTAAAATAGAAGTTCATAAGAGAAATTAACAGCTCCTTACAAGTTCGTCAGAGGAAATATTCTATTATTTAGTGCATTTGAGTTTGATATGTTTTATTTTATTATCTTAAAGTTGGACGCTTGTGAATTTGTACCACGATAATTTCACTGCTCTAAAATAAAGTTAGTGATTCATGTTAGGTGTTTTCAGCCAAAATAATTTATGATATTGGTATAACTTTTTATTTTGGTTCTTAGGATTTAAAATCGATAGAAATGCTTTATGAGTTTATCTACCGTCAATCATTTTTGTCACTTTATGAACAATCTCCGTTAAATAAGACCAAAATAATTAGAATATTCTTAAATTTTGTCAAATCATTTTTGTCCATTGTTTGTCAATTTGAGGTATTTTTGTTATTTTGATTCTTATTTAACAAAGATTTTTTATGAAATAACTAAAATAATTGCTAGTAGACAAACTCAATGACTATTTTATCAATTTTAAATCTCAAGAACTAAAGTCACTCAGTTATACGGTCTGATGATATTCCTCTTTACTTAAAAGTGAGAGATCTTAATTTTGAATTCCGTAAATAACGAATTTGATATTGAATTAAGTTGTCAATTGTATACCTTCGTGTTAGATATGACACTTTTACGTTATGGGTAACAGCTTCATCCTCAAATTGTCTCTTTCACTTTAATAGGTTGCAATTTGCATCGGAATTGCAACCCGTCAAAATGGTAGCTCTAGTACGGTCAAACTGTTGAAACAAAGTTGACAAAAATGAGCTGGATTCTACAATAAAATACCGTTGTATTGGACAAGAGGGCAGCTGATCGACTGGGACAATAATACAGATGAGGATTATCTTCGGATTCTTAGAGATTTTAGAGATCCTTATATTCTAACAATTTATCGTATATTGTATGTTCAGTTTTCGTTAGATATTATTTATATTTAATTTTAAATAAAAAATTCAAAATGATTTTTAACCTTACGATGTACGATAAATAGTTAGGATGTGAGGATTCTCATAATTTGGATCAGAATGAAATTCGAATCCCAATAATCGGACCCAAATCCCAATAATACTAGTTACACATCTATTTTAAGTGAGAAAAAATTGTTCTTAAGCTTTAATTCAATTGGAGTACTAACTCATCAACTAAAACTCCATGACTATTATTCTCTTAAATCATCAAAATGTGTAGCTATTGTTCTTTTTGTTAATTCCGTCAGAATTCCATAAAAAAGACTCATGTTAGAATGACTATTGCTACAAATAGGTTAAAGTTAAAGAACAATTGCTCCAATTGGGTTAAATTTTGAGGGACTGTTGCTACAATTTTTTTCATTTGGTTTTCCATATTTGTCTCTTGATTCAGTCTCATGTACGTGACATGTGACTTATTTTGTCGAAAATTTTAACGGAATTAACGAAAAGGATCATAGTTGCATGTTTTGATGAATTAAAAGGACCACTAGTCATAGAATTTAAAGTAAGAGATTATTATTCCAATTAAGTTAAAGTTGAGAGACCATTACTTTAATTGAGTTAAAATTGAAGGATCATTGAAATAATTTTATCTATAATTACAACCATAAACAAACATTAATAATAACAAGTAAAAAACAAACAACGACAACAGCATGTTGAAAGTTGGATCGGATTAATAAAAAATTTATTCCAAAAAGGGAACGTGCTGAGAATTTGGGTGGAGAATAACTGTTGCATGCTAGGTTGGATTCATACAAAGAAAAAAAATTACTTACACGTGAATTATGGATGTTAAAATAACGGTATTTTAAAATAATCAAACGTTAGTATATAAGAAAATTATACGTAATATGTTTTTTTTAATAGAAAATATGCGTAATATGTTGAGGACACCTCTCGACACTTTCGTTTCATTTGAGTTTTTACGATAATATCTCTCCTACTGTCATATAAATTAAAGTAATTTAAAATATATTATGAAAAAATAATCTAGTAAATAAAATTTCATGACACAATCACTCTTACAGAGAATATGATTCTTTCACACACTCGCCATTCACTCTCGAGTCCCCACCGAGGCATTTGAGCTCTCTGCTTTTTCATCTCTTCTTCCCTCTTTGCCTTTTTCCTCTCTCCTTTTTCATCCTTTGTCTCTTTCATCTTTTCACACAGAGTGGCTTTTGCACTCGGGAGGAGCACACTGTGTTTTTTTCCAAACCCAGAAATTATTTGAGGAAAAAAGCATCTCTCGCTTCTTACCACCCACATTTTGCAAAAACCCATATAGGATTTAGGGGTTCTCTCAATGCTGGCAGCTTGAATGTTTCAGCTTTTTGGTGTTGTGGCCTCCATTGGAAGAAAAGGAGTAATGGGTCGGAGTTTCTGGGCGGCGGCTCTCATCGTTTTGGTTATGTTTGGCGGCGTCTCGTCAGCTGCCCCTACTGCCCCAGCAAGTGAGTGACTCTTGAATTTATGTATAGTTGTTTATATATATGTATATATGTGACTGAGCTCAGCTTCTGCATGATCTGCTTTTGGTTGTGGAATTTTGGTTTTTTTTATTATTAAAAAATAGCTTTTTTTTTTTTTCAGAGATTGTTGGTGGGTTTTTCTCAAATGCTGCGTCTGCATTCATGAAATGGCTGTGGTCGCTCAAAGCAACTACCAAAACAGGTCTAGATCTCTGAAGCCACCCACATTTTATTGTTATTTTCTTCTGAATTTTTGAGGGTTTGTTGTGTTGTAATCTGGAATGTTGGGGATTTATGAAATTTCTGTGTGCAGCGGTTTCGGGCCGTCCGGTGATGAAGTTTGAGAGTGGGTTCAATGTGGAGACGGTGTTTGATGGAAGCAAGCTTGGTGTTGAGCCTTACTCTGTGGAGGTTTTGCCAAGTGGGGAGCTTCTGATTTTGGATTCTGCTAATAGCAACCTCTATAGGATCTCTTCCTCTCTATCTCTCTGTAAGTTGCTTTTGTTTTGTGCAATGCCTTGGTAAGTTGGTTTTTTGGTTTTAATTGAACTTGCAATCTATGAAGTATGATTTTCGCAATGTGCTGCTTGGCCAAGTTACTGAGGGACTCACGTTTTCTTGAGTTTTGTATATATAATTTAGTCGATCTTTCGAGCCAGATGTCTTGATTAGCAAGTTTTTGCTTGTAGTTCGAATGCGGTTTTTCTTTGTTATGTTTGGATTTTTCTTCAAAATTCCTGGTTGTGCTTCCATGTGCAATACTATTTGTGCAATGAATCTCGTATTCCCTAAACTGGAAATTGCCTTTATCTTCATTAGAAGCATGCTATATTGTGTTGATGTCTTCAGTCTACTGCGTGATACAAACACTACTAGAAAATTGACTCTTGTATTCTTGTTTTGGATACATTGAACTTCTTAGAGCTTGCATATCTCCAATATTTTTAATCTAATTTTATTGGAACACTGCAGACAGCAGACCAAAGCTGGTTGCAGGATCTTCTGATGGATACCCGGGACATGTAGATGGGAGGACCAGAGAGGCAAGAATGAACCACCCAAAGGGGCTTACAGTTGATGACAGTGGAAATATTTATGTTGCAGACACAATGAATATGGCAATCAGGAAGATAAGCGATGCTGGTAATTGCTTTATTAGATTTCTTTGAAGAATTGGTTTATTTATTGATGTTCAGCATATCAATGAAGCAAATTTGCTTCTTCTTTCTTCATTGTTTCACTTTGACACGTACTAGTATGTAGCATATCCCACTATATATTTGTATGTGTAGCATATCCCACTGTATATTTGTATGTGTGTATATATGAATATACACATTTACGCTTGTTCTGTCAAGAATCATTACAATAGTTTGTTATTTAGTACCTGCCACCACCAACATTATAAGATTTTTTCCAATTAAGTTGGTAGGAAGGCGTTTAATTTTGATGTCATTGAAATTTGTACTGTTAGGGGTTACAACAATAGCAGGAGGGAAATTGGGCCGTGGGGGAAGCCATGTGGATGGACCAAGTGAAGATGCAAAGTTTTCGGACGATTTTGATGTGGTTTACATTGGAAGCAGCTGCTCTTTACTTGTTATAGACAGAGGAAATCAAGCAATCAGGGAGATCCAACTACATTTCGATGACTGTGCTTATCAATATAGAAGTGGTTTCCCTCTTGGTAACTTATTTTACCCCTGTTTTCTTTTGAATGGTGTAAATATTTAGAAATACATAGATACTGATTTTCATCATTGCAGGAATTGCAATGCTTGTTGGGGCTGGCTTCTTTGGTTATATGTTAGCATTGCTACAATGTAGAGTTGGTACAATTGTCTCTTCACAAAATGTGAGTACTCAGTTTTTTCTTCTGCCTACTTTATCGACATCTGTTTGTGGGGTAGATGTTGGCTTCTGTGAGGTTTGCGCCCGTTGTTCTCGCAGGAACTATTTGAAGTTGCTTTTGCCTTTGGTTTGTGAATAGGACGAGTGGATCCCGTAAATGTACGCTGACTTCAGATTTTGTAATTGTGTAGTATTGATACCCGAGAGAAAACTCTTTATGAAAAAGTACCTTGATTAAATATTATGCACTACCTTTCTGACATTGCAACCTCAAATCATAAATCAAGATTTGTAGTATCTTATATGATAGCATGAAGCATTCTTATGCCTTTTATATTGCATTTTTGAAGGATCAAGAGCCAATGAAGACGAGCATTCCTCCAAGTTCATACCAGAAGCCTCTGAAACCACTCAGGCCACCTTTGATTCCAACTGAAGATGAGCAGGAGAAGCATGAAGAAGGCTTCTTTGGATCCCTCGGGAAGCTTTTGGTCAATGCCGGGGCATCTGGTATGGAAATTCTTGGGGCAATATTTCCCGGTTTCAGGAAAAAGCATCTGAACTATCAATACCAAAGTCAGCAGCAACAGAAGTACTCAAATTCCTGGCCTGTGCAAGATAGCTATGTGATACCAGATGAAGATGAGCCACCTTCCATTGAAACCCGAACTCCCACCCCTCGCAAAACCTACCCATTCATGGCCAAGGATGCTGAAACAATCCATCAGTTGCGGCAAAGTCGAGTTTTCTCTAATGGGTGGGATAATCTTCAGCAGCAGCAGCAAAAACAACCGCAGCAGCATTATCATCGGTACCAATCATCAACCCCAAATACTATCTATCAGCAGAGTAGCGAAAATACCACTGAGGTTGTGTTTGGTGCAGTTCAGGAGCAGGATGGGAAGGGTGAAGCTGTGGTCATTAAGCCTATTGATTATGGAGCTCCATTGTTCAATCACCACAGTTTCAGGTCCCGAATCAATCCGAACGGCTATAGTTATACCCATGGATATTATTGATCATACACGTAATAAAGATGCATAGTTTTGACCTTATTATATCCTTCATATAAATCCTTCAAATTTTAGGTTATAGGCAGTAGCAACCATTCCTGGTAAGTTGTATGTGGAAGGTTTTCAGCCCTTTTGCAATGTGAGGTATCTCACTCTGGTCAAAATATACAAGGTTTTTGTTCAGTAATATTGGTCCCCTAATATGATTTCTTTCTTTGTTCAAGGAATGTGGTGTTCTTTTTTTATTTATTTATTTTGAGTGGGAGGAAGATTTAAACTTAGGTGCAGAAGAGCAAGACACTGCTCTAATAAACTTGGCTGCACTTTTAAAAGTGATACTCTTTGATGCTTTACTAAGGCCTTCCACAGTACGTCGAAAAAAGTATGATACAAATAAACTGAACTCATATAGAAATCGTACTTTATAGTGGGTTGGAACATTTGAGTGTGATGCCAATTTATTGAACTCACGAGTTCATGAGTTCGATATATCAAACTTATTAGTGTGGTATCAATATATTGAACTCACACTAGTGGTGTTATAAAAATTGAATTCAAGATGACAGATACCATTCACCTGAGCGTGGTATCAACATATTTATAACTGACAAAACATATTCAAAAAGTTCACAATCCTCACAACTGGAAATAAACTATATATACAACAGACGTCTTCTTGTTCTTTCACTTCATCTCCTTTTAACTAAACCCGAATTACCGCCCAAAACCCCATCCACCAGACTCGTTTCTATAGCTCCCTCCACAAATCCCATAATATTACTGTCTATCAGACCCTCTATTCTTCCATGGGAGCTAGATAACACATCGCTCGTCCCATCACTACCGTCTCCTTCCTTCATGCTGCACAGTTCCAGGCTTCCATCGAAACCCGCCAAATCCTTAAGCTGATCCACATACTTGGACGACGACTCTGTTATCTCAAAACAACTACTACTCCTGTTATCAACATCGGAATCAAGCAAAGACACACACTCCTTGGGCGGAATCTGGGAATCCTCTACGTAGTTAATCCTAAACATAAGAGAAATATGAGAGATGCCCAACAGATACAGCTGCCTCAACAACGACAAAACAGGGCCATAGCTAGCAGTTGAGCCTCTGACGGCGAAGCAAAGTGTCTGTACTACTTGCTTCCCCAGAATGATTCGGCAGCGCTTCCATGTCGCGCGGGAGACGAGCCGCTTGCAGCCCTCCTGTCTAACAAATCCCAGTTAACAACATTAGACACATTGCGTTAAAGTTGTGATCTTGGCACTCAAAAGCATCACAAACATCAATCAAACACTTACATTGGGGAATATGTAAGGCCGCATCACAAATCCAACAACAAATCCGAAAACACACGACAAGCC